>NC_142438.1:90328712-90631742 GCF_059453495.1 Arachis ipaensis
TTCCACCCTTTGTCTTTCCTTTCGTGCTAATTCATCCTTCATTTCGTCATACTTGGCTATTCCTGGATGCAATATTGGCAGCTGTCCCACTAAGTAACCAAGCCTGGCTTGAGTGTTTATATGATGTCCTGTTTCGCTCATGTAAACTCCTTCTGCGAATGCCCTTTGCTCGTCCAATAGTTCTGCCTGTTTTATTTGTCTTCGATGCATCTCATGTATGTGCGCCCCTTGATGTGCTTGGATGTTGATTAGCCTCTGGGTGGATTCTTGTTGCTCGTTTTGCCTTTGTTCCATCCTGTTGAATGTTTCTCCCCATTGTTATCCTTGACTTAGTTGCTGTTCCATCATTTGCCTTTGCCACTCACCTTGCTGAGTCATCCATCTTGAAAGTGTTTCCTCTTGCTGCCCCATCATCTGTAGTTGAAGCTCTTTCTATGCTCCTTGGCTTTCCAAATATTGTCTAGACAAGCCATCAATGGCCTCCTGCAATTGGTGCATGTCCAAGGTCTGTTGTGCTTGACCCTCTAAGACTTGTCCTTCCACTACTTAAGGGACTGTTTTCTTCCTTTGCTTCCGCTGAGGCAAAGGGGATGCTGCAGCTTTCATCCTTCGTACAGTTATTGGGATGCCTTCCTTTATCCACATGGGGTTCTCATCTTCAAAAACTACCCCAGCTTTTTTGCATATTCGGTAAATAGTGCTGGGGTAACCTAACGTTCCTCTTGAGTCGCTTTTCTCTGCCATCTTTCTAATACCTTCAGCTATGAGTTCATGAACCTTGATTTCTCCTCCCTTCAGTATACAGTGCACCATTGTGGCTCTCTTGACATTCACCTCCGAGTTGTTTGCAGCTGGAAGAATAGACCTTCTCACTAGCTCAAACCACCCCTTGGCTTCAGGAATGAGATCTGTTCTCTTGATGAACTTTGGGTTATTTCCCGCACCCCTTTCCCAGTCAGCTCCTGGTACACAAATATCTTGCAGAATCTGGTCATAATTGGGGTTGTCCAATCTTGACTGATAGCTTTCTTCTTCAATTTGTATAGACCGTAGCTTCAATGCCCTCATGACACTCATGGGACCAAAGTCCACCATCTTTCCTCTCACAAAGCTTGTGTAAGACTCATCCTTCTTATCATATCGAACTGCATTTGCATAAAATTCTCTTATGAGATTTGCATTCACCTTAATGACCGGGTCAGTGAGGAGCTCCCATCTTCTCCTTTCTATCTTCTCTGTGAT
Organism: Arachis ipaensis; assembly: GCF_059453495.1. Classification (NCBI taxonomy): domain Eukaryota; kingdom Viridiplantae; phylum Streptophyta; class Magnoliopsida; order Fabales; family Fabaceae; genus Arachis; species Arachis ipaensis. The sequence continues at coordinate 90,329,955 of NC_142438.1, forward strand.
TTCGGGGCACTCAGTCTTTGTAACTTGAAATCCCAGCTCATAAATGATTTCTTTATCAACCATCCACCCGTATTGCAATGCATGATGTAAGCTTCCAAATCTCCTTTCATCATATGGGTGTTCTTCCATGGGTTCGTTTCCCTTCCTTCTTTTAGAACCCGAAGACGCCATGAATGATAGTTAATATGTGAAGGTGGTAAGGTTGTGGAGACTTTTGGTTGTTTAGGGTTTTATGGCAATGAAGAGAGTGAGGGGAGGAATGTTTATAATCGGATAGAGGGTGTCTTGTACCGAAAGGAAGAGTGGTGAAGGGTGTGTGATGACAATGAAGGGTGGTACGGACAAGGGTCGTTTATATAGAGAAGTTGTGAGAGAATGGAGGGTGTAGATTGATGAAGTGGTCACTTGATGGACGGTTGGGGTTATGCATGGCTAGAAGACAAGGATCATCACTTTATGATGGGGATTGCTCGGTCTTCTAGGGGTGCCATTTTTTCAATGTTGCATGGCAACATTTTCTGATGTATTCCCTTTTTAGAACAAGTGTGTAGCCCCTCCTTTTGTGGTGTCCGAACTTTCTTTGTTTGGTTGTCCAATCTATCCCTTTTAATGCTCCTTTTCTTTTCCTATAAAGACAAACTAAGAAAAGTAAGAAAAGATATTAAAATGACCATATGAACTTTACGGCTAATATTAATAAAAGGGAAGAAAGGATTTGATTGTTTATTTATGAATTCCAACTAACTAACTAACTATTGGTGGGTCCTTATATGCATTTTGGTGGCACCATGGGGTGACACCAAACTTAGTTTGAAGCAATGTGATGAAATATTTTGTTCAAAGCTCCCAAGACTAGCATGTATCTTGGTTTGCTTTGAACACCAAACTTGTTCTTCACTATATACTGCATGATAAAGATTTCACCAAGTGTTTGTCAAGTTTGGGTTGAAATTCATAAACATTGATTTATTCATTATTTTAAAAACATATAAAACATGGGTGGCCTCCCATGAAGCGCTTCTTTAGCGTCACTAGCTTGACGTTTTTCCTTCATCAGGGTGGTTGGTAGTGCTTAAAGTCCTCCCCTCTTGCTGTGGACTTATATCCATTGGTTGGATCAATGACCTCCACATGTTCCAGGGAAAGAACTCTGTTGATAGTGAAGACCTTGGGTAACTGAGATGGTACAGTGGGGAGATTAGGGGGAATAGCTGGGAAGTAAGCTGAGACAACTCTATCCCCTGGAGAGAAGTCTTCCGTAGGGATTTTCTTGTTCCTCCACCTCCTTGGTACCTTCTTCTTTGTTTCTTTTGATGTTGCCTTCCCCTTGGTGACCTCTTTTTCTAAAGGAGTTGTGGTGCTGTCTTCACCTGCCTCTAGAGGTTTAGGTTCCTCCAACTTTTCCTTGAGCTGTGGCAATTGCTGTTTTCCTTGTTTATCTATTAAGGGGATCTCAGAATGAACTGGCTGTGCTTTAGTGCTTGTTTCCTTGTCCTCTTGATCTGTTTCTTGTGAGAGTTTGAAAATATTGAAGTTGAGTCGTTCATCATGGATTCTCAATATTAGCTCCCCTTTCTCTACATCGATAAGTGCTCTGGCCGTAGCTAGGAATGGTCTTCCCAATATGATTGGATGAGTGTGACTCTCTTCCATGTCCAGGATGACAAAGTCCGTTGGGAGAAAGTATTTCCCAACCTTTAGCAAAACATTTTCCACCACTCCTATTGCTTGCTTTTGAGTTTTGTCAGCCAGTCTGATGATTACATCTGTGGGTATTATCTCATTGATCTGCAGCCTCTTCACCAGGGATAAGGGCAGTAAGTTGATGCTGGCCCCCAAATCACATAGTGCTCTATCGAACATAGTTTCACCTATGGCACAAGGGACGTGAAAACTCCATGGGTCTCTTCTTTTTGTAGGCAACTCAGGTTGAATAAGGGCACTACATTCCTTGTTCATCACTATAGTCTGGCCTCCTTTGAGTGAGCTTTTCCTGGGAAGAAGTTCCTTCATATACTTGATGAATGTAGGCATTTGTTGAATTGCCTTGACGAATGGTATGTTTACATGCAGAGATGCAAACAAGTCTAGGAACCTTGAGTATATTCTCTTTCCCACAGCACCATTGAGCAGTTGAGGGAAGGGTGCATAGAGCTTCAGCAGCTCTTGTTGTGAGATTTCTGGTTCTTGGCGATCTCTATCCTCCTCCTTTGTTGAGTTGTCTTCAGGTTGTTTGCAAAGTTTGCCTTTCTTGTCTTCAGTCTCTTGATCACTCGCAGTGACCATTTTGCAATCTTCCCATCTTACTTTCTTTGCTTCTCCTTTGGGGTTTTTTTCCGTGTCACTTGGGAAGCTATCAGTAGGTTTGGGAATCTTCTCAGCTAAATATCCCACCTGAAATTCCAGCTTCCTGATGGTCTCTCCTTGGTTCTTAATATTGCCTCGCACCTCCTCTTTGAACACCTTATTTTCTTGAATCTCTTGGCATATTCCTTCAAGTAAGGCTTCAATCTTAGAGAGCTTGTCATCAATTGATGAGTGATTCGGAGCAGATGTGCTGTTTTGGTTTTGATAGGCGTGTGGAGAAGTGTTGTTGTGGGGGTGTTGAGATGTCCTCTGTGTGAATTGCTGGTGAGCTGCATTGTTGTTGGAGTTGTAACGTCTCTGGTCTTGGTTTTGATCTTGCTCACTTCCCCACCCAAAATTTGGGTGGTTTCTCCATCCAGGGTTGTAGGTCTTGGAGTATGGATCATAGTTTTTCCTTGGTGAATTCCCAATGTAGTTGGCTTGCTCCTGACTCCCCTCTGCTTCTTTATTCACTCCTTCTTGGGTTGTTGATGAAGTGGAGATTGCTGCTACTTGGTTCATCTCCATCTTCTTGGTGAGGTCAGCCAGCTGCTGGGTAATGAGCTTGTTTTGAGCCAACAGAGCATCTACATTGTTCAGCTCCATTACTCCTCTTGTGTTCCCTCTTTCGAAAGCATAGAAGTAGTCGTTCTCTGCTACTGTTTCAATAACATCTATGGCTTCCTCAATAGTCTTCTTCTTGTTCAAAGATCCTCCAGATGAATGGTCTACGGCCTTCTTTGATTCATAAGAGAGCCCTTCATAGAAAATGTGCAGCTGCACCTATTCGTTGAACATGTCAGGTGGACACCTCCTTGTTAAGTCCTTGAACCTCTCCCATGCTTCATATAGAGTCTTACCATCTTGTTTCCTGAAAGTTTGGACCTCAGCTCTCAGCCTATTGATTCGTTGAGGAGGGTAAAATTTTGCTAAGAATTTGTTCACCACGTCTTCCCAAGTTGTCAAGCTTTCCCTTGGGAAAGATTCCAGCCACTTGGCTGCTTTGTCCCTAAGTGAGAATGGAAATAGGAGCAGTCTATAGGCGTCAGAGTGAACACCATTAGACTTCACTGTGTCACATATTCTCAGAAAGGTGGTCAAATGTTGATTGGGGTCTTCTTGAACACCTCCTCCAAACGAACAGTTGTTCTGAACAAGGGTGATGAGCTGTGGTTTAAGTTCAAAGTTGTTGGCATGGATTGTTAGTTTTTGGATGCTACTTCCACAATTGCCTGGGTTTGGATTGATGTAAGAGCCCAAAACTCTTCTATCCTCCCCAGCATGATTTGCTCTACCTCCTCCCCTATGGTTGTGATCCTCTTCTTCATGATGGTTTTCCATGTTGTCTTCCATGTTTGTTTCAAAGAATTCCTCTTCTTCCTCAGCACCAACCACTTTCTTTCCTCTTGCCTCCCTCCTTAATCTAAGGAAGGTCTTCTCAGGTTCAGAATCGAAGGAAGTTGAAGCCCTGCTTCTTCCTGTCATACAACCATCAAGTGCAAGCAAGAAAAGATAGGTGCAGAAAGTATTTGTGTCAGAATTACTGTTAGTTGTGGGTAATGCAATATATCAAACAGTTAGTGGGTTAGCAAACAGAATTGAAAATAACAAAAAAAAAAACAAAAGAGTAGAGGGGGAAGGGAAGAAGTTTAACTAAAACAAAAAAGTAAATCACTCAAACAGAAAATGAAATTCACAAAAATAAAAATGCTCAATCTAGTGATCTTCCAATTTAATCATTGTTGATGCACAATCAATCCCCGGCAACGGCGTCATAAACTTGATGCGGGTGGAAACTTGTCTCTCAACAAATCTCCTTTCGGCAAGTGTACCGAATTTGTCGTTAAGTAAAAACTCACAATAGAGTGAGGTCAAATCCCACAGGGATTGATTGATCAAGCAACTTTAATTAGAAGAATGTTCCAGTTGAGCGAATCCAGAATTTGGGTTGAGAGTTGCAAAAAATAAAATGGCGAGAATGTAAATAACAGAAAAGTAAATGCTAGAATTAAAGGACTGGAAGTAAATGACTGAAAATAAATTGCAGAATTGTAAATGGGAATGGGGGATTTGCTCATAAAAGTAAATGGCAGAAATTAAAGAGAATGGGTAGATCAGAGATGGGGAGTTCATTGGGCTTAGGAGATATTGCAATTCTCCGGATCAAGTTCATTTTCATCTCTTCCTCAATCAATGCACTCATTGATCTCCTTGGCAATCTTAAGTGATTGAATTACAATTTCTTGCAATTCAATCTCTCAAATCTTGATCAATAGCCAATTCCTTGGTCAATTGCTCATGAGAAGAGATGAAGTATGGTCACTGATTATACCACATGCATTTCCCAAATCAAGTATTGAGAGGGTTATAGTCACATACCCATCCAAACCCAATTTGGTCCAGCATGAGAAAGCAATTCTAGCTTGATCTCTTCATTCCTCTTTCAAGGTTCAAAAGAGATCCAAGTTTGAATAGCTTCTCTTCCAAGATAACTACTCAATTGGATGAAGATCGAAAGCTTTCAAGTTAAATCAAGAGAAAAGATAGAAGAAGAGTAACGAAAATTAGTATTGATCCATCAAATTACAACAGAGCTCCCTAACCCAATGAAAGAGGTTTAGTTGTTCATAGCTCTAGAAAATGAAAATAAAGATGGAGAATACATCATAGAACTAGCAATTGCAGAGAAAGTAAAATACAGAGAGTAATTCTCTTTTTCCAACTTCCAGAACTCCTTTAACAATTCAAAGCTACTCCTATATATACTATTCTTCTCAGCTTCTAGTTTGCTCTTCAAGTCTTGGGCCTTTGGATCTTGAGTTTGAAGCAGTTCTTTTCTTCATTTGGGCTTGGCTTTACTTGCAGAGAGAAAGTGCTAAGTGGGCAGAGACTTTAGCTCAGGGCGTTAGGGGTGTTAACATTTAGTGAAAGTATAAGTTCGAAAACGTTAGTGACACTTAACATTTTCACTAACGTTCCAATGTACCCCTTTTCCTCACGTTAGAGCCCACGTTAACTAGGTTAACGTGGCTTCTAACGTGGCCTTGCCAACTTCGAGAACGTTAGTGACACTCAACATTGTCACTAACGTTCCAGTGTGCCCCTTTTTGCTTCACGTTAAAGCCCACGTTAACCAGGTTAACGTGGCTTCTAACGTGGCCTTGCCAAACTTCGAGAATGTTAGTGACACTCAACATTGCCACTAACGTTCCAATGTGCCCCTAGATCTCACGTTAGAGTCCACGTTAACTAGGTTAACGTGGCTTCTAACGTGGCCATTCTTAGCCATCCCAACGTTAGTGGCAATGTTGAGTGTCACTAACATTGGCTCATCATTCATTCCTCATCGTTAGCTTCCACGTTAACTAAGTTAACGTGGAAGTTAACGTGGCTCCTTGGGGGATTGTGTGGTTGCTTCCAATGTTAGTGACGATGTTGAGTGTCACTAACGTTGTCGACAACTCTCACTTCTTACGTTAGCTCCCACGTTAACCAAGTTAACGTGGGAGTTAACGTGGTGTGTTGCATCCTTAGGCCAACGTTAGTGACAATGTTGAATGTCACTAACGTTGGCTTCTCTTCCCCCTTTAACGTTAGAGGCCACGTTAACTAGGTTAACGTGGGCTCTAACGTGGCCACTCATGAGTGTTTGCCAACGTTAGTGACAATGTTAAATGTCACTAACGTTGGCTCAACTTCCCTTCTCCACGTTAGAGTGCACGTTAACTTAGTTAACGTGACTCTTAACGTGGGCAATGATGGCTTTGAGAGTGTTATTGGCAATCACTTTTCTCATTAACCTTGCAAGTTACCTCCCTTTCCTTGCTTCCTTTGGTCCTGAAATCAAGCAACAGAGTGCATCAAAGTTCTAGTCCAAGTCATGGGTAATGCAACATACAATTTGTCACTAAATTCATGCAAAATCCTCATGAAATAATGTAAAATGCACAATGTATGCTTGAATCAAGGTGTAGGTGAATATCTACCCAAAACTAGCTTATTTCCTAAAAAAATGCATGAAACTACCCTAAAAACAGTAAAGAAAAGGTCAGTGAAACTGGCCAAGATGCCCTGACATCATATACTATTTTTTATTTTATATTATACATAATGTAAATATACTAAAATTAATTACTACAACATGAAATATTTCATTAAATTCATAAATTCACAATGAAATTTTTACAGTCTCTTTCATTAATCAATAATCATTGTACAAATTTGCTTCGTGATGCAAATAAAATGGAAAAAGAAAAAATACTTATACCACTTAAACTCTATAAACATTCCATATAAAAAAGAAAAGAAAAAGTGATACTATGTACATAAAAAACTTAGTCCTTATACTAATCCTAGAAAAATATATTTATCTGCTAGACTAGCTCATCGCTGTGACGACTTATTACCATTCCCTTAAACAAGTCAACCAAGTTCATCTTCAACCAAGTTCATCTGATGCACATCAAACAAAAAAGCAATAAGAACTCATATAGTAGGCAGAAATAAAACCTGAATTAAAATAATAATGAAATCACCTCCGCAGGTGGTCTGGAATCCCAAGTAAAGTTTCCACCTTCATAGATTGAGCAATAATTCCAAGCAGCCAAAAGTCCAACACAAGGACAACTCACTATAACACCAAATCAAAGGAACAGCAAGGGTTTTAGCAAATCAATCAAACAATAATAATAATACCAATAATTGAAAAAGAAAGAATCCATCTTTAATTAATCTTGATTTGAAAGGACAAAAGGGGTTTACAGCTTACCTTAATCTTCAACTATGGCTGCATCCACAACAAATTATCACTAGTGCATGTTCCTGCAATGGGGAAAACAAATCATTTGAGGATTTCAATGGAAAGAACATGATAGAATGAAAAATTAACAAGAATAAAATAAAAATATGCTCACAATGGGACAAAAAAGAAGACTAGAAAAACAAAGATGAAGCAAATGATGAGTAAAGGAACATGTGCAGTCACCCTTTCAACTTCCAGTTTTTTTCTTTATTATTCTGCTTCTTCACCTTTCACTTAACAACATCATTTGTCTTATTGTTGTTGTACTTTGAGGAAGCTCCTAAAATCATCAAAAGCCAATGTTATTATTATTATTATTATTATTATTATTATTATTATTATTATTATTATTATTATTATTATTATTATTATTATTCCTGAAAAGTTCAGGAGTTCTAGATCAACCCCCACCTGTATTATCATACTTCCAAAGAACAATTAACTTTCCTTAATGAAAATTAACTATATCTAATAACTTTTCTAGTTGAATGCAGCAGTTAGAAATAGACATAGACATAGACATAGACTTCTAAATATAATAATAGAAGATCATAAAAGCCAAAGGAGTTACATAATTGAGATTCAAAAGAACACAAAAAGAAACAAACTTTATGGGGTGAAAAAAAGTTTAATGGGGTAAATGAGATTAGCTGGCACAAATTGAAACAAACAAGGGAATGGGTTCACAACCAATGTCATCAATCATTTCCTCTCTCCTTTAATAATTTTATTTATTTTTTTACTTTACCTAATACCTATAGAGACTAGAGTAGAGTTACCTATAGAGACTACAAAAGAGTTGGCTTGCAGTTACACAAATTAATCATAGACTTACCAGGTGACAAAGTGGATTTCTGCTGGTAAAGAATTCACAAAAGTAATCACGTTGTAAGTATAGTTTCTAGACCAACAAAGAGTCCTTTCGTACAAAAACTTATTTGTCACTAAAGCAAACCCAATAAAAATAATAACCGAAGTATTTAAACCTCAGGTCGTCTCTCAAAGAATTGCAGGGAGGTGTATTTATTATTGGTTATGGAAGATTATCTTTTTGGGGTTTTTGAATAATGAACAAGAAAAGTAAATTGCAAGAATTAAAGTAATAACTAATAAAGCTCTTAGTAAGGTATGAAAACTAAAAATCCTATCCTAGTTACCCTTATCAATTGTGATAAGAATTGTCAACTGCTCCCACTTAGTTAACCCTTACTAAATAAAGAAAATTCAAGTGGACTAATTAAATTGATTCCTCAAATCCTAGTCAACTCCTAAGGAAATACTAGCTTTAGAGGGATCCAAATCAACCAGTAAATTCCAATTATCAATTAACAAAAGAGTTTGATAACTCAAGTGTCACCAATTAATCAATTCAAGCTAAGAATGTAAAAAGCTAAATTAAAATCATAAATCTGAAATACCTCAATTTGCATTAAATATAAAATTAAATCTAACATGGAGTTCATAAACTAAATTGGGAAAATAGACAAACTAAAGTAATGGAATAAATAAAAGTAGAAGAGAAACTAAATTAAAGGAACATTGAACCTGGAATGGAGAAGAAGTAAACCTAACCTAAGAGAAATCCTAAATCCCTAAAACCTAGAGATAGGCGCTAGAAACTACATCTAAAACCTAAAATTCTCAATAATTGATGAATGTTGTCTCCATGAATGATTCTCCCATTCTGCAGCCTCTATTTTGTGTTCTCGGGCTTGAAATTGGGCCGAAAAGGATCTCAGAAATCGCCCCAGCGCTTTCTGCAACTTTCTACACATGGCGTCAGTCACGCGCACGCGTCAGTCACGCGTGCGCGTCATTGGCAAAATTCCTTGTCACGCGTACGCGTAAGTCACGCGTACGTGTTGCTTGGCTTCTGCGCTAGGCACGCGTGCACGTCGTCCATGCGTGCGCGTCGCTGCCCGTTTCTCAAATACTTCATTTTCTCGCGTTTCTTCCACTTTTGTATGTTTTCTTTCCATCCTCTAAGCCATTCCTGCCCTATAAAGCCTAAAAATACTTAACACACAAATCATAGCATCGAATGGTAATAAAGGGTATTCAAAATTAACAGTTTAAATGTCTAGGAAACATGTTTTCAACTATATTGTAGAATAAGGAAGGATTTGTAAAACCATGCAAATCATATGAATAAGTGAGAAAAGACTTGATAAAAACCACTCAAATTAGCACAAGATAAACCATAAAATAGTGGTTTATCAATCTCCCCACACTTAAACATTAGCATGTCCTCATGCTCAACTTAAGAGAAACTAAAAAAGAGTGAAGGCAGAATGGTGGAATCTATGTAATGCAGTCTATCTAACTGCAAGCTACCTATATGAATCATGCAATTCTAATTACTATCCACCTATATATATAAAGCTTACATGTGGTTAAATTGAGTCAGATTTTCAAGGAACCATTTATGCACAACCAATGGCTAAATCATATTAAAACACATTCACAATTGAGTTGAGTTAATCAAAAGAGTTCACAAACTTGCAAGACAGACAATGATCAAACATGGATATATGGAGATGAGCTATTGAACCCTCACTGGATTTGTATATGCACTCTAATCACTCAGTGTTTGGGGTTAATCACTCTACTCTTCTCTAGTCACGCTTTCTAAGACTTGTTCTTCATCTAACCAATCAACAAATATTTAATGTACCAATGCAAACATCATGAGATCTTTTCAAGGTTGTAATGGGGCTAAGGCAAAGGTGAGGGTATATATATGGCTAAGTGAGCTATAAATTGAATCCTTGACTAACCTAAGCTCTTACCTATACACACACTCTATATACTTCTAAAATCATGCCTAGCTACCCATAATTTCCACTTTTGCATCACATACTCATGTACCAAATTATTTTCAATTTTATTACATATGCATTGATCTTTTACTAAACTTAATACTGGGGTAATTTTTTTCCCTTATTTATTTATTTAATTATAGGAATTTTTTTTATATATAAACATAACATATCAATGCACATGGTATTTTAACTATTTTTGGTTTCACATGAGCATGCGCCCAAATTCCAAATAATTTGTCAATTTAATACTTCCCTATCAACCCAAGTTTCCATGGTTCCCCACACTTAATTGATACATAATCTCTATCTTAAGCTAACCAAAGATTCAATTTGGGGTAATTAATTTGTTTTTCTGCTTAAGGCTAGTGATGTGGTAAAATACAGAATAAATAGGGATTGAAAGGCTCAAAGTGGCAAACAAAGGCGATTGAAAGGACAGGATGTGTGTGATAAGTGAGTTTTTAAAGAAACATGGCCTCAATCATATGCAAGCATGTAAACACACTAAACATTGGACATATAGAATGGAACAAAAGTAAAGATTGTAATTATAGAGAAGAAAACACACAAGAATAAAATATTATGGCTAAATAATGTAGCCATGTAATTGAGCTCAAATCTCACAGGTTGTGTGTTCTTTGGCTCACAAACCATATATCAGTCATGTATATCATGCAAGTAAAAATAAGGAGTTTCAACTCAAATCAATGTGAATCTTTAAATAGCTTTCCTAAAAATAGATATATTCCTTGAAAATGTCATCCATTGACCAACATTTATTACTATATATATATATATATATATACTAAGTGGATTGTTGTGATTATGAAAAACTTCAAATTTTCTAATTTACTCTCTATTTTCAATTAAACCAAATTCTCATATGCTAAAAAGGGTAAACTAAACTTAATAATCCATATTTTTCTATATCACAACTAATAAACTAAGAGTGAAAATCAAGCTAAATATCTAGGATATATATAGCCCAAAGTGCAAAATGTAATAAAGTAGAAGAAAACAGAAATACAGTAAAAGAAAATGTGCAAGCACTGAAAGAAAAATAAGATGAAATAAAATAAAGTAAAATAAAAATACAGAAATGAAGCAAAATAGGATAAAAGGGTCTGAAATAGTTCACCAAAATAAAATCCGCCAGAGATGGCGACCTCCCCACACTTATATAATAGCATCGTCCTCGATGCTCAGTCAAGCCGGGTGTGAAGGGTCATCACCACCTGAGGGGTGTGTGGCTACTGGCTCTGTGGGCTCTGGTAGTGTAGGGGCCTGTGGCTCTGCCTGTATAGGGGCCTGTGGCTCTGCAGACTGCTCAAGTTGAGGCTCCTTGTGCTGGGACTCATGGTGCTGATCCTCTGCCTGTGCATCCTCCTCCTGCTCATCCGCCTCCTCTTCAGAGGGCTCCGATGGTGTGTCAGGCTCGGAGGAGATGTCAGTGTGTCCCGACCTGATCATCAGCTTCAGATGCTCATAGCGTCGCTTACTACGATGCTCAGACCGCTCATAACGCCGTTGGTTGCGGTGCTCCATCTGATCCAGGCACTCAAAGAGTCGGTGCACTAGGTGGTAGATGGGCTAGGAAGCTGGTGATGGTGCTGTGGATGTGGGGGTGCAGTAGGTGCTGAAGGGGCTGTAGAGGATGTGGCTGCGTCAGCGGAAGCAGTAAGAGAAGGAGGTCTGTGGCCCAGAGCTTCGAACCTCTTGCCGTGTGGGATGATCTTCCTGCAGTCGGCAGCTGGGGGCTTCTCATCCTCAGGCTCCCAGGGTACCTCAGCCCGGCGGCCCATCTGGGTAATCAGATAAGGGAATGGCAGAGTGCCTCGAACATGAACTCTAGCCATGGAGTGCTTGATGAACCGTGGAAGGTACAGGTCCTTGCCTTCCATAACGCCCCAAATGAGAGTTATCATGGCAGCTGGTACCTCAGTCTCGTGAGTGCTCGGCATAACATAGTTGCTCAGGATTTGTTGCCATAGCTTAGCCTCATCATTAAGATAGATGATCTTGATCCCCTTTGGATTTACTGTCGACTTACCCATAACCTAGGGGACAGCAGGATCAACGGCTATGGTGCACTTTACTGCCTCCCAATCAAAGCTCATAAACCTCATGGATTCCTCAGCCTTCTGATAACCATCTGGCTCGTCTGATTTAGGCTGGAAATGGAGGATATCCTCAATGGCCTCCTTAGTAACTAAAATTTGTTTTCCTCTCAACTGTACTGCATCCAGAGTCGTCTTGTAATAGTTGCAGTAGAATTTTCGGACCCAGGATGCATTAACCTCAGTCAAATTCCTTTCTAAAAAGAACCAGCCTCTCTGTTTGATTTGCTCTGTAGTGTACTGTTATAATTCAGAGGGTATTCTGAGGGTCTTTTCCAAATATAAGTGCCTCTTAGTCGCAAAGACCTCATATTTCAGCTCACAGTAGTGATTTGCAAACTTGATTGGATCAGTCGCAGGCACTATTTGATCCGTTTTTTCCTGCGGAGTGAAGTTCTTCTCACGCCAGGAATCATCATGCAGAATATCTGATAGAGTCATAGATGATTGGCCTCTTTTTCTCTTACCTGTGGTGGCCTTAGCCTTAGCCTTTTCTTTTGGGTCAGACATCCTGAAAAATAGAAATTCCAGGATACAATTTATCAACTAAAGCAGAAAAAACAGGAAGGCAAATAGTAGGCAAGCAATATAAGCAGTATATTTGCAAAAGAGGAATGAAAGCCAAAGCATGAAGTGAGTCAGAAAGATATAGAATTGTGGACTGGAGGCAAGATAAAATTCAAAGAATTCAAATAAAAATCACAATCCAAAAACTATTAAATGAAATGCAGGATGCTTGTTTTAGCAAGGAACAACAATCAACATCAATAATGCATTTTAAGTTGAAAGGAAACCAAAGAGGACAGGGAATGCGGCCCAGCATGTCATGAATGGCAGTTAAGCAAAAACCGTTTTCAGAAAAATTAGGCAGCATTCCGGCAGTAAAAGGAACGTTCCCGGAAAATCAAACAGCAGAATAATGCAAGTAGTAGCAGGTTCAAACAGGAGTAGCAGCTGATATGAATCTTAGAACAAGTTATACCAAACTAGCAAGTAAAATGGCATTTGAGCAGAATTATCAATCAAGATAGACTCAAGGCAGAATCTCAACCAAAATAGCAGCATTAGACTAAGGTAAGCGACAATCAAGCATGATTGAGTTTAAAGATTCAAGTGCGGGATTGAAATGGAAATTGAAATGGAGCACTTGATGAAGCAAAGGAAATTGCAGAAAAACAACAACAGGAATCATGCAATAAGCCAGCATTGTCAATTAGCACATGAATATTGATATAAGGCAACAGCATGAAGAATAAGGTAACTCGTGTGACTTAGACATTAGAAAACAGAAGAAAGTAGCAGGCGAGGCCTAAACTTAGTTTAGCAGTTTGGATATCTTATGAAGGCAGTGGCCATGACAAGTATTAAAATCATATGTAAATTCAGAAGAATGTAGCAACTGAGCCAATCCAAAACAGCAATAGGCAGGTATATGTAATTAGCCTAGCCTTCATCAAATTCAGAAAGCAAGCAATAGCAAGAGATATGTATTCAAGGAAGTAAATTCACTGAATTAATAATGCAGAACAACTTACAACAAGAATCGAATAACAATACTAACTCAGATTTGAATTCTACTAAATTCAGACATGAACAATCGAATTAGCAAGTAATCAAATCGACTCAGATGGGAGCGTAACAACTTTAGATAATACTCAGCAACAACAAGAAACCAGTTTAGCATAAAAGCAAACAATGAAAGATGACATAGCATCAGTAATAATTCAGCACAGGGCACTGCATATCTAACTAATTCAAACAGCAAGGTAATTGTGAAAATCAGATAATTCAATCAGCAAGAATGGAGCACTTATCAGACCTAAATCCTCTAACCACAACCTAGCTACCTAACCACCTAGAATCCACTACGAAACATGCATATCTAACTAATCTAAATTGAACATAATTTAAATTATGGTAACTGACTACTTGAACAGAAAAAAGAAGAGGGTAAAACACAGAGAAGAGAGTAGCGAAACCTTGGTGGGTAGTGAAAGAAATGGAAACAAAGAGAGAGGGGGGTGGTACGGCAGCGCTGGGGTGGCGGCAAGGCGGCGCTGTGGTACCCGTGGCAGTGCATGGTGAGAGGAGAAAAAGGGAGAGGAAGAGATGAGGAATAAGAGTGAGGCGGGAACGGTGGCGGCGAGGTGGTGGTGGACGGCGGGTCTGTGTTGTCCGCGGTGGCCTTGGGGCGACGGGAGGGTGAGGGGGACTGGGAGAGAGGGAAGGAGAAGAAAAGGGGGAAGAGGGGAGAGGCGAACGGCGGTGGTCGAGGGTCGGCGACGGTGGCTGCGGGGGGTGTGGGTCGTGGTGGTTTGTGGGTGGTGGTTATGGAGGGAAAGAGAGAGAAAAGAGAAGGGGACGTTGGGGAAAGGAGAGGGGAAAAAGGCACATGAGGGGTCTAGGGTTTTCGCATCAGGGGGGTTAGTAAATTTAAATCTACGCGTACGCGTGGATCACGCGTGAGGGGAGATGAGGTAAAAATCCATCGATGCATGCGCATCATGGACGCGAACGCGTGAGACGGGATAAGTGGAGATGACACGTACACGTGAGGCACGCGCACGCGTCCACTAGAATTCTGCTAAATGTACGAGTCTAGCATTGTTTTGGCGCAACTCTCTGTTCCATTTGAGGGGGCAAAAATTTGCATGCAACGCATGCGCGATGTGCGTCGCGCACGCCCACGTGTGGTGTGCTAAAATAAAAGTGACACGTACGCATCATGGATGTGGACGCGTGGCCCAATTTGTGCCTATCGCACACTAGTCACACAATTCCAGCCCAACTTTCTGGTCGTTGGATGGAGACGTCGATTTGGGATCGACACCCACGCGTGGCCTACGCGCACGCGTGGTGTGTTTTTTTTATATGCAGTATGCAGAATGCAAAATGCAGATGCTAATGCAGATATTATGAATGAACACTAAGAAAAATAGAGTAAAATAAAACTAAGAATAAAATAAAGCAAAATAAAACTAAGACTGAAAAAGAACGATCATACCATGGTGGGTTGTCTCCCACCTAGCAATTTTAGTTAAAGTCCTTATGTTGGACATCTGGTGAGCTCCCTATCATGGTGGCTTATGCTTGAACTCATCCAGAAATCTCCACCAACGTTTGCAATTCCAATGGCCTCCGGGGTCTCAAACTAGGCACATAAAGCCTTCGAGCAAGTTAAAGCAGGTGACCAAGCTCTAGGAGTGTTGATTATCAGAATGAATTACAGGATCCCAAACTTTGCTTTTGTACCCATCTTCGCTCTGATTTACATTATTCCAACCGGGTGGTACACAATCTGAATTCTCATTAAGATACCCAAACATCTTCCGAGACCCATTCAATCAAGCTCTATACCAATCCTTGTGTTTCAATTTGGAGCGTGGAACTATATTGAAC
The DNA here is from genome assembly GCF_059453495.1 of Arachis ipaensis. Classification (NCBI taxonomy): domain Eukaryota; kingdom Viridiplantae; phylum Streptophyta; class Magnoliopsida; order Fabales; family Fabaceae; genus Arachis; species Arachis ipaensis. The sequence goes on from NC_142438.1 coordinate 90,345,440, forward strand.
CGTGCATTCCAACTCCTATTACTAACCATCTCCCTCTTACTCTTAAAGCCACAAAGAGCTCTAAGCTGGCCATTGGTTTCAAGCAAACCATACTCAAGTGGGAAGGTAAAGATAAAGGCTAAGGATTTTACCCACTTGAAGTTTGTATTGGGTGGTAATGGCCTTGAGAGGTGTTTCCAGCGGTCTTGCAAGCTCCACTCCTTTGTACTCTTCTGTGAATTCTTCCACCTCTTTGCAAACCTCTTCATCTGCAACTGCATCTTGATCAAAGTCTTCTACTTCTTCCCCGTCACTCAAGTCATAAGTTGGAGGTTGAGAAAAGTTGGGAACTTGCTTCTTGATCTGTTCCGTCCAATTCTTCATAAGATACATGCCTTGGGGATTGTGCACTATCCTCCTTAGCATCAATTGCAAATTTCTTGGCGGAATTATCTACAACTATTGATTTCCATGGATGTTCAGCGTCTCCTAAGTCTTCAACCAATTCTTCTTCTTCGATAATTCCGGCTTCCTCTACTTGTTCCAGTACAACGTCATACTCCTTGCTGTCCACCGGAGTTTCTAGTGTCTCCTTCATGCTACGTTCTTCATTAGATTCTCCACATGAAGCCATGGGAGTTCCTTGAGTATCCAAACGTTGGGAAGCTAATTGATTTATCGCTTGCTCCAGTTGATGAAGGGTTGCATAAAATTGATTACTGTTTCCTTGAGACGATCCTGTGATTCATGTTCTGCTCGGATTGTATGTTTAGGATCATATGGCTCTTGGGTCGATGGATATATACGTGGTGCATATGGAAGTGATGGTTCTTGGGAGTAATTGGATTGAAATTGGGGTGGTTCTATATATGGTTCATATGGCTCATAGGATGGTTGATTGGGTGGATAAGGGTTAGGATCATGTGAGGATGTTTGGTAGTAGGGGGCTTGTGAGTGTGGTGGTTCAGAATTATGTTGAGGAGGAAATTCATAAGCATAGGGTGGGTCTTGTTGGTAACTACAAGGGGGTCCACCATATCTATCATCTTGGCACGCGCCTCGGAATGGCTCTTGACCATAGTAATTTGGTGGAGGTTGATTGTCACGAAAAGGTCCACCATAACTATTGTCTTGGTATGCATCATAGAATGGTTGTTGGTTATAACGCATTGGAGGGGGTTGTTGCCAAGAGGATTGATCAAATCCTTGTGGCTTCTCCCATCCTTGATTATTCCAACCTTGATGCATGTTCTTATTATAGCGCCCATTCCTTACAACAACATTGGAACCAAACTCAAAGGGACAGGGGTGAGAATTCATAGTAGCTAATAAAATTTAAAAACAAAAACAAATAAACAAGCAAAAGCAAATATCTACAATAACCAATAATAAGGTACACGTTTGCAATTTCCCAGCAACGGCGCCATTTTTGACGAAGCGGACTTTTGCTGGTAAAAATTCACAAAAGTAATCACATTATAAGTATAGTTTCTAGACCAACAAAGAATCCCTTCGTACAAAAACTTGTTTGTCACTAAAGCAAACCCAATAAAAATAATAACTGAAGTATTTAAACCTTGGGTCGTCTCTCAAGGAATTGCAGGGAGGTGTATTTATTATTGGTTATGGAAGATTATCTTTTTGGGATTTTTGAATAATGAACAGGAAAAGTAAATTGCAAGAATTAAAGTAATAACTAATAAAGCTCTTAGCAAGGTATGAAAACTGGAAATGCTATCCTAGTTACTCTTATCAATTGTGATGAGAATTGTCAACTGCTCCTACTTAGTTAACCCTTACTAAATAAAGGAAAGTCAAGTGGACTAATTAAATTGATTCCTCAAATCCTAGTCAACTCCTAAGGAAAGACTAGCTTTAGAGGGATCCAAATCAACCAGCTAATTTCAAATATCAATAAACAAAGGAGTTTGATAACTCAAGTGTCACCAATTAATCAATTCAAGCTAAGAATGTAAAAAGCTAAATTAAAATCATAAATCTGAAATACCTCAATTTGCATTAAATATAAAATTAAATCTAAAAGTAGAAGAGAAACTAAATTAAAGGAATATTGAACCTGGAATGGAGAAGAAGTAAACCAAATTGGGAAAATAGATAAACAAAAGTAATAGAATAAATAAAAGTAGAAGAGAAACTAAATTAAAGGAATATTGAACCTGGAATGGAGAAGAAGTAAACCTAACCTAAGAGAAATCCTAAATCCCTAAAACCTAGAGAGAGGAGAGAGCCTCTCTCTCTAGAAACTACATCTAAAGTCTAAAATTCTCAATAATTGATGAATATTGTCTCCATGAATGATTCTCCCATTCTGCAGCCTCTATTCTGTGTTCTCGGGCTTGGAATTGGGCCGAAAAGGAGCCCAGAAATCGCCCCCAGCGCTTTCTGTAACTTTCTGCACGTGGCGTCTGTCACGCGCACGCGTCAGTCACGTGTGCGCGTCATTGGCGAAATTTCTTGTCATGCGTACACGTAAGTCACACGTACGCGTCGCTTGGCTTCTGTGCTAGGCACGCGTGCGCGTCGTCCATGTGTGCGCGTCGCTGCCCATTTCTCAAATACTTTATTTTCTCGCGTTCCTTCCACTTTTGCATGTTTCCTTTCCATCTTCTAAGCCATTCCTGCCCTATAAATCCTAAAAATACTTAACACACAAATCACGACATCGAATGGTAATAAAGGATATTCAAAATTAACAGTTTAAAGGTCTAGGAAACATGTTTTCAACTATATCGCAGAATAAGGAAGGATTTGTAAAACCATGCAAATCATATGAATAAGTAAACAAAGACTTGATAAAAACCACTCAAATTAGCACAAGATAAACTATAAAATAGTGGTTTATCACCAGGCCAGCACTATATTTTGAAGTGTAGGACTTAGACAAATACTTTGCCGATCCCTATAACAATGGAGACAAGTTATGTTACTCATTATGGTGAAAAGTAGAAAAATAAATTCAAAAGTTAAAGGGGGCCAAGACTAGAGTAGAGTACATGAGTTTTAACAACTCCTTTGTAGAAATTTTCGATGTGCTTTGTTCTGGAGACATCTGGTCTGTTACACAACATATTTAAGCAAGTATCAAGTATGAAGAAGCAGAGAAAAACTAAGTAAGGAGTCATACACATGGATAAAATAGCCGGCATCTGGCACCCATTTCACTCTAGCGCCATTTGGTAGGAAGGATTTGAAGCGATCGCAGCTCAATATAGCAGCCAATCCTCTAGCAGAGCATCCAGATAGAATAGCTTGTGTAATAAGTAATTGAGTGAGTGAGTGATCATAGAATAGGAATAGCCTTAATGTAATTTGTGTGTCATTCTTTTACATTTTTAGCATTCTCCATTCCTTTTGTAAGTAAATGCTTAATGACAACTTCAAAAATTCTTGCTCCTCGGAAGTGTAGATTGTTTGTCTGATTTCACAACATAAATAATATCATATCATAAGAATTTATATTTTTCGTGTACTTCAGAATTTTGAAAACACTTACTGGATCAACTTTTTCCATATCACCAGTAAATGATGATCCATCACAGTACCTAATCTTGATTCTGTTCCAGTTGTAGAAATCTGGAAACAAATGCATAACATAACATAACACAATATGAATTTGAATATGTGTAGTGTAACCCATTAGCAACGAAAATTTGAAAATTTGAATATGAAACTTTGTTTGGATAAACCTAAGTGAGTGTCCTTGCGTTGAAGGCAAGTAGATACATCATTGCAGATTCAACATAACATAACATAACACAATATGAATATGAATATGAAAATTTGTTTGGATGAACCTAAGCGAGTGTCCTTGCGTTGAAGGCAAGTAGATACATCATTGCACCATCCTCCTCCCTATTAGCAACAAAACACAACTGCTTTAAAATATGAGCCTTTCATGTTAACTTAAATCATGCATTCATCTTTCTATTCCCTAAGCATCCTAACATTTCAATTTTCGGAAAGGGATATTCCTCAAGAAAAATAAATTTCTCTTTTTCTTGTAAGAAAAATATTAAAGCAACACATATAATTTGAGGAAATTTTTATTTTTCTTTTTTGTCTTTTTATTATAAAACTCACAGTTTACAGCAACGAAAACCCAAAGCACAAACCCATAACCACGAAGATGACGTTACCGTACCTGACGCCGTCAAACCTAACAGCGCCGTTACCGTCGTCAGCGCTGTCATCGGTGGCATCACTGGGCGAATTCGCAGGCGCTGATTTCTCATCTTCCGGTGCTCGGATGCCTTCTGCTTCTTCTTCTTTTCCTCTTTCTTCGGGGATGCAAGAGCGTTCGCGACACTGGCTCCGGTGCGGCCGCGGGCGAAGGAGACGGAGCCAGGGCCTTAAAAAGCTCCCTGGGAAGCAAAACCTTATCAATGGTGTAAATCGTGAGTAGGTCTTCGTCAAAGAGCATGCCAGTGATCTTGGCAGTAACAATCTTGGTCTTGAGCGTGACTTGATCACCATCATTCTGCACGGTGAAGTCAAACTTACTGGCTCCATCGAGAATCGAGATCGAGCGAGAGCGAGAGTGAGATTGAGAATCGAGCGAGAGCAAAAGCGAGATCAAGATCGAGCAAGAGCGAGGCTGGGATTGAAATCCAGCGAGATCGAAGCAAATGCGCGAAGAAATAAGTGATTAGATCATAGTGTGAGCGAGATTTGGATGAGAGGAGTGAGAGATTTTGATTTTGTGACCTAGGAGGTTTGCTTGTTCCTGAAAATGTGAATAAATAATTAGGAATAGGTAATATTTAAAAAAAATGTATTTGGTAACATTTTAGTATAAATGTTACTTAAGATGTAATTTTTTTATAATTACTATCATTTTAATAAATGTTAAGAGGTAAATGTTACTAAATGTCTATAATGTAGTAGTGGTAGTACAAACATAAACTAGCCCACTACTGTGTAGTTCTTTAGAGCCAAAAGGCTATGTCATCCGTGCATACCTCTATCCACAGCCAATGAAGTTGAAAAGAACCTTTTCATGAATCACATTCGGCCTCCAAAATGATGGAAAAAGAGAAATTTTTATTATTCAGTTATAGGAAAATTTTAGGTAATAGTAAACTGCTCTCTTCTCTTCTTCGTATGGCTTAGTAGTCTCAAAGTCATAATACAAAGCATAGTGTGTTTTATATCTTCATCAATATTATGGAAGAGACACATTGCATAACCGATAGGAGCAAAAGAATAAAGCAGCTTATTTACCTGAGATATGAGGTTTCTATATGCTACTCTTAGACACCAGAGAAGGTATACTCTATGCTCGTACCTGAAGAAGTTAAGAGGATCAACCTTGGTCTTTACAAATAAGACAGGAACATTGACCACTAACTATATAGTTGTGAACAAGATTTGAGTATGCGAAAAAGAGGCCGAGATCAAAGGTACTGAGAGTGCAGAGAAGCTGAAAACAGAGATACCTAAGGAAGTAATGAGCATCCTTTTGCAGGCTATATTTCAAAATACATCTTCTGAAGTAGTTAAGGATAAAACCGGCAATAACACAATATTGGGAACACCAACAGAATCATCATTGTTGGAATTTGGTTTGCTCGAAGGTGGTGATTTTGATGCACAGCGCAATACCTATAAGATAATCAAGGTTGAGCCTTTCAATTCAGTTCGGAAGAAGATGTCTGTGCTTGTGAGTCTTCCTAATGGAGGGGTCAGAGCTTTCTACAAAGGAGCATCAGAAATAATATCAAGAATGTGTGAAAAAATCATTGATTCTAATGGAAATGATGTTGATCTTCCTGAAGAACAGGCGGATAAAGTTAATGCTTTGAGAACTCTTTGTGTGGCTGTTAAAGATATAGATGCAACAGAAGGGAAAAACAGTATCCCTAATAATGGCTATACTCTGATAATAGTTGGTTTAAAAAGAGAGTTTGTATTAACATATGTAATTGTAATTCAATTATATCAGACCAAACAACTTCTAATTACATCAAGTTATTCTATTTTCATCACAATTCTAGTCAAAGAGAAATAATGGCAACACACAACACTTGTGCGGTTGTGCTAGCTAGCTGCCACCGCGATTCACATGTTGTAATATATGTACCAATTTCAATTGTTTTTTATCAAACAGTAGCTCCTTCCAGTTACCGAAACTTTAATTCAATTTCAGCAGTAGTGAAGAGAAAGAGAAGTCAACCAAGAAGACCAGGCAAGAAATTAAAGAATACCTAATATAGCTTGAAATCTGTTATTATACATGTGAATTGATGAATTGAAGCATGTAAATCCAGAGGCAGAAGTAATAGCTCCGTCGCCAAAGTCGCTAATGGCAATGAACCGTTTCATGTGCGAGATATGCAAGAAAGGGTTCCAGAGGGACCAGAACCTGCAGCTGCACCGGCGAGGGCACAACCTGCCGTGGAAGCTTCGGCAGCGAGAGAAGGAGGTGGTGGTGTGGAAGAAGGTAGACGCGGGTTGAACTTTGGGGGAGTTGCGTTTCTGAACTTTGGATGCGGGAGGTGGACGCGGGTTAATGTGTTTTTAGTGATTAAAATCGACGGCATATTTGTCGATTTTAATTTAAAAAAAAACACATATAGCGTCTATTTTATACATTAAATCTACACCGTTTATTTCATTTTAGAAAGCGATCTAGATCGTTCAAATTTATCGACGTAACATTGTCGATAATTTAAATAATAAAATAGACACCATATCCGTCAATTTTAAAATAAAAATATTTTCAACACCCAGTTAGTCGACAATATGACGATAGTTAAGAGAGATTTAATGCATCATCGAAAAATCGACAACCAAGTTGTCGATTTTATTATTTTATTTTTAATTATCTTTTTTTAAAAATATCGACAGCAAACCGTCGAAAAATATCGACGGGAGAGATAGCCGTTGATTTTTTGCGTCGATAAATATGCTTTTTCTTGTAGTGTATTATTTAAATTATTATTTTACTGTTTTAATTTCTAAATTATATATTTTGAAGACTAATCATATTTTACAATAACAAAATATAATTATAATAATAATTATGTTATATGTACATAAAAAATAACTACCTGTATAGAATTCGTATTGAAATACAAAATACACATTGAAAATAAATTAAACAATAAATATATTTATACACAAATACATAATAGTTAATAAATAATTTGATAGTTGATTTTTGTGCACATATAATATTTTTATTATAAAAATTATTAGAGTTTATCTAACTTGTGCCCTAAAAGCACATATTAGATTATAAATTGAGAATATTTTTATTGAAAATTCAAAAAATTTAATTTTTAATGTATTTATTTGCAGTTATTAATGAAAAAAAAATTAAAACCTTCTACTAATGATAAGCTTGTCATGTGTTATTAGGACATATATTAGCTAAATCTAAATTATTATTATTATGTTATATATTTTTTTCCCACAGTCAAAATTTTTTAGATCCGTCACTAATGGAGAGTATATAAATATTTTTGGTGGTTCAACAATTTTTCAAAGTAGTAACCAATTTCCTAAGTCATATGAAGAATGAAGACTTACAAAGAAGAGCAAAATGGTGATGAAGGTATTTAATTCTAATCTAGTATTATTTTTCTCGTATTATGTTTATTCATTACTTAAATAATCTTTATGCTACATATTTTAGGAGTTTAGAGAATTTGACTGTGAAACTCAAACTTCTACAGATAAAGATGAATTAGAGATTTATCTAACAGAAGGTTTAATTCACACCAATGAAGATGATTTGAAGTATGATGTGCTGAATTTTTGAAAGACTAATGAGAATAGGTTTTCCACTCTATCAATTATGACTAGAGATATTTTAAGTATTTCCATCTCTACAGTAGCATCTGAGTCTGTATTCAGTATTGGTGGGCATGTTTTAACAAAATACAAAAATTTCACTCTTCATGAGCATGTCCAAATGCTTATTTGCACAAAGAGTTGGTTACGTGGATTTGTTCCAAATTATGATAGTAAATATTTATGCTATTTTATTAAATAATATTTTAAATTGAGTTTCTAATTTTTTTAATTAGTTGATTTTAGATGATGAAATTGGTGAAATTCTCCCTCAACATTCATGATTTTAGATGATGAATTTTTGTGTAAACTTTATTTTAATTTTCTAGAGACATTATTGATGGTGGATACTAAAGAGTAAGGAGAAGGGTGATGAGATAGTAAATGCCATGTTTGATTTATTGATGTATATAGTTAAAAGTTGGATTTAATATGATCAATGCACATTATTAACATTTATTTTTCAATTTCTTTATTTTCTACAGATAAAAATGACAACGGGATAGAACAAACTAATGACTTTTAATAAGTTTTATGTGTGTAGTTGAGATAGAGAATAATGTAAAAAAAAAAAGAGAATTAGGTGACCCGTGGATTGACGCTATGACTTTTGGCCCGTGAGAACTTTTGGCCCGTGAAAACTTTTGGCCCTGATGGCTTTTTAAAAAATTTGACTCTATTAGTTACAAGGTATTTTGTTCTTCTGGCCCTATAAAGTAGGGCAAAGTCCTATACAATCAAACATATTGACACCACTATTAGAAAGTGACTCATTTTCTTTAGTTGGATGAATACAAATTTTTGAGCTATATGTTTGTATACATTAGGATAGATAACCCTCTTTTTTAATTTGTATCTTTATATTCAATTTTATATAAGTTAAAAAATCTTTTAGATTAATTGTTCTTTTATGGGATAAATTAGTTAGAGAAGCCAGCATGATTATTATTGTTGAAGCTTGCATATAGGTATTAAATTTTAAAATCACTAATAATTAGGTACATAAGATTAACTTGTCAGAGTAAACTTTCAAATTATAATTTATTATTTAAAATATATTTGTTTTAGCTTTTTTTACACGTTTATTATAAATTTTGTAAGTATTTTAATTATTTTGACCACTTCAATTGTAACAAAAAATTTAATTAAGAAAGATGTGATGTTGAAGAAATACTATTCAAGAAAGGGAGTAGATCTCTTTTTTTAATGATTATGTTGTGTTTTGTTAGCTGGTGATGTACTGTTTTTTTGAGGCATTGATTATAATACATATATATGTAATTGATTGATCTTAGAATAATAGGTGCAGTCACATAGAAATTGTGCCTTGAATTATAGTTGAATGAAGTTGAGTTAAGCATTTTCTATTTTTGGTTGGAGTTTTAAAATTTGACATATTATAACAATCTAATTTGTGACTTTTTTATTTGTTTAATATATGGAATCATAGTCTGATTTATGCCTTGGATTTTGTTGTATTTAGTCCTTTACTATACTATAGTATAATTACTAATTAGCATTAAAAAAGAATTTGATTTCTTTACTACAAATCATTACATTTGTAATGTATTTAACATTATTTAAATTTAATTTGCTTTTAAATTTAATTTTCATCAAGTAGTAAGTATTTAAAGTTATTCACTTTTGAAATTGATTAGTAACATATTATTTACTTATTATTATTATTATTATTATTATTATTATTATTATTATTATTATTATTATTAAGCACAATATTATGTCATTTAAGAGTTTTATTAAGTAAGGTTGTAAAGTTAATTGTATATTATTTACTTGAGTAATGATGTTAATAGTCAAAATATATTTTTAATAAATATGTAATTACTAAAAAATATTTTTTATGAATTTATATTATTTTTTTATACTTAATAAAAAAAATTATCACATAACCCCACTAGTATTACTTTTTTGAAATCATTCTTTTGAAAATGTATCTAAAAACAAATAAATAATTTATATTTTAAAATTTGAATGAAACTTATTAGTATTGTATTAATTACTTATTGTCATCATAATTATTAATAATTGTTATTTAACATTAATTCTCACTAATTAACCATATATCAAATAGTAATGTATTAATAATTTAATACGGTATTTTTTTTAAAAGACGATAAAATAAATTAATGTATCTTTAAAGAAAAATAGTTGATTTTTTTGTCCGAAATAAAAAAGATTATATAGGCATTAATTCTAGGGCATAGAAGCAATGATTTCAATGTATTATGCCACTAAATATGCATGGTTCATAATTTAAGAAGGACGTAAGTAGATTAAAAAAATTTAATAGTTGCATGTTCATCTAAATCAGATCGAAAATAAATGAGACCATCATAAAATTGAATTTGTACGCATATTAATAAAACATGAATTGAATTGAATTTATTCATATGCATGAGTCTATCATAAAATTAAAGTCGTACGCATATTAATAAGTCATGACTCATGAAAATTTAAACCCAAATTAAGCATTCAATTTTCATTACAATTGTTGATACCTATAGACTTCAGAACCTGGGTATCTTTTAAAATTGAATGAAAGAAAGAAGTATTGCAAGACAATGAGATAGAAGTATTGTCAAGGCTGTCGCAGATTAAGTAAAAAAAATTATTTAAACTTATTAAAAACTTGCAAAATATAAAAAAAAAAGAAAACTTGTATCTCAAACTCCAGAAAAAATTAAAAATTAAAAACTGACAAATAACAATCTCAACCATTCTATCACATTATTCCAAAAAAAAAAAAAACTTAAACTCAAAGAAAAGTACTTTTTAATTAAATTCTTATTTTTCTCTTCAATCTTTTTTGTAGTTTTTTTTGCAGCTTTTAGAATGATTCATTGTTTTATATTGTATGATTTGATAACCAAATCAAGAGCAATGCACATTTTTGTATTATCAATCTAAAATTAAAATATAAAATACTAAGTAACAAGCCATGAATTTAAAACCAAATAATAATTATTTGATAATATTAGAGTGTGCTTACTCTAATAGAATAATTGTCACTTCTAACATAATTTTTTTATTCGAGTTATTACCCAAACTCCACAATCAATGCTATTTTAATAGTGTAAGAAACAAAAAATCACAGAAAAAAAGTATACAATATAATATTTTCAAAAAATAAAAAAAAAATAAGATTAGATCATTACGAGCCAATTTTTTGTTCTCCTATTTTTATATGCTTTGGATAAGCGAAACGAAAAATCTTAGGCCTAACAGTAGTTTCAAGATCATAAAATGAGTTATCTTAAAGCATCTCTTCAATATGCATAGCCTATTAATTTGGTTAAGTTAAATTAGTATAAATATTACTCCTATAAAAAGCTTACATACAAAGGATAGATGCTAACATTATAAATTTAAATAATTAGTTGCTTCCTAATATTAAAATCCTTTCTCTCTATCTTTTCAGGGTTTGGCTTAGAGTTTAACCAAATTATTTGACGTTTGTGCATGTCAAACATAACAAGATACCAATAAATTTTGTCTTCATTGACAAGCATAAATATCTAAGTATAAAAGCAAATTAAATAAATTTTAATAAAAGTAAGTATTGATTATTGAATTTATATTTAGTTTAAGTTTAAGTATTTTTACTTTACGAAGAGTTTCTACATTTCTCATGAAGGATTTTTGGTATTGTACTATTATTTTGGAAGAAAATTTTTTTTCATAGTGCAAGTTTCTAAACAATAATAAAAATAAACATTAATGATATGTAACATAATATATAAGAATAAAATAAGTCAATTGCATATAATTAATAATCAATTACAGAGAGCACAATATATCAATATCTTAGACACCCCAAATCTAACCTCTCCTCATTAATTAGCATATGAGCATATATATATATAGAGTATCTAAATACAAGAAAAATCAGATTAAATTGGCTTTTCTTTTAGATAACAAAACTTGAAAATTGATATAATTATATTTATTTTTTTAAATGATAATTAAGAAAAAAAAACTTACATCTTTATCAATCCATTTCTTGAGAATTAAGTTGAAAAAACTGTCTCTATTTACACCAAACTTGAAACCTCGCTAAAATTTTATGTTTGTTATAAATTTTTAAGCAAAATTAAAATTTTAATTATTCGAAGTCTTATATATAATCTTATAAAACACTAAAAAAAATGTAAATGATATATATGGTTGATATCATATTTACCTATTAATTTCATTTTCTTTATCAAATCCAAATATATATGTGGCCACTTGTAATCTGTTTTATCTAATTGCATTCTAACGTGGTCTAAACACAACCGAAAACCATTGCAATTGAAGCAATACATAAAAATAATTTAGTAAATTCTTATAACACAAAAGTTTTAGAACACAAACAAATTTAAAATCTTCGTAAGATTCAATTAAAAAAAAGAACGAAATATTACAACTTACAAAGGGTGCTTCATTTCCAAAAACGTTTCGCCACAAATTTGATTTGGGCGGAGTGTTATAGTTGATGGAATATCCAGTTGGAGAACCCTTATCCAACAAAGACTTTGAAATTTCAATTAGTGACGATTTTGGAGAATAATTTTTTTTTCCAACTGAAACTAAACCTTTGCCTGGTAATTCTTTTTGACGCCAAGCATTAGTCTTCTTGACTATTGTTCTAACACATTTGCCTACGAGAGACTTGAGTTTTGTAACACCCTAACTATCAAAGCTCAAGCTTTCGGCTGCGTGACTCTGATAGCTCGGCATTACGACGACTCTTATACTATTTAATACTAAAATATGAGCCTGTTAAAACTTTAAACCGCAACACCGCTCCAAAGTACTTTTATTATGTAACGTACATCCATACATACAATACCACTTACAAAAACTCTCAAAGAGTATATATATATATATAACTTTACAAGCATTAACCAATATAATTCCTATCCCTCTTATAGAAAGTATAAAGATAAAGGCGAGGGAACAATAAACAATAACTAAAGTAATACAAAACATCACGACAACAACTAGATAAGCTCTTCGTGACTTCTGCGTCCATGTCCTGAAAGGGGGAAATTTGTAGGGGGTGAGAACATTATCCTCGAAAGGGTTCTCATCGTAGAGATGCAGAATTACTATAATAGGATACGAGAGATAAAATTGTTACAGTGAGTAATAACTGCCTTATGTATCTTTTCAAAAACAACGGTTTATTATAAAAGAGAAATCTAAAATATTTTCTGAAAGAGGAACTGTTCAATTCTTAAAAACTCAAAAGCCTTTCAAAAGGTTTATCTAAGCTCAACCAAATTATCCTTTCATACTTTTCCAAACCAGAAACACCAACCAACATGGCATTCGGCCCAAATCATGATCAACCAGACAACCACGGCCCCAGGCCCAAACAGTCCAATCCACAACCAATCACCACGGTCCAACAGAATCCCAGTCACAAACACAAGTAGGAAGGTTCAAGCACAAACAAATAGTTACTGCAAGTAGAACAATTAGCAGATAATCACAAGTAATCACAAAGAAAAACCAAGTACAATATGCATACCCAAACAATGTCACATAGATGCATATGATGCATGCCTGTCCTAGTGGTTGATGATATCATCTGTCGGTTATATAGCCAACCCGACAAGTCCTGGTAGCTAACCATTGGACTGTCCCTCTGTCGTGCATCCCCAACTCGAGTTATTCTCGATCATCATCGTGATCATAATCATAATCCATATCCAACACCCTCACTGGTGTATATTCACGGGGGCGAGCTCATCCGGGACTTTCACAGTGCCCAGCCACACTTACGACATAGGATCAGCAAAGTATCGAGTCTCCACCTGGAGCACGTGGTGGCTAGCCACTACTTTCACCCAGGAAAACTCGTATCTCAGATAGTTGAAAGTGCAAAATCACAATATCAATATCTCAGCATATATGCATTTATTCTCAGCCATAAATCAACATTCATTTCAACCATTCGGCTTAAATTCATGACTCATAGTCAGCCATCCGGCTCATAACAAAATAGCACTTCCACCATCCAACATCATCAAATTCATAAAATCATTATTCAAAGCCATAAATCACTTTTCTCAATTCACTTCACTTTTAAATCAAATTTCAACTCTTTTCAGCCTTGGCTTTAAAGTTCTCATTTCTCAAATCATCTCAGGCTCATAAGCCCCTTTTACTCAAAGTAAGTTTCCCTTTTAAAAACAAAGTCACTCTCGGCATAATCTTTCCAAAACTTCCAAAAACATGGCAAGTTAAGTATTTATTTTGAAATATTCAAAATCATCCGTCCAACAACGGAATTTTATAACAAAGGTTCCTCAGCTGAGTCTCAAGTCTTAGGGGAGAATAACATAACTCATTTTCCTCAAATTCACTTAAAATCATTAAGACATTGGCTTCCTGATTTGAGTAATAAAATAGGATCTAAGCCAAATCGAGTCATGCAATCAATTACTCTTTTCAAAGCCATTTCCTTCACTTAAATGAAACCAGCTTCAATCCCCCATGATAAATTCGAAAGCGTTTCGAACTACCCAGAAATTGTTTTAGTCTTGCAAAAATTCAGAATTTAAAGAGTACTTAAAACTTTTCCCAAAACATTTTAGAATGAAACTTGTCAATAGACGTTCAAGTTCTTTCAAAGTCACTGAAACTTCTCTAATTGAAACCTTCAAGTCCAATTCAAAGACAAACCCTTTTCACATTTAAAACAGCCTTAAAGCACAAGTTTCATCTAAATAACTGGTTCACAAGGGAGATATAATACTTTTCTTAAGAAACAAGACTAAATCACAATTTTCTCTTTAATAATTCATTTCAAAAGCATAAGTCGTCCCTTTCTTAATAATTCAAATAAAATAGTAGAAGTCTTTAACTCATAAGTTTCCGAATAACGTTTCAGTAAAGTCCCGGATTCTACCAGAATTTCGGCAACACCTCCCCTAAAACTTGGACTCTGCCACCCTTTTCGGGTCCCATCCAAACCAATCCACAATCCTTATCAACGGTTCAAAACCCAAAATTAGTCCAAAAATAACTAAATCCAATATTCAACTCATTTTCATATCTCAAGGGAATCGTTTCAAAATCAAATCATTATCAACCGACTAAATTCATTTCCAAAACTTTAAAGAAACCGTTAAGCAACAATTCGTTTATCAAAACCGAATCAATTAAAGCAAACCAGACTGAATCCAAAAAGGTATTCTATTTTTCACATTTTCAATAAAATCAACTCAACTCAAATCGATTCCTAACGGATTAAATTCGATCTCAAATCTTTAAAAAAGTTCAACTTCAAAAACATTCCGTTTCACAAAGCCGCACAACAATCCAGTCAAACAAACATTCATAATCCTTTGAGATAGCCAAACAATACATAAGACTGATACAATCACCAAACATACATTGTCGCACATCAGTATCCATATGTAATAATTTCCAGTATATACAACATAGTTTTCGGAAAACAGCCCCTACCTCAATACACAAAACCATAACCCAAATGCGTCACAGGAATCCTTTCGTCTCGATCCAAAATCAAAACCAAAATCCTAGCTCCGCTTGTTTTTCTTAATCGCAGAAACGGCCTCAACGCCACATATCAGCTGGGTTACTAATTCCTAACGAGGTAGGCATCAAAGTGGTCCCTGAAGTTGTCCTCGAGGATCAAAGTAATCCAGAAGTTAAAAATTTGTCTGAATCGTCCCTGAAGTTGATCTCCGCTACTCATAGTGGTCCTTCCGGTGAATTTCGTCCACCTGGCGCAACCGGAAAGCTGAGCTGGCGTCGTTGGTGACACGTTAGCAGGCCAAAACGACGTCGTTTGTTGGGTGGTGCCAAAAAGACATAAAACGTCGTCGTTTTATGCGAAAAAAACCCCCACCCTCAACGTTTCACTAACATCTCGTCTCCCACACTCAAACACACAAACACAACACAAAGCAGAGGTCTCTTCTTCTCCGTTACTCTTTTCAGTGGTGCCAGTGCTGTTGCCTTCACCAGAGCATATTTGGGTGGAGAACGTAAGCTCTAGAGGATCGCCTTCATCATCTGTATCAGACAGAGAGTTGTGAAGACGGGTTTATCTGATAAAGGTACGCAAAAAAAGCTTTAAATGTGTGGTGAAGCTCTGTTTTTTGAATTTTGTTGTTAATCTATTCTTCACAAGGGGAAAAAACATTTTCTTGGAGTGTTTTGTATCAGAATGCATGCTTGTGTTTTGGGGTATTGGCTAGGCTAAGTAAGGGGGTTTTTGTTAAGACGGAAACTTGTGTTTTTGTCCAAGGGTTTACTGTTGTTGTAGTTTTAGTTATGGAGGTAGTAAGTTGGTAATGTGGTTGAAGTTTAGGGAGGCTGATATAAGATAAAAAAATTTTAAATTGCAGATGGGTGATGATTTGCTTACCATCCTATTTCACCATGGAGGATCATTCATCACAGATGATGGAGGTGTGACTTACAATGGTGGAGATGTCTCTGAGTTGCCAGGAGTTGATACAGATAAACTGGACGTCTTCTTTGTCCGAGACTACCACAAGGATCTTGGATATGACAAGGTCACTCAAACATGGTGGCTGGTTCCTAATAGGCCGTTGCAAAATGGTCTAAGGGGTCTAACTAATGACAAGGAGCTGATGGAGATGTGCTACCTTGGTCAGCAGAACAAGGGGGTTGTTCATGTTTACTATGAACATGGAGTCTCAGAACCTCTTTACATTTTTTAATTAACAGCAGCATCTACTACAACCTCTGCACCAATTCACAGCACTATTCCCACCGAAAAACCAGACTCAACTACAAAGCTTCCACCTATTTCAATTACTGTTAGTAAACCAGCAAAAAAATACACCACCACCCCACTGCAACTCATATGCCAAACCCCAATCCACCCCCAAAAACAGTGACTCAACCCAGTAAAACGAAGCCGAAAAATCCACCCAAAAAAATGTCGCTACCAACTGAAATGCCTAAACCATGGTCGAAATCAAAAGAGACCAAGAAGTCTGCTGTACCAAGGAGAGGGACTAGGAATGTAAAATCTACAGCACCAAAACCATGTGGAAGGAGGTCATTAACAAGAGCAGCTGCTAGTGGAGCTAGTGTAAGAGGTAATGGTAAAGGAAAACAGCCCCAAACAGAACATGTTGCATTGTCTAGTTCAGAGGATTCCTCAGATAGTGAAGCGAGTGATGGTTGTGAGGAGGATGAACCATATGGGCCTGATGGTGATTTAGTGTCTAGTGAGGAAGATGTGGGTGTGGAGAGATTAGCAGGTAAGAAAAAGACAAATGTGAAGGAGAGAACCAGGAAAGCTAAGAAAACTTCTAAACAAAAGAGGGATGTAATGGTTGAGGATGATGGTCCCGTGTGTGCTGACTCAGGCTCTGAGGATGATGCACATTTTTTTGGACCAATTCCTAGGTTCGGGTCTATGAGAACATATGATGATGCCCAAGATGAAGGTTATGAGGAATCTGATGGTAGAGACTCATGGCACTCAGAAGAACTGAAGACTCCTCCAAATTCTGAGGATGAATTGGAGGAGGTTGATTCAGATGAGGTTTTCCATGTGTTCAGAGATAGAGGTAGGTTTGGGGAGCTTAGGCTTGCTGTTGGAATGACATTTACTACAAAGATGGAGTTCAAAGAGGTTGTGCGTGAATATTGTATACAGGAGGGTCGGAGGATTTGGTTTAAAAAGAATGATAATGTAAGGATGAGAGCAGTGTGTAAGGATGAGAACTGTGGATGGCTTGTCTATGCTGCTAACAACACTGAGAACAATTACTGGCAGATCAAGACGTTCAATGATGATCACACTTGTGCAAGGGAAACCAAAAATAGATTGGCTAATAGGAAGTGGCTGGCAGAGAAATTGGTAAAGAAGCTACGAAAATATCCTAACTTAAGACACTGTGAGGCTGCTCAGTATTTTAAGACAAAATGTGACTTGGAACTAAGCAAGTGTTCACTGACTAGGGCCTTAGGAGATGCTAGGGCTGTTGTGTATGGTGATGCTGCTACCCAGTATGGGATAGTAAGGGATTATGGGCTGACACTGCTCAGGAGTAACCCAGGCTCTACTGTCAAAGTTGGAGTTATCCCTCAGCCCAACCCTGATGATGAACCAATATTTGAAAAGATGTACATCTGCTTGGATGCCTATAAGAAGGGATTTTTGGCTGGCTGCAGACCGCTCATAGGGTTGGATGGAGCTTTTCTGAAGACCCAGCATGGTGGCCAGATCTTGTCTGCAATTGGACAAGATGCAAACAATCACATATATGTGATTGCATATGCAATTGTCCCTATTGAAAATACTGAAAACTGGAGGTCGTTCTTGGAATTACTTCGTCAAGACTTGGGAGATTATAAGCAACACAAACTCTGTTTCATTTCAGATATGCAGAAGGTACGTTTTATCCATTTTTTTATTTAAATTTTATTGTTGTATAATTTGTATAGGCTGCTCTAATATTAACATGAGTAATTGCATAGAGTACATAATTTTTATAGGCTGCTCTGATATAATTTGTATAGGCTGGTCCATATTTTTGTTGTTTTGTTGTTGTATAATTTTGTTTTACATATAGGCTAAACTGCTGAACTGCTGTGTTATAATGAACTGCTGTGTTGTTGTATAATTTTACTGTAATGTACAAATGCTTTGCCTATATAGATGGACTACTGCTGGATGAACTGGTATATATATATTGAACTGATATGTACTGCAACGAACAGGGACTAAATTGATGTCACTTATAAAACTTAAGGGACTAAGTTGATGTCACTTATAAAACTTAGGGGACCAAATTGATGTCACTTATAAAACTAAAGGGATCAGTTTGATGTTCGATAACTTGTATGTCACTGTTTTCTTTTTTGAAATCAGGGCCTAATCCATGCTGTTAAGGAAGTTTTTCCTGGTGTCCATCACAGATTCTGTGTGTGGCACTTATGGAAGAACTTCAATAAGCAGTGGAAAGATCTCCAGTTGAGAGGGTTGCTATGGGAGTGTGCAAGGTGCACCAGCCAAGATGGGTTCCTAGAGAGTATAAAAAAGATTGAGAGGGTTAACAAGGAAACTTGGGAGTATTTGAACAAGTGGCCTAGAGACTCTTGGAGCCGGGCTTTCTTCAGCAACGCACCTAAAATAGACAATATCTGCAACAATGCTTGTGAAGTCTTCAACTCAAGGATCAAAGAAGCTAGAGCCAAACCTATCATTACACTGTTAGAGGAAGTCAGACTGTATGCAATGAGGTTAATCGCCAGGAACAAAGTGAAGCTTAATTCCAACACTGGTATTCTACCACCTATACAGCGCAGCAGATTTGAAAAAATAAGGAAGGAGTCAAAGAGTTGGGTCCCGATGTGGTCTGGTGATTCTGAGTACGAGAAATTCGAGGTTCACGGGTGGCCGACTAACATGGTTGTTGATCTGGAAAAGAGGCTCTGCACATGTGGTTTTTGGCAATTGAGTGGTGAGATACTTTTACTAGTTTCTTCCTTTGTTATTTTTTTTGACTGTTGGCTTAATATTGGTAATCTTTGGACTTATGATAATGTTATTTAGGGATGCCGTGTGTGCATGCTTGTGCTGCATTGGCAAGGGTTAGAAGACCAGATGAGTTTTGTCACTGACAATGGAGGCATATAATAACACATATGCCTTCCATATCAACCCAATTCCAGGTCAAGCCCTATGGAAAAAGTCACCACATAACAGACCAGAAGCACCTAAATTTAAAAAGAAACCAGGTCCACTTACAAAAAAAAGAAGAAAGGATGCAGATGAGGAGCCAAGTGGGGGTAAAAAGCAGAGCAAGAAGATGAAAAGAATCTATCAAAAAGGTCACTGTCGTTATTGTGGTGAATCGGGACACACCAAGAAAAACTGCGGAAAGAGAGCTGCTGATGAGGTGGCTGCTGCTGCTGTCCAACCTCCAGCTGCTAATGGTGGTGAAGCCAGCGTTGTCCCAGAACCCCCCACCGAAATTCAACTTGAAGCCAGTCAACCACCATTGTCACAAACCGATGACTCTCAAGAGGTTCAGAAAATTAAATCACATTCAATCTTATTATGTGCATGTTCTTTTCCACTATTAATAACTATTATGCATGTCTTCACTAATAGGTCTTACCTCCTCCTGTGAGGCCACCAAAACTGCCTCCCAAGAGGAAGTCATCCAAACAAGAAAATGCAACTCCAGGAAGCAGCTCTGAAGCAGCAACCACCCAAACTGCTCCTACCCCATCAGCAACCACTCAGCCCACAACTCTTCCTCCGTCTCATCCTATGCAAGGTGCATCACAGGGGACCGTAACAAGACTTTTTAACTTCATGAAGTTTGTTCCGAATCCTGGATTCAGACCACCAAGAAACAAAAAATGAAGACTAGGTTTATTATGTTTAGGAGAACATTTTTTTGTTTAACTATTTTGATGAAGCAGTGTGCTTTCTGCATTTAGAACCCAAGTGTTGGAGATTTTTTTTGTTCAAAACTTGTATTCTCAATATGTTGAAAACTGCTGACAGACTTGCACAATATTGCCCTGGCTCTTCCTTGCCTATTTTGTATATGTTTACTGCATTAATATATGATTATGGATTATTATGGCCTCATTGAACTTGAGCTGTGCCATATTTTCTTTTTGTTGTTCTCTAATATGCCATTACGATTAAAAAAATTAGAGGATTCCATTAGTCCTACAGGTACAGTTATTTATACATATAACCTCTACTTTATTCAGATTCCAAATTACTCTTGGACAGTCATGTAAAACAGTTTAATCTGCATTCCTTTCAACCAAAATGACAAGTGAACTTACATGAATAGAACAACATATGCATATCACATTTCACTTAGTTTTTGGCTAAATACAATTAACTCTGCTGCCTATCCAATCTTAAGACAAGCACAACAACTGTAACCAGCAGCAGCAGTATACATGTAAACAAGAAAATCCCCCCCATTTTCAGAACTCTAACTTCAGACTCTAGTCTTCCAAGTTTCCAAGCAATCTTCATCTTCCATTCTTTGTTGTCGTTTGAGGAGCTTGTTCTACCATCACATGTCACCGCATCTTCTTCCAGAATTTTATCCACCCAAAGAAACAACCCACACCACCTCTTACCTGCAGTCTAAACCCAGGAAAGTGAATCAACCAACCTCTAGATTTACCACAAGGAACAGCATCAAGCACTTACGTTGTAGTTTGGGCAACCCACGAACGGTCTCCCTGGATTAGAATCCGTCGCTGACCATCGCAGCACTGGTCTCGCCCCGCATGCACACCATTCTGGCAGACGTGCATCTCTGTTTCTATTTATCCTCCTCATGATGCTTTCAAATGATCTTGGATTGTTGGAGCTCCCAGCTGCGTTGCTTGTGCTAGCCATCAACACTGGTGTTCGATGATGAAGACAACACTGAAGACTCACCTCTGGTGTGATGGAGAGGAACGGATAGAAGACGAGAAAAGCATGTGCGACGGAGAAGAAAGGAGAACAGAGTCAATTTGGGGGTTAGGGTTTTTAAACTGAAATTAGGGACCAAATTGACTCCAAAACGTTTACTAGGCCACGTCAGCTAGCCGTTGGGCTGCTAACGTGTCACCAACGACGCCAGCTCAGCTTTCCGGTTGCGCCAGGTGGACGAAATTCACCGGAAGGACCACTATGAGTACCGGAGATCAACTTCAGGGACGATCCAGACAAATTTTTAACTTCAAGGATTACTTTGATCCTCGAGGACAACTTCAGGGACTACTTTGATGCCTACCTCAATTCCTAACACGTCAATATCGCGGAAATCTTAAAACTCATAACGGAAAACTAAAGGCGAGGATTCCGAGACAGAGACACATACTGGAATAGAAGGGACGGCATAGCAGCCACCCTGAACTTAACCGGCAGCAGCTCTGACAGTGGCCAGAAGCTCCAGTGGCTCAGCAACAAACCTCAATTTTTGACATGAAACCCCATAAAATTAACCTTACAACATATATTCATCCGAATCCTTAACCGCAGATAATTAGAACGATTACGGTTTGAGCTTCAAAGCGCAGGAGACTTACTGTGATGAAAAGGAATGGCAGAATAGAGCAGCAGCTCCGGCGGCGACCTCCTGCAGCAACCACACCGTTTTCCGGCAACCAGAGGCACAGCGGCGCAGCCTCTGGCAACGGTAGTGGCGGACAGCAGGGTTTTCTTCCTCTGTGTATCCCGGAGTCGCAGGTCTTCTCTCTCCTCCTTGGACAGTGACACATAGCAGTGAGAGACCCAGCGGCGGCGGCGCTATGGCTCAGCAACGGTGGCGCGAACAGCTCGCCTCCTTCCTTGCGCCACACCACCTCTGTCTCTCTCAAACCCAACGTCGTTCTCCCCTGCTCCTTTGAGCTCGACGGCAAGGGATCCACGGCAGCGCAGCGGGTCGCGCTGGCCTGCGTCCCTGGCCCGTGTCCCCTTACCTTATTGTCGCGCAGTCTCTCCTTCTCCTCAGCGCCGCTCTCCCCCGGTGACCCCTCCTGTGTGCGACGCGGCGCGACAAGGACTGGGTGCGGCTCCTCCAGCATCGCGCCTCCTCCCTCCTCCTCTCAGTGACAGAGGCGCGACTCATGGTTCCATGGACGGGCGACGATGGCGGCGCAGATTGGGCAGCGACCTCCTTCCCCTTTTCCCCCTTCCCGTCAGCCATCTTCTCCTTTCCTTCTTTGATTTCGGCGCAGCTATGGGTTTCACATTTGGTGAGTTGCTGAGGGTGAAAGGGAACCGGGTAGGGTGCAGCTGCTGGGTTTGGGGAACGGGTCAATGGGTTAGGGTTTTCCCAATTTAGGAATTAGAGTTTATGTAAAAATTAGGTTTAAGGTAGTTTCGTAATTTCAAATAAAAATAGGATTAATATAGTAATTAGAAATAGATTTTAATCTAATAATAATAATGTATAAAAATATTATTTGTCCATCAATATTACAAATTATTTTTAATAAAATGTCTAAATCCAATAATTAAAAATAATATAATTAAATCCTTTATTTTTTCAAAATAGTAGTATTAATATTTTAAAATAATATAATTATTTTCATTATAATAGGTGCAGTCACATAGAAATTGTGCCTTGAATTATAGTTTAATGAAGTTGAGTTAAGCATTTTCTATTTTTGGTTGGAGTTTTAAAATTTGACATATTATAACGATCTAATTTGTGACTTTTTATTTGTTTAATATATGGAATCATAGTCTGATTTATGCCTTAGATTTTGTTGTATTTAGTCCTTTACTATACTATAGTATAATTACTAATTAGCATTAAAAAAGAATTTGATTTCTTTACTACAAATCATTACATTTGTAATGTATTTAACATTATTTAAATTTAATTTGCTTTTAAATTTAATTTTCATCAAGTAGTAAGTATTTAAAGTTATTCACTTTTGAAATTGATTAGTAACATATTATTTACTTATTATTATTATTATTATTATTATTATTATTATTATTATTATTATTAAGCACAATATTATGTCATTCAAGAGTTTTATTAAGTAAGGTTGTAAAGTTAATTGTATATTATTTACTTGAATAATGATGTTAATAGTCAAAATATATTTTTAATAAATATGTAATTACTAAAAAATATTTTTTATGAATTTATATTATTTTTTATACTTAATAAAAAAAATTATCACATAACCCCACTAGTATTACTTTTTTGAAATCATTCGTTTGAAAATGTATCTAAAAACAAATAAATAATTTATATTTTAAAATTTGAATGAAACTTATTAGTATTGTATTAATTACTTATTGTCATCATAATTATTAATAATTTTATTTAACATTAATTCTCACTAATTAACCATATATCAAATAGTAATGTATTAATAATTTAATACGGTATTTTTTTTAAAAGACGATAAAATAAATTAATGTATCTTTAAAGAAAAATAGTTGATTTTTTTGTCCGAAATAAAAAAGGTTATATAGGCATTAATTTTAGGGCATAGAAGCAATGATTTCAATGTATTATGCCACTAAATATGCATGGTTCATAATTTAAGAAGGACGTAAGTAGATTAAAAAATTTTAATAGTTGCATGTTCATCTAAATCAGATCGAAAATAAATGAGACCATCATAAAATTGAATCTGTACGCATATTAATAAAACATGAATTGAATTGAATTTATTCATATGCATGAGTGTGTCATAAAATTAAAGTCGTACGCATATTAACAAGTCATGACTCATGAAAATTTAAACCCAAATTAAGCATTCAATTTTCATTACAATTGTCGATACCTATAGACTTCAGAACCTAGGTATCTTTTAAAATTGAATGAAAGAAAAAAGTATTGCAAGACAATGAGATAGAAGTATTGTCAAGGCTGTCGCCGATTAAGTAAAAAAAATTATTTAAACTTATTAAAAACTTGCAAAATATAAAAAAAAAAAAACTTGTATCTCAAACTCCAGAAAAAATTAAAAATTAAAAACTGACAAATAACGATCTCAACCATTCTATCACATTATTCCAAAAAAAAAAAACTTAAACTCAAAGAAAAGTACTTTTTAATTAAATTCTTATTTTTCTCTTCAATCTTTTTGTAGTTTTTTTTGCAGCTTTTAGAATGATTCATTGTTTTATATTGTATGATTTGATAACCAAATCAAGAGCAATGCACATTCTTGTATTATCAATCTAAAATTAAAATATAAAATACTAAGTAACAAGCCATGAATTTAAAACCAAATAATAATTATTTGATAATATTAGAGTGTGCTTACTCTAATAGAATAATTGTCACTTCTAACATAATTTTTTCATTCGAGTTATTACCCAAACTCCACAATCATTGCTATTTTAATAGTGTAAGAAACAAAAAATCACAGAAAAAAAGTATACAATATAATATTTTCAAAAAATAAAATAAAAATAAGATTAGATCATTATGAGCCAATTTTTTGTTCTCCTATTTTTATATGCTTTGGATCAGTGAAACAAAAAATCTTAGGCCTAACAGTAGTTTCAAGATCA
Organism: Arachis ipaensis; assembly: GCF_059453495.1. Lineage (NCBI taxonomy): Eukaryota > Viridiplantae > Streptophyta > Magnoliopsida > Fabales > Fabaceae > Arachis > Arachis ipaensis. Next base: position 90,370,275 of record NC_142438.1, read on the forward strand.
TAAAATGAGTTATCTTAAAGCATCTCTTCAATATGCATAGCCTATTAATTTGGTTAAGTTAAATTAGTATAAATATTACTCCTATAAAAAGCTTACATACAAAGGATAGATGCTAACATTATAAATTTAAATAATTAGTTGCTTCCTAATATTAAAATCCTTTCTCTCTATCTTTTCAGGGTTTGGCTTAGAGTTCAACCAAATTATTTGACGTTTGTGCATGTCAAACACAATAAGATATCAATAAATTTTGTCTTCATTGACAAGCATAAATATCTAAGTATAAAAGCAAATTAAATAAATTTTAATAAAAGTAAGTATTAATTATTGAATTTATATTTAGTTTAAGTTAAAGTATTTTTACCTTATGAAGAGTTTCTATATTTCTCATGAAGGATTTTTGGTATTGTACTATTATTTTGGAAGAAATTTTTTTTTTCATAGTGCAAGTTTCTAAACAATAATAAAAATATACATTAATGATATGTAACATAATATATAAGAATAAAATAAGTCAATTGCATATAATTAATAATCAATTACAGAGAACACAATATACCAATATCTTAGACACCTCAAATCTAACCTCTCCTCATTAATTAGCATATGAGCATATATATATAGTATCTAAATACAAGAAAAATCAGATTAAATTGGCTTTTCTTTTAGATAACAAAACTTGAAAATTGATATAATTATATTTATTTTTTTAAATGATAATTAAGAAAAAAAATTTACATCTTTATCAATCCATTTCTTGAGAATTAAGTTGAAAAAACTGTCTCTATTTACACCAAACTTGAAACCTCGCTAAAATTTTATGTTTGTTATAAATTTTTAAGCAAAATTAAAATTTTAATTATTCGAAGTCTTATATATAATCTTATAAAACACTAAAAAAAATGTAAATGATATATATGGTTGATATCATATTTACCTATTAATTTCATTTTCTTTGTCAAATCCAAATATATATGTGGTCACTTGTAATCTGTTTTATCTAATTGCATTCTAACGTGGTCTAAACACAACCGAAAACCATTGCAATTGAAGCAATACATAAAAATAATTTAGTAAATTCTTATAACACAAAAGTTTTAGAACACAAACAAATTTAAAATCTTCGTAAGATTCAATTAAAAAAAGAACGAAAAATTACAACTTACAAAGGGTGCTTCATTTCCAAAAACGTTTCGCCACAAATTTGATTTGGGCGGAGTGTTATAGTTGATGGAATATCCAGTTGGAGAACCCTTATCCAACAAAGACTTTGAAATTCAATTGGTGACGATTTTGGAGAATAATTTTTTTTCCAACTAAAACTAAACCTTTGCCTGGTAAATCTTTTTGACGCCAAGCATTAGTCTTCTTGACTATTGTTCTAACACATTTGCCTACGAGAGACTTGAGTTTTGTAATACCCTAACTATCAAAGCTCACGCTTTCGGCTGCGCGACTCTGATAGCTCGGCATTACGACGACTCTTATACTATTTAATACTAAAATATGAGCCTGTTAAAACTTTAAACCGCAACACCGCTCCAAAGTACTTTTATTATGTAACGTACATCCATACATACAATACCACTTACAAAAACTCTCAAAGAGTATATATATATATATATAGCATTAACCAATATAATTCCTATCCCTCTTATAGAAAGTATAAAGGTAAAGGCGAGGGAACAATAAACAATAACTAAAGTAATACAAAACATCACGACAACAACTAGATAAGCTCTTCGTGACTTCTGCGTCCATGTCCTGAAAGGGGGAAATTTGTAGGGGGTGAGAACATCATCCTCGAAAGGGTTCTCATCGTAGGGATGCAGAATTACTATAATAGGATATGAGAGATAAAATTGTTACAGTGAGTAATAACCGCTGACAAATGAATTTTTGCCGGTATAGAAATGATCAAATGATCAATCGTAGTATAGTCTAAACCGGCGCAAAATCCTTCATCAAACAAATCTACAATCTATATCCGAGAGTACTAGTCTCCCGAGTCGTTCTCCCTTGGAATTGCCAAAGTGTGCATCTTATTGATTTAGTAAGCCTTGTTGGGATTCTTTGAAGGTTTTAGCAAAGTAATAAGGAACAAACAATCAATTATCAAAAGACTTGGCTTAGGGTTGGCACTAGAAATTCTATCCCTATAGTCCATTCAATGTTGACAACAATTAGGCCTTGCTTCATTTAGTTATCCCCTAGGTATAGAGGGAGGTCAAATGAAAGCAATCAACTTGAGTCATAAGTCCTAGCTTCACCTTATGGGAATCTAGCTTTAGTGCACTCCAAGCCAACTAGCAATCCCTAATTCCAAATCAACTATTGATACAACTATTCAACTTCTTCCAAGGACCAAACCCTATGCCAAGTGTGAAAATTCTACTCCATAGCTAGTGTTGTCATTTTATCAAACATGTGATGAGCAAGAAGGAAAGTCATAGTAAAATGAGATGAAAAGTCGAATTGAAAGTATTGCAACACAAAGATCTAACAACAAGTCTCAAAGAGTAGCAATGAAAATCGAATTCTCAAAATAGAGATGAAATCCAAAATTACAAAGTTGAATTCTAGATCTATGAGGATTGATCAATTGCTTCTACTACTTGAAATTGGAGAAGAAAATCTATGACATGAACAATGTGGAGTGAGAATTATAATGGATCTCACCAAAAAGTCATTGAAAATTCAGAAATTAGATGAGGATGAACCCTAGTGAAAAGCTTGGAATCTCCCTCTTCTTCTCCCCAAAGTGTAACTAACTCTCCTCTCCCCAAAAAAATATCTAGATCTCAAAAATGAACTAAAAAGTGTCCTTAACCCTTGCTCCTTTGGTCTTCTTAAGCTTTTCCCGCCAAGGTGTTTCCCCAAAAGTGGGATCCTTAACTGCCTCCACGCCTAAGTCACGTGACTTCTTAAAAAATCATATTCGCAAATCGGCGCGCACGCGCAAGGTACGCGCACGCGCCGTTGAGACGTCTTGTAATGTGCGCGGAGGCGTGATGTACGCGTGTGCACCCATGAAGATCCTGGCTTAGCCGCTTCTCAAGCCGGCTCTTGGCTTTGGCTTCACGTTGCCCTATCCGCGCGGGCGCGCCAAGTGCGCGCACGCGCCCATGCGGAAATTTCCAAAGCTTAATCCTCATGCTTCCTTCCTTTGTACCCGTCTTCCTTCTCTCTTTCGGTCCATTCCTACTCTATATCCTGAAACCACTTAACACACAAGTCACGGCATCGAATGGCATCAAGAGAAGATTAGAAATGTATCTATTTTAGTGCGAAATAAGCATGTTTTCATTCATGAGGCGAAACTAGGAAAGGAATGCAAAATCTTGTATTTTCATATAGAAAGTGTTTGGAATCATTGATAAAACCCCTGAAATCAGCACAAGATAAACCCTCAAATTGGGGTTTGTCAACCTCCCCACACTTAGATTCTAGCATGTCCTCATGCTTAGAGAAATGCAAAGAAACACAGAAGACCAAGAGATTGCAAAAGTATAAGACTCATGAAGTGCAACCTACTTATATGCATGCAACTATGACTAGTGCCACTATCCACTTGGTTGGGAGCAAATTAGCCTTCTTAGGACATATGCGAGCACATGGGATACGATGGTGGTCAAAGCATAGGACTTGCCACTTTCTAAGCATCAAATGCAATATGCGCAACCTTGCATGAGGAATGCTCGCGAGAGCTGGGAATCAAAGGATTGAGCATCGAACCCTCGTCGGAAGTGTTTGCACTCTAATCACTCGGTGTTTGGGGTCTATTCTCTCAATTCTCCCCTAATCATGCTTTCCAAGATTTGTTTTTCATCTAACAATCAACAATTATTCAATGCATGCATACAATTATCATGAGGTCTTTTCCTAGGTCGTAATGGGGTTAGGGTCAAGGTAGGGTCATATATGGCTAGCGGACTTAGGATTTGAATCTTTGATTAACTTAAACTTTTCCCACCTAACCTATATAGTGACCTATACAATTAAGTACTAACCTAACTATCCATTCCTCACTTTTCCACACACTTATGCATTTTCTTTTCGTTTCACAATACTTATGCATTGATTCCTCTTGAGCTTCACTTTGGGGCATTTTGTCCCCTTTTTATTATTTTTCCTCTTTTTTTTTCTTTTCTTTCTTTTTCTATATTATTTTTTTTCTTTTCTTTTCCATATTGTTTTCTTTTTCTTTTGTTCTTTTGTTTTTCTCATTTTTTTTTCTATATACAAGAGCGTCAATGCATAAGGTTTTACATTTGATCAATACATGAGTATGTACCCAATTTCCAATATTTTCAATAATAATACAAAATACCCTTTTATTCACCCAATGTCCCAAGGTTCCCACACTTGAATGATACTCACACATACTAGCCTAAGCTAATCAAAGATCCAAATAAGGACTTTTATTGTTTTTCGCTTTAAGGCTTGTAATGTGCTAAATTAAGAACAAAATGGGTTAATCGTAGGCTCAAATTTGGCTAACAAAGGAAGATAGAAGGTAAGGCCATTTGGGTGAGTGAGCTAATGAATTGATGGCCTCAATCATATAAATGCATGAATACACCAAATAATGGACATAAAGAATCAAACAAATTAAAGATCACAATCATAGAAAGAGAATAATGCACACAAGAAGGAAAAATAAGTGGTTATAAGATGTAACCACACCATTAGGCTCAAATCTCACAAGCTTGTGTTCTTAACTTCAAACCCATGTTCCAAAATATAATTCTTCATGCAACTTTGGCATCAAAGCATTTAAAATTTGCAATGCCATGGTTGCCCCAAAGTGTTGGTTTCCTAAGAGAGGATTTCATTGTTCCAACCAAGCAGACTTATCATGCGAATGGTGCTAACTAAAACCTAATCATGCAACCTATCCTAATTTATTCAGATTTATTCAGATGTTACCTACGGAGATCGGTCGGCCGACCTCCCCACACTTAAAACTTAGCACGGTCCTCCGTGCTAGAGGTTAGGCGCACTCGTCCGAGTGTGCCACATCTCCAATGCCATTGCTATCTCCGCTTGAAGTTGCGGTGGAGGTGGAGATATCGGGTTCCTCCATAGGTGGGGTGATTATGCTTAGAAGCCTCTTCACATGAGCATAGCGGCGTTGGTTACGCCTCTCATAGCGGTCTAATTTGTTGTGAAGGTCCTCAAGGCGTTGGGCGGCCGATTTTTGTGATGTAGATGAAGTGGTAGTGTGGCCAGTTGGTGTGGGCAGTTCAATGTCCTTGGTGACTTCCGGAGGCTTGAGGCATCTCTTGGTCGGAATGATATCACCATCGACCGGTATTGAGGTTCGCCTATCTTTAGCCTCCCGGTTGATGCCGGCTTTCGCAACTAATGCCGTCACTAAAGCGGGGAATGGTAGATTTCCCTTGGCATGAATGCGCCCCATGGATTGGCGGATGGCATGCGGAACGTCGACCGGTTTCTCGGTCAAGATGCACCATATCAATAAGGCAAGCTCGGCGGTGATGGATGACCCATGTGTGCTTGGGAGCACGTAGTGAGCTAGAATTTGGGCCCATGCCATGGCTTCTTGAGTGAGGTGGCAGACATCTAAACCCTTGGGTCTTCGCTTTATGGTCCCCCGAATCCAATATGCGTCGGGTAAAGCAATGACGCGGAGGATCGCGCTCCAATCGAATGCGCGGTCAACGCATGTAGCCAAGACTTCTTGGTAGGCGTCATATGCATCCGTTGACAGTGCAATCCCAAGGACTTCTCGGATGGTTTCCACTGTGACCGACACTTGTTTTCGGCACACAAATATTGATGTGAGATGAGGTGAGTGGAAGTTGGAGTAGAATTCCACCACCCATGAGAGATTGGCCTCCGTTGGTTGCCTCAAGAGGAACCTCCAATGCCTCCGGTCAATGTGTGGCATCACAATCGGACTGAGGTGAGCCGGTAAGACTAGGAGGGGTTCCGGATGGTAATTCCTTTCAATCATTCTGGAGTAAACAAGTTCGCAGTAACGGTTGGGAAACTTGTTTGAATCCTTAGGAGGGTTGTACTTCTCTAGAACGTCAACGGGGCCCTTGGTCTTCTTCAAGAGGGGCCTGGACGTTAGTTCTTGGCGCACTTTATTGGAAGCTGGCTTCTTGGTGCCTTTCCCCTTGTTCTTTTTGATGACCATCCTGTGGAAGCAAGAAAGGGAAAAATATCAAACCCAAAGAAGTGGAGGTACATGAGCTCTATGTAATGAAAAGTTATGCCATAGAATATGGGTATCTTTGTTACATGACAGCTGCAACATGTAACTAGGATAATGTGTGAAGAGCAAGATAAATTATTTTCATGTGGTGCAAGGGTAGTTTAAGCATGCAAGGAAGAGGCATGAGAAGCACACACCCTTAGGGACCATAAATGGAAGGCAAGCTAAGAAAATGGGAAAGAATGGTTTGTGGAAAGTGGGGATGCACTCAAAAGTGATTGGTTGAGAGGCAAGGTAGTCACAATGAGTCCAAAATTCAAGTGTGCCTTTCATCGAACACTTGGTGTGCATCCTTCAAGTAGTATGTGATTATGTGAAAATGAGAGCAATGTAACTTTCCACAATCCATTAATAATGATTATAGTGCATATTGATTGCAAGAAAATTAAGCAACACCATTCATCTATTCATGTAAGTGAGTTTGAGACCTAAATGCCCATGAAGAATTGGATTGAAAGAGAGGAGAGAGCAAAGACATCCCAAGGAAGTAACTAGAGGAAGAAGGAAGAGAGAAGAAAAAAGAAGAAAGAAGCTACCTAAAAGATGGTGCAACTAAATGAATAAGAACTACAAGAGATTAATGGACTAAGAGGGAGCCTAGTATAATACCTTGTGAGATGGAGAAGGATATGGAAGAAGAAGAGAAGTGGAATGAGAATGAAGGGATGAGTGTGCCCCTTTTTTTTTTTTTAAAGAAGGCGTCGATCACTGGCGCGTGCGCGCGCGGTGCGCGCTCGCGCAGGGAGTGAGGTGGACTAGGGGCGCGCGCGCGCACATTTTGCGTGCGCGTCCATGCCCTTGGGCTGGCGGCACAGGAGAGGCACAGGGGTGGCATAACTCTCTGGACGAAATACCAGAGATTGCTTCAGCGCTTTTTGGCGCGCGCGCGCACAGTGCGCGCACGCGTCCTCGTGGTTGTGCCCCAGGCATGAGAAGGGCCTGGAGGGGGCTCAACTCTCTGTGAAGTGGCCCAGAGAGGAGTGCAGAATAAAAGGGCGCGTGCACGGCTGCGGCGCGCGCGCGCATTTCGTGCTCGCCTTGTATGGACGCGTGCGCGCCAGGTGCGCGTACGCGGCAAAGGTGCTGGGCCGGTGGCTTAGTGTAGGCTTGAGAGTGGCTTAACTCTCTGTAGGATGTACTAGGAGGGCAGCAAGGCAATCGGCGCGGACGCGCACAGTGCGCTTGCGCGTCGATTGGCAGATTTCACCCATGTGCGCGGACGCGCCATGTGCGCGCATGCGCAGAGGGGTGGTTTTTTCTAAATTTGCAAGTTTTTTACACCACTTTTGACATTTTAAAACCCCCCCCCCCATACAGCCACTTAAGCACTATAGCAGGGCATTTTACTTGGTAAACTATCAATGAAGTCAACAAATGAAGGGGAGTTGTCATTAAAATCTAGCTAACAAACATGAAGTCAAGTGTCTATGTACAAATCTCAAAGGAAGATCTTACCATGGTGGGGTGTCTCCCACCTAGCACTTTTGTTTAACGTCCTTAAGTTGGACTTTCAGTAGCTTATAGTGTTTATTCAAGAGTTGCATCCCTCAAGAGGAACACTTCAACTTCCTTGGCGTTCTTTCTTTGCTCACCATGATACAATTTGAGACGGTGCCCGTTTACCTTGAAGATGTTCGGGCTCGATGGGTGGCGCAAGTGGTAGACTCCATAAGGTTCTACTTTCTCCACTTGGTAGGGCCCATCCCATCTTGATCTAAGCTTTCCGGGTAGTAATCTCAACCTTGAATTGTAGAGAAGGACTAGGTCACCGGGTCCGAATTCCCTTCTCCTAATGTTCTTGTCGTGGATGGCTTTCAATTTTTCCTTATAAAGTCTAGAGTTGTCGTAAGCTTCCAATCTCAAACATTCTAATTCTACCAATTGAAGCTTTCTCTCTACTCCGGCCCCACCCAAGCTCATATTACACTCCTTTACGTCCCAATAAGCTTTGTGTTCAATCTCCACCGGTAAGTGACATGCTTTACCATATACAAGCCGGAAGGGGCTCATGCCAATGGGTGTCTTGTAAGCCGTTCGATAGGCCCACAGTGCATCGGGGAGTTTAATGCTCCAATCTTTCCTATTCGGCTTTACAATCCTTTCTAACACATGCTTGATTTCCCGGTTAGAGACTTCGGCTTGGCCGTTTGTCTGAGGGTGGTAAGCCGTGGCGACTTTGTGGATGATGCCATATTTTCTCATGAGGCCGTCTATTCTTTTGTTGCAAAAGTGGGATCCTTCGTCACTTATGATTGCTCTTGGGGCGCCAAAGCGACAAATGATATTGTTCCTCACAAAAGAATACACAACATTAGCGTCATCCGTTCGGGTGGGGATTGCCTCCACCCATTTTGACACATAATCGACGGCTAACAAGATGTAAAGAAAGCCATTGGAATTTGGAAATGGTCCCATGAAGTCGATTCCCCATACGTCAAAGATTTCGCAAAAAAGCATATTTTGTTGGGGAATTTCGTCCTTCTTGGAAATATCTCCAAACCTAATACATTGGGGACAAGATTTGCAATAGAGAGAAGCATCTTTGAGGAGAGTTGGCCACCAAAATCCGCAATCAAGGATTTTTCTTGCCGTTCTTTGGGGCCCGTAGTGACCACCTCCTTCGGAAGCATGGCAAGCGTCCAAGATTGCTTGGAATTCGGTTTGAGGTATGCACCGTCGCATTATTTGGTCCGCTCCACACCTCCATAAATAGGGATCATCCCAAATATAGTATTTGGATTCGCTTTTCAGCTTATCCTTTTTGTTTTTGTCGAGATTGGGAGGGAAAGTGCGTGAAACCAAATAGTTTGCTATTGGGGCATACCAAGGAACCACTTCCGAGATTGCATGCAAGGCATCTAAAGGAAAGGAATCATTGATAGGAGTGGTGTCGCCTTTTGTGTGTTCGAGGCGACTTAAATGGTCCGCCACTAGGTTTTGGGAACCGCTACTATCTTTGATTTCCAAGTCAAATTCTTGTAATAAGAGCACCCAACGAATTAATCTCGGTTTTGATTCCTTTTTTGCCAACAAGTACTTTAGTGCCGCATGATCCGAGTACACTACTACCTTGGAACCAAGAAGATAGGCTCGGAACTTGTCCAAAGCAAAAACAATAGCTAGGAGTTCCTTTTCGGTAGTAGTGTAGTTGGATTGGGCTCCGTCTAATGTTTTGGAAGCATAAGCTATGACATAGGGAATCTTACCCTTGCGTTGTGCTAACGCGGCTCCTATCGCATAATTCGAAGCATTACACATGATTTCAAAGGGTTGAATCCAATTGGGTCCTCGTACAATAGGGGCTTGTGTCAATGCTACCTTGAGTTTGTCATATGCTTCCATACATTCCTTGCTCATCTCAAATTCTGTGTCTTTTTGTAGTAATCGAGAGAGAGGTAAGGCCACCTTGCTAAAGTCCTTGATGAATCTCCGGTAGAATCCTGCATGTCCAAGAAAAGAACGGACTTCCCTCTCGGAGGAGGGGTAAGGTAAATTGGATATGACATTTATCTTTGCCGGATCTACGGAGATGCCTTCCTTTGATACTATGTGTCCCAAAACAATGCCTTGTTTGACCATGAAATGACATTTTTCAAAATTTAAGACAAGGTTTGTTTTGGTGCATCTTTCTAAGACTTTTTCAAGGTTACCTAAGCAATGCTCAAATGACTCACCATACACGCTAAAATCATCCATGAAAACTTCCATCGATTGCTCTAGAAAGTCCGCAAATAGGCTCATCATGCATCTTTGAAACGTTGCCGGTGCATTGCATAGGCCAAATGGCATACGCTTGTAAGCATACATTCCAAAGGGGCAAGTAAATGTGGTTTTTTCTTGGTCTTCTAGAGCAATATGAATTTGGAAGTATCCGGAGTAGCCATCAAGAAAACAATAGTATGATTTACCGGCTAATCGATCAAGCATTTGATCGATAAATGGTAGTGGAAAGTGATCTTTTCTTGTGGCCGCATTCAATCTTCGGTAGTCTATGCATACTCTCCAAGAATTCTGCACTCTTGTTGCTATAAGTTCACCACTTTCGTTTTTGATTGTTGTCACTCCGGACTTCTTTGGCACTACTTGGACCGGGCTTACCCATTCGCTATCCGAGATAGGATAGATGATGTCCGCTTCAAGTAGCTTAGTGACTTCTTTCTTCACCACCTCAAGAATGGTTGGGTTAAGTCTCCTTTGAGGTTGTCGGACCGGTCTTGCTCCTTCTTCAAGAAATATGCGGTGCTCGCATACTTGGGGGCTTATTCCCACTAGATCCGCCAAACTCCACCCAATTGCCCCTCAATACATTCAGCAATTTTTCTTCTTGTTGAGGAGTTAACTCTTGTGCAATTATCACGGGTAGCTTTTGGGCTTCATCAAGGTATGAATACCTTAAGTGAGGTGGTAGTGGCTTCAATTCCATCTTCTTGTCATTCCTTGAAGTTTGAGTTTCCGGATGGTTTGTATGATGTGTGGTATTTAGTTCGCTTGACTCTTCATTTGCTTCTTTGACCATGCACTTCGCATCCAATCTTGCAAGATGCACTTCGGCTACTATGTTATCGATTGGGTCACACCGAAATAGAGAGTGGTTCTCCGGTGGATGCTTCATTGCTTCCTCTAGGCTAAAGCTTACAATTCTCCCATCTATTTCAAATGAGTAGTTCCCCGAGTAAGCATCAAGCTTAAATCTAGAAGTTCTCAAGAATGGCCTTCCAAGTAGGATAGATGATGCTCTCTCGGTTTCGCTTGACGGCATTTCAAGGACATAGAAGTCAATTGGAAACACCAACCCCTTTATATTCACCAATACATCTTCCGCAACACCTGCTACGGTTATTATGCTTTTATCCGCTAGGACAAATCTTGCCGTCGACCTTTTTAGCGGTGGCAACTTCAATACCCGGTAAACGGAGAGCGGCATGATGCTAACACATGCTCCGAGGTCACACATACAATCTCTAAATTGAACTCCATTGACGGTGCAAGTGACCATACAAGGGCCCGGGTCATCACACTTCTCCGGCAATGTTCCCATTAAAGCGGAAATAGAACTCCCCAATGGGATGGTTTCCAATTCAAGAATTCTATCCTTGTTTATGCATAAATCTTTGAGGAATTTGGCATATCTAGGAACTTGATGGATGGCATCAAAGAGGGGGATGGTTACCTCAACTTTCTTGAACATTTCTACCATTTTGGGGTCGAGTTCTATGCGCTTTTTAGCTTTCTTTGCAAGTGTTGGAAATGGAAGTGGTTGAGCAATTTCTTCTTCCAAGGTTCTTTTGGCCTTGGTTGTCTCCCTTGTTGGTTGGGCTTCATCCTCAACTATGGCTTGTGGTGTCTCCTCTTCCACTACCTCTTCTATATCTATTCTCTCTTCCTCTTGGGCGGTTGTGATAGGACTTGAGTCCTTTGCTTCCTTTTCTTTTAGTTGTGTACCGGATCTAAGGGTGATGGCATTGATGCCCCCTTTTGGGTTTGGTTGAGGTTGAGAGGGAATGACACTTTGGATTGGGGGTTGAGGAGTGGGGGTCGATGGTGTGTCCATACGTGCAAGAAGAGCTTGTAGTGTAGAGGTGAGGCCGGTGAGGCCGGAAGCAAGTGTGTTTTGTAATTCCTTTTGGCCTTGGACAATGGTCCGGAGTGTTTCGTCTTGGTTGGAGGGGTGGTTGCATATGTGAGTTGAGGAGTTTGTGATTGGTTGGGTGGTGGTCTTTGATGTGGTGGTTGATATGTTTGGTAGTTTCTTTGTGGGTTTTGTTGATTGTATGGTTGATTTTGTAAGTTGTATGGTCGGTTTTGTGAGAAATTTTGCGAGTTGTTATTCCATCTTTGACCTCCTCCATTGTTGTTGTTGTCCCTATTCCCTTGTTGATGATTGTCTTTCCAATTTTGATTATTGTGTCCACTTCCTTGGTTGTAGCCTCCTCCTTGATAGGGGTGCCCTTGGTTAGGATTACCTCCTTGGTAGTACCCTTGATTAGGGCGGTCATAGAAATTATGGGTAGCCGCCAAAGTGTTGTCTTCTTGAAGGCTTGGGCACTCATCCGTGTGGTGAGAGTAGTAAGAGCAAATGCCACACACTCTTTGAGGGACCAATTGTTGGTTGTGTTGTTGAGGTGGTGGAGGGTGTTGTTGATATGATTGAGGTTGTTGTGGTTGTTGTTGGTTCAATTGGAGTTGCCTCAAGACGGATGTCATCTCATTCAAGGATTGAGTTAGAGCGGTGGCTTCACTACTAGTTGATACCTCGTTCACGGTCCTTGGACGGTTGACTCTTCGCCTCATATGTTGATTGGATTCGGCTAAGTCAATAATGAGTTGCCATGCCTCCTCCGCGGTTTTATATTTGGACAAAGAACCATTGCTAGAAGTGTCCAAGAGGGTTCTATCTTGCTCTCGCATCCCTTGACATATGTATCCAAGCAATACTTGAGTGTCGATCATGTGATTAGGGCATGCATCTAGTAGTTTGCGAAACCGTTCCCAATACTCATAGAGTGGTTCCGTCTCACCTTGCACAATACAAGACATTTCCTTCCTTAGCCTATCCATTTTTTCCGGGGGCAAGAATTTATCCAAGAACCCCCTTCTAAGTAGGTCCCAATCGGAGGTAACTTCACTAGAGAGAGTGTAGAACCATTCTTTGGCCTTGTCCTCAAGAGAGAAAGGGAAAGCGAACAACCATATAGCAACTTCATCGGACCCTTCCCGTCTAGTAGTCGAGCATATGTGATGGAAGTCCTTGAGATGTCGAATAGGGTCTTGTGCGGGGAGCCCGTGAAACTTGGGTAGGAGGTTGATCAAAGCGGTCTTCAATTCAAAGTTCGCATTCAAATTGGGGTGAGTTACATGAAGGGGTTGAAGGACATAATCCGGTGCACCCGCTTCCTTGATGGTAACTCTCCTTGGAGCGTCCATGGTATTAGTACCTAAAACAAAAGAAGAATTGTTAGTGAGATTGACGGGAGTATGATTAATGCCTTCTTTGAGTGACGGTTCAATGTTCACTTCTAGTAAGGTGGTTGAGGTGGTGAAAACCTCTTCACCTTTTCCAAATCTTAGCCGCCTCCGAGCTTGTCTAATATGAAACAAAGTTCGTTCTATTTCCGGATCAAAAGGGGCTAAGCTCGGATTCGGTTGTGAACGCGTCATGCAATGAAGGGGAAATGGAATTCATTGTAACGATGAGGAGTTAGTCAATTGAGCAGTTTACAATGAAGTGCAACTATGTACATATATACACACTTAATCCAAAACAATAACATGGCACACTAAGCAAAAGTCCCCGGCAACGGCGCCATTTTGACAAATGAATTTTTGCCGGTATAGAAATTATCAAATGATCAATCGTAGTATAGTCTAAACCGGCGCAAAATCCTTCATCAAACAAATCTACAATCTATATCCGAGAGTACTAGTCTCCCGAGTCGTTCTCCCTTGGAATTGCCAAAGTGTGCATCTTATTGATTTAGTAAGCCTTGTTGGGATTCTTTGAAGGTTTTAGCAAAGTAATAAGGAACAAACAATCAATTATCAAAAGACTTGGCTTAGGGTTGGCACTAGAAATTCTATCCCTATAGTCCATTCAATGTTGACAACAATTAGGCCTTGCTTCATTTAGTTATCCCCTAGGTATAGAGGGAGGTCAAATGAAAGCAATCAACTTGAGTCATAAGTCCTAGCTTCACCTTATGGGAATCTAGCTTTAGTGCACTCCAAGCCAACTAGCAATCCCTAATTCCAAATCAACTATTGATACAACTATTCAACTTCTTCCAAGGACCAAACCCTATGCCAAGTGTGAAAATTCTACTCCATAGCTAGTGTTGTCATTTTATCAAACATGTGATGAGCAAGAAGGAAAGTCATAGTAAAATGAGATGAAAAGTCGAATTGAAAGTATTGCAACACAAAGATCTAACAACAAGTCTCAAAGAGTAGCAATGAAAATCGAATTCTCAAAATAGAGATGAAATCCAAAATTACAAAGTTGCATTCTAGATCTATGAGGATTGATCAATTGCTTCTACTACTTGAAATTGGAGAAGAAAATCTATGACATGAACAATGTGGAGTGAGAATTATAATGGATCTCACCAAAAAGTCATTGAAAATTCAGAAATTAGATGAGGATGAACCCTAGTGAAAAGCTTGGAATCTCCCTCTTCTTCTCCCCAAAGTGTAACTAACTCTCCTCTCCCCAAAAAAATATCTAGATCTCAAAAATGAACTAAAAAGTGTCCTTAACCCTTGCTCCTTTGGTCTTCTTAAGCTTTTCCCGCCAAGGTGTTTCCCCAAAAGTGGGATCCTTAACTGCCTCCACGCCTAAGTCACGTGACTTCTTAAAAAATCATATTCGCAAATCGGCGCGCACGCGCAAGGTACGCGCACGCGCCGTTGAGACGTCTTGTAATGTGCGCGGAGGCGTGATGTACGCGTGCGCACCCATGAAGATCCTGGCTTAGCCGCTTCTCAAGCCGGCTCTTGGCTTTGGCTTCACGTTGCCCTATCCGCGCGGGCGCGCCAAGTGCGCGCACGCGCCCATGCGGAAATTTCCAAAGCTTAATCATCATGCTTCCTTCCTTTGTACCCGTCTTCCTTCTCTCTTTCGGTCCATTCCTACTCTATATCCTGAAACCACTTAACACACAAGTCACGGCATCGAATGGCATCAAGAGAAGATTAGAAATGTATCTATTTTAGTGCGAAATAAGCATGTTTTCATTCATGAGGCAAAACTAGGAAAGGAATGCAAAATCTTGTATTTTCATATAGAAAGTGTGTGGAATCATTGATAAAACCCCTGAAATCAGCACAAGATAAACCCTCAAATTGGGGTTTGTCAACCGCCTTATGTATCTTTTCAAAAATAACTGCTTATTATAAAAGAGAAATCTAAAATATTTTCTGAAAGAGGAACTGTTCAATTCTTAAAAACTCAAAAGCCTTTCAAAAGGTTTATCTAAGCTCAACCAAATTATCCTTTCATACTTTTCCAAACCAGAAACACCAACCAACATGGCCTTCGGCCCAAATCATGATCAACCAGACAACCACGGCCCCAGGCCCAAACAGTCCAATCCAAAACCAATCACCACGGTCCAACAGAATCCCAGTCACAAACACAAGTAGGAAGGTTCAAGTACAAACAAGTAGTTACTGCAAGTAGAACAATTAGCAGATAATCACAAGTAATCACAAAGAAAAACCAAGTACAATATGCATACCCAAACAATGTCACATAGATGCATATGATGCATGCCTGTCCTAGTGGTTGATGATATCATCTGTCGGTTATATAGCAAACCCGACAAGTCCTGGTAGCTAACCATTGGACTGTCCCTCTGTCGTGCATCCCCAACTCGAGTTATTCTCGATCATCATCGTGATCATAATCATAATCCATATCCAACACCCTCACTGGTGTATATTCACGGGGGCGAGCTCATCCGGGACTTTCACAGTGCCCAGCCACACTTACGACATAGGATCAGCAAAGTATCGAGTCTCCACCTGGAGCACGTGGTGGCTAGCCACTACTTTCACCCAGGAAAACTCGTATCTCAGATAGTTGGAAGTGCAAAATCACAATATCAATATCTCAGCATATATGCATTTATTCTCAGCCATAAATCAACATTCATTTTAACCATTCGGCTTAAATTCATGACTCATAGTCAGCCATCCGGCTCATAACAAAATAGCACTTCCACCATCCAACATCATCAAATTCATAAAATCATTATTCAAAGCCATAAATCACTTTTCTCAATTCACTTCACTTTTAAATCAAATTTCAACTCTTTTCAGCCTTGGCTTTAAAGTTCTCATTTCTCAAATCATCTCAGGCTCATAAGCCCCTTTTACTCAAAGTAAGTTTCCCTTTTAAAAACAAAGTCACTCTCGGCATAATCTTTCCAAAACTTCCAAAAACATGGCAAGTTAAGTATTTATTTTGAAGTATTCAAAATCATCCGTCCAACAACGGAATTTTATAACAAAGGTTCCTCAGCTGAGTCTCAAGTCTTAGAGGAGAATAACATAACTCATTTTCCTCAAATTCACTTAAAATCATTAAGACCTTGGCTTCTTGATTTGAGTAATAAAATAGGATCTAAGCCAAATCGAGTCATGCAATCAATTACTCTTTTCAAAGCCATTTCCTTCACTTAAATGAAACCAGCTTCAATTCCCCATGATAAATTTGAAAGCGTTTCGAACTGCCCAGAAATTGTTTCAGTCTTGCAAAAATTCAGAATTTAAAGAGTACTTAAAACTTTTCCCAAAATATTTTAGAATGAAACTTGTCAATAGACGTTCAGGTTCTTTCAAAGTCACTGAAACTTCTCTAATTGAAACCCTCAAGTCCAATTCAAAGACAAACCTTTTTCACGTTTAAAACAGCCTTAAAGCACAAGTTTCATCTAAATAACTGGTTCACAAGGGGGATATAATACTTTTCTTAAAAAACAAGACTAAATCACAATTTTCTCTTTAATAATTCATTTCAAAAGCATAAGTCGTCCCTTTCTTAATAATTCAAATAAAATAGTAGAAGTCTTTAACTCATAAGTTTCTGAATAATGTTTCAGTAAAGTCCCGGATTCTACTAGAATTTTGGCAACACCTCCCCTAAAACTTGGACTCTGCCACCCTTTCTGGGTCCCATCCAAACCAATCCACAATCCTTATCAACGGTTCAAAACCCAAAATCAGTCCAAAAACAACTAAATCCAATATTCAACTCATTTTCATATCTCAAGGGAATCGTTTCAAAATCAAATCATTATCAACCGACTAAATTCATTTCCAAAACTTTAAAGAAACCGTTCAGCAACAATTCGTTTATCAAAACTGAATCAATTAAAGCAAACCAGACTGAATCCAAAAAGGTATTCTATTTTTCACATTTTCAATAAAATCAACTCAACTCAAATCGATTCCTAACGGATTAAATTCAATCTCAAATCTTTAAAAAAGTTCAACTTCAAAAACATTCCGTTTCACAAAGCCGCACAACAATCCAGTCAAACAAACATTTATAATCATTTGAGACAGCCAAACAATACATAAGACTGATACAATCACCAAACATACATTGTCGCACATCAGTATCCATATGTAATAATTTCCAGTATATACAACATAGTTTTCGGAAAACAGCCCCTACCTCAATACACAAAACCATAACCCAAATGCGTCACAGGAATCCTTTCGTCTCGATCCAAAATCAAAACCAAAATCCTAGCTCCGCTTGTTTTTCTCAATCGCAGAAACGGCCTCAACGCCACATATCAGTTGGGTTACTAATTCCTAACGAGGTAGGCATCAAAGTGGTCCCTGAAGTTGTCCTCGAGGATCAAAGTAATCCATGAAGTTAAAAATTTGTCTGAATCATCCCTGAAGTTGATCTCCAGTACTCATAGTGGTCCTTCCGGTGAATTTCGTCCACCTGGCACAACCGAAAAGCTGAGCTGGCGTCGTTGGTGACACGTTAGCAGGCCAAAACGACGTCGTTTGTTGGGTGGCGCCAAAAAGACATAAAACGTCGTCGTTTTATGCGAAAAAAATCCCCACCCTCAACGTTTCACTAACATTTCGTCTCCCACACTCAAACACACAAACACAACACAAAGCAGAGGTCTCTTCTTCTCCGTTACCCTTTTCAGTGGCGCCAGTGTTGTTGCCTTCACCAGAGCGTATTTGGGTGGAGAACGTAAGCTCCAGAGGATCGCATCTGCATCAGACAGAGAGTTGTGAAGATGGGTTTCTCTGATAAAGATACGCAAAAAAAGTTTTAAATGTGTGGTGAAGCTCTGTTTTTTGAATTTTGTTGTTAATCTATTCTTCACAAGGGGAAAAAACGTTTTCTTGGAGTATTTTGTATCAGAATGCATGCTTGTCTTTTGGGGTATTGGCTAGGGTTTGATCAGGAGGAGGTTTCTTAGTGGCTAGGCTAAGTAAGGGGGTTTTTGTTAAGACGGAAACTTGTTTTTTTGTCCAAGGGTTTACTGCTGTTGTAATTTTAGTTATGGAGGTAGTAAGTTGGTAATGTGGTTGAAGTTTAGGGAGGCTGATATAAGATAAAAAAAATTTTAAATTGCAGATGGGTGATGATTTGCTTACCATCCTATTTCACCATGGAGGATCATTCATCACAGATGATGGAGGTGTGACTTACAATGGTGGAGATGTCTCTGAGTTGCCAGGAGTTGATACAGACAAACTGGACGTCTTCTTTGTCCGAGACTACCACAAGGATCTTGGATATGACAAGGTCACTCAAACATGGTGGCTGGTTCCTAATAGGCCGTTGCAAAATGGTCTAAGGGCTCTAACAAATGACAAGGAGCTGATGGAGATGTGCTACCTTGGTCAGCAGAACAAGGGGGTTGTTCATGTTTACTATGAACATGGAGTCTCAGAACCTCTTTACATTGAGGAAACAGAGGCAGTTTCATCTAAAGGGAAGGAGGTCTTGGTGAAACAGGATTTGAATCCCACCCCAAACCCCACCACCAATGATAATGCAGAGCCAATTCCCACCATAGCAGCATCTACTACAACCTCTGCACCAATTCACAGCACTATTCCCACCGAAAAACCAGACTTAACTACAAAGTTTCCACCTATTTCAATTACTGTTAGTAAACCAGCAAAAAAATACACCACCATCCCACTGCAACTCATATGCCAAACCCCAATCCACCCCCAAAAACAGTGACTCAACCCAGTAAAACGAAGCCGAAAAACCCACCCAAAAAAAATGTCGCTACCAACTGAAATGCCTAAACCATGGTCGAAATTAAAAGAGACCAAGAAGTCTGCTGTACCAAGGAGAGGGACTAGGAATGTAAAATCTGCAGCACCAAAACCATGTGGAAGGAGGCCATTAACAAGAGCAGCTGCTAGTGGAGCTAGTGTAAGAGGTAATGGTAAAGGAAAACAGCCCCAAACAGAACATGTTGCATTGTCTAGTTCAGAGGATTCCTCAGATAGTGAAGCGAGTGATGGTTGTGAGGAGGATGAACCATATGGGCCTGATGGTGATTTAGTGTCTAGTGAGGAAGATGTGGGTGTGGAGAGATTAGCAGGTAAGAAAAAGACAAATGTGAAGGAGAGAACCAGGAAAGCTAAGAAAACTTCTAAACAAAAGAGGGATGTAATGGTTGAGGATGATGGTCCCGTGTGTGCTGACTCAGGCTCTGAGGATGATGCACATTTTTTTGGACCAATTCCTAGGTTCGGGTCCATGAGAACATATGATGATGCCCAAGATGAAGGTTATGAGGAATCTGATGGTGGAGACTCATGGCACTCAGAAGAACTGAAGACTCCTCCAAATTCTGAGGATGAATTGGAGGAGGTTGATTCAGATGAGGTTTTCCATGTGTTCAGAGATAGAGGTAGGTTTGGGGAGCTTAGGCTTGCTGTTGGAATGACATTTACTACAAAGATGGAGTTCAAAGAGGTTGTGCGTGAATATTGTATACAGGAGGGTCGGAGGATTTGGTTTAAAAAGAATGATAATGTAAGGATGAGAGCAGTGTGTAAGGATGAGAACTGTGGATGGCTTGTCTATGCTGCTAACAACACTGAGAACAATTACTGGCAGATCAAGACGTTCAATGATGATCACACTTGTGCAAGGGAAACCAAAAATAGATTGGCTAATAGGAAGTGGCTGGCAGAGAAATTGGTAAAGAAGCTACGAAAATATCCTAACTTAAGACACTGTGAGGCTGCTCAGTATTTTAAGACAAAATGTGACTTGGAACTAAGCAAGTGTTCACTGACTAGGGCCTTAGGAGATGCTAGGGCTGTTGTGTATGGTGATGCTGCTACCCAGTATGGGATGGTAAGGGATTATGGGCTGACACTGCTCAGGAGTAACCCAGGCTCTACTGTCAAAGTTGGAGTTATCCCTCAGCCCAACCCTGATGATGAACCAATATTTGAAAAGATGTACATCTGCTTGGATGCCTATAAGAAGGGATTTTTGGCTGGCTGCAGACCGCTCATAGGGTTGGATGGAGCTTTTCTGAAGACCCAGCATGGTGGCCAGATCTTGTCTGCAATTGGACAAGATGCAAACAATCACATATATGTGATTGCATATGCAATTGTCCCTATTGAAAATACTGAAAACTGGAGGTCGTTCTTGGAATTACTTCGTCAAGACTTGGGAGATTATAAGCAACACAAACTCTGTTTCATTTCAGATATGCAGAAGGTACGTTTTATCCATTTTTTTATTTAAATTTTATTGTTGTATAATTTGTATAGGCTGCTCTGATATTAACATGAGTAATTGCATAGAGTACATAATTTGTATAGGCTGCTCTGATATAATTTGTATAGGCTGGTCCATATTTTTGTTGTTTTGTTGTTGTATAATTTTGTTTTACATATAAGCTGAACTGCTGAACTGCTGTGTTGTAATGAACTGCTGTGTTGTTGTATAATTTTACTGTAATGTACAAATGCTTTGCCTAGATAGATGGACTACTGCTGGATGAACTGGTATATATATATTGAACTGATATGTACTACAACGAACAGGGACTAAATTGATGTCACTTATAAAACTTAAGGGACAAAGTTGATGTCACTTATAAAACTTAGGGGACCAAATTGATGTCACTTATAAAACTAAAGGGATCAGTTTGATGCTCGATAACTTGTATGTCACTGTTTTCTTTTTTGAAATCAGGGCCTAATCCATGCTGTTAAGGAAGTTTTTCCTGGTGTCCATTACAGATTCTGTGTGTGGCACTTATGGAAGAACTTCAATAAGCAGTGGAAAGATCTCCAGTTGAGAGGGTTGCTATGGGAGTGTGCAAGGTGCACCAGCCAAGATGGGTTCCTAGAGAGTATAAAAAAGATTGAGAGGGTTAACAAGGAAGCTTGGGAGTATTTGAACAAGTGGCCTAGAGACTCTTGGAGCCGGGCTTTCTTCAGCAATGCACCTAAAATAGACAATATCTGCAACAATGCTTGTGAAGTCTTCAACTCAAGGATCAAAGATGCTAGAGCCAAACCTATCATTACACTGTTAGAGGAAGTCAGACTGTATGCAATGAGGTCAATCGCCAGGAACAAAGTGAAGCTTAATTCCAACACTGGTATTCTACCACCTATACAGCGCAGTAGATTGGAAAAAATAAGGAAGGAGTCAAAGAGTTGGGTCCCGATGTAGTCTGGTGACTCTGAGTACGAGAAATTCGAGGTTCACGGGTGGCCGACTAACATGGTTGTTGATCTGGGAAAGAGGCTCTGCACATGTGGTTTTTGGCAATTGAGTGGTGAGATACTTTTACTAGTTTCTTCCTTTGTTATTTTTTTTTCTTGACTGTTGGCTTAATATTGGTAATCTTTGGACTTATGATAATGTTATTTAGGGATGCCGTGTGTTCATGCTTGTGCTGCATTGGCAAGGGTTAGAAGACCAGATGAGTTTTGTCACCAGTGGTTGACAATGGAGGCATATAATAACACATATGCCTTCCATATCAACCCAATTCCAGGTCAAGCCCTATAGAAAAAGTCACCACATAACAGACCAGAAGCACCTAAATTTAAAAAGAAACCAGGTCCACTTACGAAAAAAAGAAGAAAGGATGCAGATGAGGAGCCAAGTGGGGGTAAAAAGCAGAGCAAGAAGATGAAAAGAATCTATCAAAAAGGTCACTGTCGTTATTGTGGTGAATCGGGACACACCAAGAAAAACTGCAGAAAGAGAGCTGCTGATGAGGTGGCTGCTGCTGCTGTCCAACCTCCAGCTGCTAATGGTGGTGAAGCCAGCGTTGTCCCAGAACCCCCCACCGAAATTCAACTTGAAGCCAGTCAACCACCATTGTCACAAACCGATGACTCTCAAGAGGTTCAGAAAATTAAATCACATTCAATCTTATTATGTGCATGTTCTTTTCCACTATTACTAACTATTATACATGTCTTCACTAATAGGTCTTGCCTCCTCCTGTGAGGCCACCAAAACTGCCTCCCAAGAGGAAGTCATCCAAACAAGAAAATACAACTCCAGGAAGCAACTCTGAAGCAGCAACCACCCAAACTGCTCCCACCTCATCAGCAACCACTCAGCCCACAACTCTTCCTCCGTCTCATCCTATGCAAGGTGCATCACAGGGGACCGTAACAAGACTTTTTAACTTCATGAAGTTTATTCCGAATCCTGGATTCAGACCACCAAGAAACAAAAAATGAAGACTAGGTTTATTATGTTTAGGAGAACATTTTTTTGTTTAACTATTTTGATGAAGCAGTGTGCTTTCTGCATTTAGAACCCAAGTGTTGGAGATTTTTTTTGTTCAAAACTTGTGTTCTCAATATGTTGAGAACTGCTGACAGACTTGCACAATATTGCCCTGGCTCTTCCTTGCCTATTTTGTATATGTTTACTGCATTAATATATGATTATGGATTATTATGGCCTCATTGAACTTGAGCTGTGCCATATTTTCTTTTTGTTGTTCTCTAATATGCCATTACGATTAAAAAAATTAGAGGATTCCATTAGTCCTGCAGGTAGAGTTATTTATACATATAACCTCTACTTTATTCAGATTCCAAATTACTCTTGGACAGTCATGTAAAACAGTTTAATCTGCATTCTTTTCAACCAAAATGACAAGTGAAATTACATGAATAGAACAACATATGCATATCACATTTCACTTAGTTTTTGGCTAAATACAATTAACTCTGCTGCCTATCCAATCTTAAGACAAGCACAACAACTGTAACCAGCAGCAGCAGTATACATGTAAACAAGAAAATTCCCCCCATTTTCAAAACTCTAACTTCAGACTCTAGTCTTCCAAGTTTCCAAACAATCTTCATCTTCCATTCTTCGTTGTCGTTTGAGGAGCTTGTTCTACCATCACATGTCACTGCATTTTCTTCCAGAATTTTATCCACCCAAAGAAACAACCCACACCACCTCTTACCTGCAGTCTAAACCCAGGAAAGTGAATCAACCAACCTCTAGATTTACCACAAGGAACAGCATCAAGCACTTACGTTGTAGTTTGGGCAACCCACGAATGGTCTCGCTGGATTAGAATCCGTCGCTGACCATCGCAGCACTGGTCTCACGCCGCATGCACACCATTCTGGCAGACGTGCATCTCTGTTTCTATTCATCCTCCTCATGATGCTTTCAAATGATCTTGGATTGTTGGAGCTCCCAGCTGCGTTGCTTGCGCTAGCCATCAACACTGGTGTTCGATGATGAAGACAACACTGAAGACTCACCTCTGGTGCGATGGAGAGGAACGGATAGAAGACGAGAAAAGCGTGTGCGACGGAGAAGAAACGAGAACAGAGTCAATTTAGGGGTTAGGGTTTTTAAACTGAAACTAGGGACCAAATTGACTCCAAAACGTTTACTAGGCCACGTCAGCTAGCCGTTGGGCTGCTAACATGTCACCAACGACGCCAGCTCAGCTTTCCGGTTGCGCCAGGTGGACGAAATTCACCGGAAGGACCACTATGAGTACCGGAGATCAACTTCAGGGATGATCCAGACAAATTTTTAACTTCAGGGATTACTTTGATCCTCGAGGACAACTTCAGGGACTACTTTGATGCCTACCTCAATTCCTAACACGTCAATATCGCGGAAATCTTAAAACTCATAACAGAAAACTAAAGGCGAGGATTCCGAGACAGAGACACATACTGGAATAGAAGGGACGGCGCAGCAGCCACCCCGAACTTAACCGGCAGTAGCTCTGATAGTGGCCAGAAGCTCCAGTGGCTCAGCAACAAACTTCAATTTTTGACATGAAACCCCATAAAATTAACCTTACAACATATATTCATCCGAATCCTTAACTGCAGATAATTAGAATGATTACGGTTTGAGTTTCAAAGCGCAGGAGACTTACTGCGATGAAAAGGAATGGCAGAATAGAGCAGCAGCTCCGGCGGCGACCTCCTGCAGTAACCACACCGTTTTCTGGCAACCAGAGGCACAGCGGCACAGCCTCTGGCAACGGTAGTGGCGGACAACAGCGTTTTCTTCCTCTGTGTATCCCGGAGTCGCAGGTCTTCTCTCTCCTCCTTGGACAGTGACACATAGCAGTGAGAGACCCAGCGGCGACGGCGCTATGGCTCAGCAATGGTGGCGCGAATAGCTCGCCTCCTTCCTTGCGCCACACCACCTCTGTCTCTCTCAAACCCAACGTCGTTCTCCCCTGCTCCTTTGAGCTCGACGGCAAGGGATCCACGGCGGTGCAGCGGGTCGCGCTGGCCCGCGTCCCTGGCCTGTGTCCCCTTCCCTCATTGTCGCGCAGTCTCTCCTTCTCCTCAGCGCCGCTCTCCCCCGGTGACCCCTCCTGTGTGCGACGCGGCGCGACAAGGACTGGGTGCGGCTCCTCCAGCATCGCGCCTCCTCCCTCCTCCTCTCAGTGACAGAGGCGCGACTCATGGTTCCATGGACGGGCGACGATGGCGGCGCGGATTGGGCAGCGACCTCCTTCCCCTTTTCCCCCTTCCCGTCAGCCATCTTCTCCTTTCCTTCTTTGATTTCGGCGCAGCTATGGGTTTCACATTTGGTGAGTTTGCTGAGGGTGAAAGGGAACCGGGTAGGGTGCAGCTGCTGGGTTTGGGGAACTGGTCAATGGGTTAGGGTTTTCCCAATTTAGGAATTAGAGTTTAGGTAAAAATTAGGTTTAAGGTAGTTTCGTAATTTCAAATAAAAATAGGCTTAATATAGTAATTAGAAATAGATTTTAATCTAATAATAATAATATATAAAAATATTATTTGTCCATCAATATTACAAATTATTTTCAATAAAATGTCCAAATCCAATAATTAGAAATAATATAATTAAATCCTTTATTTTTTCAAAATAGTAGTATTAATATTTTAAAATATTAATTATTTAGTCCAAATCATATAAAATCCTTATTATTTCACAACTACCAACTTTATAATTTAAATATAGAAAATAATTCAATAATTATAGAATTGGATAATAATTTTAATTTATTTCAACTTCAATTAATCGAAACTTGCTTTAATTATGTTTAATAAAGAATTTTTGAAATTAAAGCTACAAAAATACTAAATTTAAAATTGGCTCATGATAACCTTTTTTCAAAAATTTTGGGTCTTACAAATTTTTCCATAATAGCATTTGTTAGTGGTGTGCCAAGAATAAAAGATATAAAGGGAGAAGGAGTATGGAGGCATATTATGCATGTGAATCGAAGGAGGTGTACATGAAAGTGAAATTTGAGTAAATCCTAAAAAAGAACCATGAAAATTTGGCAATATAGGGTAGAAGAAACACATCATGGGTTAAGGTAAATCACTAGAAAAATTCGTTTGCTTGATGAAATACATCTTTTGAAGATTATCAACAATTTGTTCCATTTGCTTGAGGTATATATCCAATGTTTTATATTTTGGATTGTTCACCTATTAAAGAGATAAAATCATTTTAAAATATTTTATTTTTTTTCAAAAATAATTTTTATCAATAAATTTTTGTATTTAAAAAACTTTATTGATTTATTAAAATAGGTTTCATATTTCAATTAATTAGTTTTTACAAAATGTATATCATATTTTATAGAATCAAAAGCCCAAATAAATAGAAAAGAAAACTTTTAAAATTATGAGGGAACTAAAATATGATGAATGACAAAAACAAAAAGTTTTTAATATCACAATATAAAATTAAAGGATAAAAATGATTGAACACGTCTCATTATAAAACGCTTATACTAAAAGAAATTTAAAAAAGAGTCCACAAATATAAAGAAAAGGACAAATTAATAACTTATTATATTTTTAAAATTAAAATATTTGTTATATTTTATAGGTAATGTGGAACTTTATCTCTCACTTTAGTTTCTTCTTCTTTCATAATTGTTTTTTTTTTTTGGTGCTCAAATAATATTGTGTTATCTTCTTCTTCTTTCATAATTATTTTTTGGTGCTCAAATAATATTGTGTTATTGTGATTATATGAAAAAGAAAAAAAAAATCATAAGATACGTACATCATTAGTTATATTAGCACTTAATATTTGTTAAAAAAAAACATTATTACAAAATAATATTATGTAAAAAATTTGGAAGATATCTCAATAGGATCAGTTTAGATATCAATCCTAACTTGTTTTTTTTGGTGACTTAAAAGAAAATAAACAAAGACTAAGAAAGAAAAAAAAAACAAGAAACTGCTTAAAAAAGGCAGTCTCGCTGAATACTACTCTCAAACTGCTTCCAAGGCAATGGAAGCTCCACTTGGGGAGAAATAGTCCTCATTGCAGTCTTTGTCATGATGTCTGCTACTGTATTTGCATCTCTCAAGATCAACCGAAGATCAGCACGCCATTTCCAAGACATGATATCTCGGATTTTTAACACCAAAGGATCAATAAACCCAGAGCAATCTTGTAAATTATTGACAATAGTAAAAGCCTCCACACAGTCTGTCTCACATATAATGTCTCTTTGTCCCGAGTCCCATTCTAAAAGAAAGCCTCTCCAAATAGCAAACAACTCTCCTTGCAAAATGCTACGACTCTCAATTGTTCTCAGACAGCCTCGTTGCCACCTTCCCTTCCAATCTCTGCTAACACAAGCAAAACCAACTCGAGCACCACTGCCAGGATAGCTAGCATCACAATTAATCTTAAAGGTACCCACTGAGGGGGAATCCAAGAGCCACTAATGGTTGAGGGGATAGATAGTCGTTGCAACTTAAAAATATTTCGGAGCTCCTTTTCTAAGGACAAAGCCATACCAATCACCTTGTCTGTGGTCCAATGCTCGTGAGGATGAAAGATCTCGTTATTTCTCGAACACCAAATCCACCAGAGACCAGAAAAGAATCTAAAGGGGCACTGTTTGCTATTATGTAAGAACCAACTCATCAAATCCACTGGTTGATCGGAGATCCCTAAAGCTTGCCAAACAAGTTGGGCTTTTGGACAATCTCGAATACAATGTAAAACCGATTCCTGACCTGAGAAACATCGTGGACAACTATCCGTGTGCGAAATGCCCCTCCTAAAATGCAGCAGTAGGAAGAGCCTCCCGAAGACATAGCCAGGCCAAAAATTTGTGCTTTTCCGGAACATGTTGACGCCAAAGCTAAAGCCAATTACCCCTATCCTCCCAACTAAACATCTTTTTACTGAGCCACAAATAACCACTATGAGTATCATAAACCTTTGAGGCCGCACCAGTCCAACACCAACCGACCTCTGAACCAGCTTGAACATCTGGGTTGTAAGAGTTAATGTTGCTCTGCAGAGACTGATTCAGAGAAGAATAGATATTCTCAAGGTTCCACTGTCCAGATGACCAAAGGTCCAAGATCCTGAGATCCGAATCAGAAATGTGAACATAATCCATCTCCTGACACAGTCGCCCCTCTCTTCTCCATTTAGAAAACCAAAAGTTCTGTTCCAAATCCCCAATGCACCAACTAAAACCTTCCTTCAGGATATTCCAAGCTTGACATATACTCTTCCAAACATAAGATCCCCTTCCTCGAGACCGACTAAAACAATCATCCTTAGAAGAATGGTATTTCTCCGTCAACAGTTGAACCCATAGCTTGTCGGGATGGTGAAAAAGTTGCCAAACTAGTTTTCCAAGAAGAGCAATATTGGCACAAAAAGGATCTCTAATTCCCAGACCTCCAAACTTCTTAGGAGTGACCAACACTTTCCAGTTAACTAGATTCAGGCCTCTACCATCAGCTTGACCCTTCCATAGAAAGTTTCGCATCATGGATTCTATCTTATTAGTTACCCCTTTAGGGAAGAGAGATACTTGCATGCGATAAGTAGGAATCGCAGTCACTACCGAGTTGAGCAAACAGAGTCTGCCTGCCTTATTAAGCAATCTCCCTTTCCAGCTGGCTAGCCTTCCCCGAATCTTGTCCAAAACATCATTGAAAGTTGCACGTGTCACCCGAGAGTGATTAAGGTTCACCCCTAAATACTTGCCCAAGTTCTGGACGAATCTGATGGAGGAGACCCCAGTGAAAATCTCTTTTCTTGTCACTGAAACATTCCTGGAGCAAAGCGCTTTAGATTTTTTCACATTAACCTTCATCCCAGAGGCTCTGCAGAAATTTTCCAAAGCTACCATTACAGTTTGAACTTGCTGTTTTTCAGCTTTACAGAAAAGAAGCAAATCATCAGCAAACATCAAATGAGAAATTCTTGGACCCCCTCTAGAAACCGCAACCGGCTTCCACAAGCCCTTATCAACTTGCTGATTAATAGAACAGGACAATCTCTCCATACACAACACAAACAGATACGGTGATATAGGATCTCCTTGCCTAAGACTCCTGCTCGGAGTAAAGCTATTTAATCTATCCCCATTCCAGAGGATAGACAGTGAGGAAGCAGTGACACAACACATAATCAGATTGACTGTCGGAGGAGGAAAGCCAAAACTCACCAGGGTTTGTTTTAGAAATCCCCAATCCACTCTATCGTACGCTTTCTCCAAATCAATCTTAAAGGCCAGGGTGCCTTTATTTGACTTTGTCTTCTTTATGAAATGGAGAACCTCTTGTGCTACAATGATGTTGTCTGGGGTTCCTCTCCCCGGGATAAACCTCCTTGAAGGGGCCCAATAATCTCTTTGAGATGGGGACGAAGTCTATTGACTAGAACCTTCGTTATAACTTTGTAAACCACATTACAGAGACTAATTGGTCGGAAATCCTTCATGGAAACCGGGTTTTCTACCTTCAGAATAAGAACCACAAGAGTTTCCATCATCCTTGGATCCATATCCAAACCAGAGAACGCATGATGAACCATAGTCCAAACATCAAAACTAACAATCTTCCAGTATTCTTTAAAGAAGAAAGCCTGAAACCCATCAGGGCCCGGTGCCTGAAGAGAATGCATACTGAAAACAGCCGACTTAACTTCTTCCAGAGTAACTGGCGCTGTGAGGCTACAACAGGCTTCATCATTCAGGGAAGGCAGCGGCACATCACCAAGACAACCTAATTCTACATCCTCCGACTGGCAGAATAGGCGTTTATAGAAGGATTCAGCTTCCCTTCTAAGGACATCCGAGTCCGTTTCCCACACCCCATCTTGAAGAAAGAGACCATGAATCTTATTATGCTTTCTCCATACAAGAGTCTGGACATGAAAGAACTTGGTATTTCTATCCCCAAATTTTACCCACTGCTCTCTGGATTTTTGAAACCATAGAAGTTCCTCCTGCACAAGCGTGTTATTAAATTCCTTAATCAGCTATTTTTCTTTTTGCCGCATAGACAAATCTTCCATTACTTCAAGTCACTTCTGAAGGAAATTAATCTGTCTCTCCAATTTGCATTTCCTAACGAAAATGTTGTCGAACACTTTAGAATTAAACTCCAAAGAGTTCTTCTGCACTTCTAAAAGCTTGCCATGCATCTCTCTGTAGCCAGCCTACCATGACTGGTTCACAATATCTCTGTACCCCAGATGAGTTGCCCAAGCTGCAATAAACCAAAAAGGTCTATTCTTTTTCGGTTGGGGACGACTTGTACAGCGTACTAGGATAGGACAATGATCAGACTGAAGCCTATTTAAAATTTCTGCGTAAGCCTCTGGAAAGAGAGATAGCCAGCCACTATTGATACAAACCCGGTCAAGTTTTTTCGCCACCTCAACACCATTTTTAACCTTTCTGTACCAAAAAAACTGTCTTCCAATAGTCTTCAAGTCAAACAGATTACTATCCCCTAGAGAGGCAGCAAGCCGATCTGCATGACGACTCGAGAAGAGGCAACCCTTAGATTCATGAGAGAATAATACTTCATTAAAATCACCAAGAACAATCCATGACCCGCAGAAAGACGAAGACTGAGTAACAAGATAATCCCATAGCAGAACTCTGGTATTAAATTGAGGACTACCATAGATACCACTGCACCTCCAAATCACATTATTTACCTGAACCTCAACTGTAACACACTGATAGAAAGCATCAACCCATTTGCAGTGAACACCCTGTATTGCAGAAAGGAACCAGATACCCCCCTATGTCCTGACGCCTCCATTATACCAATAGGGTGATAACCAAGTCTTTCCCAGAACAGTTTCAAGTGTTGAAAAGGACAGTGAGTTTCAACCACAATAAAAATTACAGGTTTAAATTTCCTAACCAGCTCTTTACAATTCACCCGGGCTAACTTATTAGAAGCACCCCTAATATTCCAAGCTATTATATTTAAACTACCCATAATATAAAATATAAAAATATAAAACAAGGAAATCAAAGTGCTTCACCAACCTCAAACCGAGGCTTGCCCAGCGGAAGTGACTCCCGTGACCTTCAGGTTTGCTGGATCTCCATGGAATATCTCCTTAATCCCGCCTACCGACGCAGTAACAGCCGGCAATGCGCCTTCCTTCTCCAATGGAACCGCCACGGTAACACCCTCCTTCACGGTTGCAGGAAGACATGACGATGCTTCCACCACCGTGCCTCCATTCTTCTCAACTGGCGAGCTCTGTAGGGACTCCGACCTTGGTCGTTTTCGAAGAGAGGACCCGCAAGGTACTGGGGTGTGTCGGGTTGAGGAGATCGACGTCTCACCAACACGGAAAACGCTGTGTCCGACTTTGACTCGTGACCCGACCCTAGCGCGATAGGAGCTGGATCTATTCGTGTGAGAGAAGTGAATGGTGTCCAATCCTAACTTGTTTGGACAAGCTTCATTAACTCTATCTCCATCCATGGATTCTTGTAAATAAAGCAAATGAAAAGAATGAAATGATTTGAAAAAATATGTATATTAGTGAGATTTAATCGATTAATTCTATTAATTTTATAGCGTGGTTTAGTACATATTTTCACAAGGCCATTTTCATTTTTGTTTTGGATAAGTTTATTGATTTTAGTCCATTATATATTACCGCATAGAATTTTTTATATTTATTTTAAAAGTTTCTGAATTTGATCTATCATAGTTATACATAATTTGTAAGTTTCCTATTTTATCTTTATTAGTGTAAAAATTATTTTGACGATTTACTAAAAGGGATATGTTCTAGTACCATAAAACTATAAGATAAGGAATATATGGTTTATTGAAAAATTTTGAAATGTAAATTCTATAATCTTACATTAATAAATTTTTACTTTATATAAAAAATATATGATCTATGTTTTAATATTAATATATTTTTTAAATTAATTATAAAAATTTTAAATATTATTTTAATTAATTTTTTTGAAAAAATTAAATAAATTTTTAAATATTTTAAAATATAATATTTTAAAATTAATAAAAATGATTAAAATTACATATAAGATTGTTTAACATAAATTATTTACTTAAGATACGTGGTTTATTACTATTTAATTTTTTTGAAAGGATTAAATAAATTTTTAAATATTTTCAAAATTATATTTGAGAATATTTAAATTTATAATTTATAAACAGTAATAAACATTTCAGAATATTTATTAATTTATGAATAGTAATAAACAATAATAAACATTTAAATTTATAATTTAGTAATTATAAATTATAAACAAGCATTATAAGATAATTATAAATTATAAACAACCATTTGAATTATACATAAATTATAAATTATAAACAACCATTATAAATAGTAATAAACAATTAAATAGTAATTATTTCGCAACAACTAAATCCTAAACCATTAAAAATTATTAAATTATAAATTATAATGGTTTAGGATTTACTGATTGCGAATTATGTGCAAGGGTTTGGTGGTTGTTATAGTAATATTTAATAGTTACTAATATGTTATTAGATGTAATTCAAATTTAAACATAAATTTTGAATGTTAAAACTTATACTCATAAATCATAAACCCTAATTTATATTAATTTTAAAAATTAATAACTATAAATTCTATGTTATAACTCCTAAATCCTAATCCTAAATTATAAACCATTTATTCAAATACTCGATTAGAGTTTAGGGTTTAGATTTCGGGATTTAAGGTATATAGTTTATAATTTAGGAGTTTAGAGTTTTCAATTTTAGGATTTTAATTTTTATTATTTTTATTTTAGAAGTTGAGAGCATAGTTATCAGAATCGAACTGGCAATCAATTCGGTCATATGACTGAGTCTCTGGGTTACTGGTTCAACCGGTAGGTCACTGATTCACCCGGTTGACCCGGTCATAATTTTAAAAAAATAAAATTATATAAATGAAATTAAAATTACGTATTAAAACTTAAATACAAGTCTTTACAAACATAATAATAATCAAATATTAATTTTTAGACATAACTAATAATACAAAAGAGAAAATAAACTAGTTTCTAGTATAAAATACTTTCTCCATTTAAATAAACAAGAGCAAGCAAAAGATAATACAATCGATAAATTAAGTCCAAATGATCTTAAAATTGACATCTATATCTTCATAGGACAAATTTAGAGCTTAATCAACATTTTTCTCATTTTTATTTGCATCTATATCTTCCATAAGAAACACTGCATTATGCAGAACATCAAAAATAGAGAAAGAAGAGTTTGAAGAGAGAGCTTCAAGAAACTAGTGAACTGAATTAACTTTAACTTATTCTTCCATCAATGAATCAATTCTACACACCTCTTAGAGGGATGCAAGAGCTTATTTATAACAGAGTTGAAAAAAGAGAAAGATCAGATATCAGAATAACAAACCTTAACTAACTGTACCAAACTGATTTTGTTACTGACCAACTCTCTTATCTCTTATCCCTTAAGATACAGCAACAAAAGATTTAGCATTTTTTAAGCAACACAACAACAAGGTTCGGTAACAAATTCAACTCAATTCAATATCCAGCAACAAATTCTACTTCCAGTAACAACCACATTTATGATATGTTCAGCATCAAATTCAACTTACAACTGACAAAAAATTCTACTTCTAAAGTTCTAGCAACAAATTCAGCTATGACAACTATGATAACTTTAAAGCAGCAATAAAAACTTAAACTATGATAACTTTCAGGCAGTAAAAAAAAAACTCCAATTCTTCAAATATGATTTACATCAAATTAACATTAGCTAATTCATAATTTCAGCAACAAACTCAACTTTCACCAACAAATTCAAGATGTACTAATAATTTACAGCAATGAAATTGAAAGAGGAATAATAGGGCTGAAGCTGAAACTCACTTGGGTAGAGAGAGAAAGCAAGCGTTGATGGAAGACCTGGGCCGAAGCTGAAACCCTAAACCCCGACTCTTAGTGGAGGAAGCGTTGATGGCCGAAGCAAGAAGACAAGCTTACAAACTATGACAGAGCGCGACAGAGCTTGCGACGAGCTTGAGGCAACGACGCGAGCTTGAGGCAACGACGAGCTTGATTGTAACACCCTAATTACCCTAAGCCTTACCTCTAGCCGTAAAGCAAAGGTTAATCAAAGGTTACGACAATTCTAAGGCTTATACATATTTATATAGAAGGAAATAATATATTCTAGAAGCCCGATGAAGGATTAAGCTCAAAGACAGAATTACAAAAGCGCGAAATGTTCACACGAAGCTAATGTACAAGACACAAGGTATAGATGCAAGAGAATAGAACATATATAAATATAAGAGTATAATAATCATAAGGCAACTAGCTACAGCTTGCAGAGTTTAAGCCGACTAGTTACAAACAAAAAAATATAGAGTCTTGGAGTTAAAACAGCTTATACAACTTAGCTCTCAAGTAAGCCTCTAAGGCCATAAAGTCTAAAGCAAAAGGGTGAGAAAAAGTACTACAACAAAAGTAAAACAGAAATAAACCAGGAAGAAACCATACTCCACTCTGCCACCATATTCGCAATTTCACCAAGGTAAATTACGACCTGCATCTGAAAAACAACAACAAAATATGGAATGAGAACCGGAGGTTCTCAGTATGGTAATAGTGTCCAATATGTAAGATGTAAGTCTCCGAGACGCTGAAGAAAATCCTAGAACCTCACATAAAATACAGATATTCAAGTTTAGCATAAATTAAATAAATAAAGAACTTAAAACATAAACCAAGTTATCTAAACTTAGGGAAATTCTAACTAATACTAATCACACTGCTGTATCCCACAGTCTTCACCAATCTAACCTCCGTGCGATCCCATCGCCACTGCCTACCTAACCTCCTCAGCACCAGACAATCACAAATAATACAAGCAAGTAAAACACAAGTAATATACATGTACAGCAAGTAAAACAACTAGCAAATAAGCATATTATTCATTTAGGCAAGAGATGCAATTAGGCAAAGAAAACAAAATATATAGAAGATGCACATGATGAATGCCTGTCCTATTGGCTCGTGATATCACTTGTCGGTCTATGAATGCCAACCCGACACATCCTTTCGGATGTCGCCTTTCTGCCATGTCCGAGGATATAGCGCTTGGCACGCTTTTGTTCCGAGGATATAGTGCCTGACACACTATCGTTCTGAGGATATAGTGCCTGGAACACTTGCATGCTCATTCCGAGGATATAGTGCCTGGCACACTCTTGCGGCAGAGAAGGAAAGCAACAACAACATCTATTTCATCATAAATCGTTCCAAGGATATAGTGCCTGTCACACTTTCCACATGCAACAAGTCCATCAACCTCAAATCATCATCAATCTTCACTAATTTCATCATAAATCATTCCAAGGATATAGTGCATGGCACACTATCATTCGAAGGATATAGTGCCTGGCACACTTTCCACATGCAACAAGTCCATCGACCTCAAAGCATCACCAGTCATCACCATTTCTCATCTCAATCCACTTTCAATTCTCAATTCTCAATATTCCAAGGATATAGTGCCTGGCACACTTTCCTTCAACATCCATCAAGCTCATAATAACCATAATCAGTTCTTAATTCCATTCCAAACTCGTAAGTTCATCATTTTCTCAATTCGTTGTCAGTAATCGCCAAGTTCACTACTCTTCCTTCTCTCTCAACCAAACTCATTCTCAGTACACCAGAAACCTCCGTTCTCTAACTTTTCAAAGTAAAACCCAAATTAAATCTACTAGGACCTTTCCCATGTTTTGGTACCCAAAAATAGGCCAAAAAGTCTTAAATAGGTGTCACAGAAGTTTACAAGCTTGTTGGGAAGGTGAAACAGTTAAAAACAAGATTTTGGTTGAAAAACAGGGCATGTGCGTATGCACAGGAGTATGCGCGCGCACGCCCAAAAAAGTTTTCAATGTGTGCGTACTCATAGAGGTGTGTGTACCCACAGGTAGTAAAATTTTCAACTCTGTTCATCCACACAAGGTGTGCGAACACCCTCAACAGAGTGCACCTTCCAACGTGTGCGTGCGCACAAGGTTGTGCGTGCACACAGCTTGCAGAACTTCTTTGGTTATGTGTGCGCACAGGGCGTGCTAGCGCTCCCATCAGCAAGCCTTCCCCTGAGTGTGCGTGTGCACAAGGCTGTGCGTGCGCATAGGTTCAAAAACTCCCAGGGGTGTGCGTGAGCACAAGGCTGTGCGTGCACACACAAACCAGAAATCACAAATTCTGCAGCATGCACATAATTCAGATTTTGACACCAAACTTTGAATGATCATAACTTCCTCCATGAAAATCCAAATTTTGTAAACTTTATATCAATTTAAAGATTTTTCCATGAAGTTTAATTTAAAGCAATTTTCAACAAATTTTGAAAACTAAGACTTACGTTATGATCCATCAAAGTTCACCAAAAATCCATTTTTACCAAAAACCTCAAAACCTCAATTTTAACCATCTCTCAACTCAAAACCAAATCAAACCTGCTCAATCATCATAAAACACTACCACACCCAACATCTTACCATTTCATATCATTCTCTTCAATTTCACACCTAAATTACTCAACCATTACACCATATATCACTATCAATCCATAATTCCCAATTCAATAATAAATCCACACTCATAATCATCATCAACCAACAACAACCAAAACAACCAAAACAAAACCTCATCAATTCCGGTAATCATTACCAAACAATATCTAATATTAACCAAATCCATCATAAAACTCATCAACACCAATAACCAACAATCAAAGTCATCATCAATATTGATGAGCGGATAATTTATACGCTTTTTGGCATTGTTTTTAGTATGTTTTTAGTAGAATCTAGTTACTTTTAGGGATGTTTTCATTAGTTTTTATGTTAAATTCACATTTCTGGACTTTACTATGAGTTTGTGTGTTTTTCTGTGATTTCAGGTATTTTCTGGCTGAAATTGAGGGACTTGAGCAAAAATCAGATTCAGAGGTTGAAGAAGGACTGCTGATGTTGTTGGATTCTGACCTCCCTGCACTCAAAGTGGATTTTCTAGAGCTACAGAACATAAAATGGCGCGCTTTCAGATGCGTTGGAAAGTAGACATCCAGGGCTTTCCAGCAATGTATAATAGTCCATACTTTGCCCAAGTTTAGATGATGCAAACTGGCGTTCAACGCCAGCTCTCTGCCCAATTCTGGAGTTCAGCGCCAGAAAGGGATCGAAAACCAGAGTTGAACGCCAGAAATGGATCAAAACCTGGCGTTCAACTCCACAAATGGCCTCTGCACGTAGAAAGTTAAAGCTCAGCCCAAGCACACACCAAGTGGGCCCCGGAAGTGGATTTACGCATCAATTACTTACTTCTGTAAACCCTAGTAGCTAGTTTATTATAAATAGGACCTTTTACTATTGTATTAGACATCTTTGGACGCCTGGTTCTTAGATCAAAGGAGCTGGCCATTCGGCCATGTCTGGACCTTTCACTTATGTATTTTTAACGGTAGAGTTTCTACACTCCATAGATTAAGGTATGGAGCTCTGCTGTTCCTCAAAGATTAATGCAAAGTACTACTATTTTCTATTCAATTCATCTTATTTCGCTTCTAAGATATTCATTCGCACTTCAACCTGAATGTGATGAACGTGACAATCATCATCATTCCCTATGAACGCGTGCCTGACAACCACTTCCGTTCTACATTAGATTGAATGAATATCTCTTAGATCTCTTAATCGGAATCTTCGTGGTGTAAGCTAGAATGATGGCGGCATTCAAGAGAATCCGAAAGGTCTAAACCTTGTCTGTGGTATTCCGAGTAGGATTCAATGATTGAATGACTGTGACGAGCTTCAAACTCATGATTGCCGGGCGTAGTGACAGACGCAAAAGGATAGTAAATCCTATTCCAGCATGATCGAGAACCGACAGATGAATAGCCGTGCCGTGACAGGGTGCGTTGACCATTTTCACTGAGAGAATATGATGAAACCATTGACAAGGGTGATGCCTCCAGACGATTAGCCGTGCCGTGACAGGGCATTTAGATCATTTTCCCGAGAGAAGACCGAAAGTAGCCATTGACAATGGTGATGTATCACATAAAGCCAGCCATGGAAAGGAGTAAGACTGATTGGATGAAGATAGCAAGAAAGCAGAGGTTCAGAGGAACAAAAGCATCTCTATTTGCTTATCTGAAATTCTCACCAATGATTTACATAAGTATTTCTTTCCTTATTTTATTAATTATTTTCGAAAACCCCATTACTATTTTATATCCGCCTGACTGAGATTTACAAGGTGACCATAGCTTGCTTCATACCAACAATCTCCGTGGGATTCGACCCTTACTCACGTAAGGTATTACTTGGACGACCCAGTGCACTTGCTGGTTAGTTGTGCGAAGTTGTGAACCATGGTATTGGCATCATGTTTTTGGTGCCATTACCAGGGAAAGAAAGAGCGATGAATTTTACATAATCAAAGTGTAATCACAATTTCTGCGCACCAAGTTTTTGGCGCCGTTGCCGGGGATTGTTCGAGTTTGGACAACTGACGGTTCATCTTGTTGCTCAGATTAGGTAATTTTCTTTTTGTTTTCTTTTCAAAAATTTTTCAAAAATATTTCAAAATTTTCTCACCTGTTTTCGAAAAGAAAAAAAGAATTTTATTCAAAATTTTTAAAGAATGAATTCTAGTGTTTCATGAAGCATGTGAAGCCTGGCTGGCTGTAAAGCCATGTCTAAATTCTTTTGGACTGAGGCTCCCACTCATAAGTATATGAAGTTGGATGAAATATCAGCTGTTGTATACATGAGAGGTATCTATGTTTGCTGAAGCTTGGCTGGCCATTGGCCATGTCTAGTGTTTTGGACCGGAGCTTTCATTGAAAGCTTGGCTGGCTAGTGAGCCATGTCTAATTCCTGGACTGAAGCTTTAGACTAACATGGCAAGATTCTTGGAATTCATATTAAAAGTTTTGGAATCCTTATTTTTTCTTTTACAAATAATTTTCGAAAAAAAAAATCCAAAAAAAATTAGAAAAACATAAAAATCAAAAATATTTTTCTGTTTCTTGTTTGAGTCTTGTGTCATGTTATAAGTTTGGTGTCAATTGCATGTGCATCTTGCATTTTTCGAAAATTTTCATGCATTCATAGTGTTCTTCATGATCTTCAAGTTGTTCTTGGCAAGTCTTCTTGTTTGATCTTTGCATTTGCATGTTTTGTGTCTTTTCTTGTTTTTTCATATGCATTCTTGAATTCTTAGTGTCTAAGCATTAAAGAATTCTAAGTTTGGTGTCTTGCATGTTTTTCTTGCATTAAAAATTTTTCAAAAATGTGTTCTTGATGTTCATCATGATCTTCAAAGTGTTCTTGGTGTTCATCTTGACATTCATAGCATTCTTGCATGCATTCATTGTTTGATCCGAAATTTTCATGCATTGCATCATTTTCATGTTTTTCATAAAAATTCAAAAAAAATATCTTTCCCTTTTGCTCTCTTAAAATTTCGAAAATTAGATTTGACTTTTTCAAAAATTTTTAAAAATCTAGTTATTTTTATGAGTCAAATCAAATTTTCAATTTAAAAATCTCATCTTTTTCAAAATCTTTTTCAAAATCTTTTTCAAAAATCAAATCTTTTTCAAATTTCTTAGTTATTTTCGAAAATTCTAAAAATATTTTTCAAAAATATTTTTCTTATTTTTATATCAAATTTTCGAAAATAACATAATCAATTAATGTTTTGATTCAAAAATTTCAAGTTTGTTACTTACTTGTTAAGAAAGATTCAAACTTTGAGTTCTAGAATCATATCTTGTGATTTCTTGTGAATCAAGTCATTAATTGTGATTTTAAAAATCAAATCTTTTTCAAAACTAATTTCAATCATATCTTCTCAAAAATATCTTCTTATCTCACCTTTTTCAAAAATTTGATTTCAAAATATCTTTTCTAACTTCCTAACTTCTTATCTTTTCAAAATTTGTTTCAACTAACTAACTAACTTGTTGTTTGTTTTTTATCTTTTTCAAAACTACCTAACTAACTCTCTCCCTCTAATTTTCGAAAATATCTTCCTCTTTTTTCAAAATTTCTTTTTAATTAACTAATTATTTTAAATTTTTATTTTAATTTTCGAAAATTACTAACCTTTTTCAAAAACTATTTTCGAAAATCACTAACTCTTTTTTCAAAAATAATTTTCGAAAATTCTCTTCTCTCTCATCTCCTTCTAATTGTTTATTCATCTACTAACATCTTTACCTCACTCACAAAAAAAAAGAGGATCTCTATTATTATTATTTTTCTGTGCCCTCTTCTTTGTCATATGAGCAGGAGCAAGGACAAGAATATTCTTGTTGAAGCAGATCCAGAACCTGAAAGGACTCTGAAGAGGAAACTAAGAGAAGCTGAATTATAACAAACCAGCAAGCACCTGTCAGAAATTATCAAACAGGAAAAGAAGATGGCAGCCGAAAATAATAATAATGCAAGGAGGATGCTTGGTGACTTTACTGCACCTAATTCCAATTTACATGGAGGAAGCATCTCCATTCCTGCCATTGGAGCAAACAACTTTGAGCTGAAACCTCAATTAGTTTCTCTGATGCAGCAGAACTGCAAGTTTCATGGACTTCCATCTGAAGATCCTTTTCAGTTCTTAACTGAATTCTTGCAGATCTGTGATACTGTAAAGACTAATAGAGTAGATCCTGAAGTCTACAGGCTCATGCTTTTCCCTTTTGCTGTAAGAGACAGAGCTAGAGTGTGGTTGGACTCTCAACCCAAAGATAGCCTGAACTCTTGGGATAAGCTGGTCACGGCTTTCTTAGCCAAGTTCTTTCCTCCTCAAAAGCTGAGCAAGCTTAGAGTGGATGTTCAAACCTTCAAATAGAAAGAAGGTGAATCCCTCTATGAAGCTTGGAAAAGATACAAACAATTGACCAAAAAGTGTCCTTTTGACATGCTTTCAGAATGGACCATCCTGGATATATTCTACGATGGTTTATCTGAGCTATCAAAGATGTCATTGGATACTTCTGCAGGTGGATCCATTCACCTAAAGAAAACACCTGCAGAAGCTCAAGAACTCATTGACATGGTTGCTAATAACCAGTTCATGTACACTTCTGAAAGGAATCCTGTGAGTAATGGGACGCCTATGAAGAAGGGAGTTCTTGAAGTTGATACTCTGAATGCCATATTGGCTCAGAACAAAATATTGACTCAGCAAGTCAATATGATTTCTCAGAGTCTGAATGGAATGCAAGCTACATCCAACAGTACTCAAGAGGCATCTTCTGAAGAAGAAGCTTATGATCCAGAGAACCCTACAATAGTAGAGGTAAATTATATGGGTGAACCTTATGGAAACACATATAATTCATCATGGAGAAATCACCCAAATCTCTCATGGAAGGATCAAAAGCCTCAACAAGGCTTTAATAATGGTGGAAGAAATAGGTTTAGCAATAGCAAGCCTTTTCCATCATCCACTCAGCAACAGACAGAGAACTCTGAACAAAATACTTTTAATTTAGCAAACTTAGTCTCTGATCTATCCAAGGCCACTGCAAGTTTCATGAATGAAACAAGGTCTTCCATTAGAAATTTGGAAGCACAAGTGGGCCAGCTGAGTAAAAGGATCACTGAAATCCCTCCTAGTACTCTCCCAAGCAATACAGAAGAGAATCCAAAAGGAGAGTGCAAGGCCATTAACATAAGCACCATGGCCGAACCCAAAGAAGGAGAGGAGGACGTGAATCCCAAGGAGGAAGACCTCTTGGGACGTCCAGTGACCAATAAGGAGCTTCCCTCTGAGGAACCAAAGGACTCTAAGGCTCATCTAGAGACCATAGAGATTCCATTGAACCTCCTTATGCCCTTCATGAGCTCTGATGAGTATTCCTCTTCTGAAGAGAATGAGGATGTTACTGAAGAGCAAGCTGCCAAGTTTCTTGGTGCAATCATGAAGCTAAATGCCAAATTATTTGGCATTGATACTTGGGAAGATGAACGTCCCTTGTTCACCAATGAACTAAGTCATTTGGATCAACTGACATTGCCTCAGAAGAGACAGGATCCTGGAAAGTTCATAATACCTTGTACCATAGGCACCATGATCTTTAAGGCTCTGTGTGACCTTGGTTCAGGAATAAACCTCATGCCACTCTCTGCAATAGAGAAACTGGGAATCTATGGGGTGCAAGCTGCTAAAATCTCATTAGAGATGGCAGGCAATTCAAGAAAACAGGCTTATGGACAAGTAGAGGACGTGCTAGTAAAGGTTGAAGGCCTTTTACATACCTGCTGATTTCATAGTCCTAGATACTGGAAAGGAAGAGGATGAATCCATCATCCTAGGAAGACCTTTCCTAGCCACAGCAAGAGCTGTGATTGATGTGGACTGATGAGCGGATATTTTATACGCTTTTTGGGGATAATTTCATATAGTTTTGAGTATGTTTTAGTTAGTTTTTAGTCTATTTTTATTAGTTTTTAGGAAAAATTCATATTTCTGGACTTTACTATGAGTTGTGTGTTTTTCTGTAATTTTAGGTATTTTTCTGGCTGAAATTGAAGGAGCTGAGCAAAAATCTGATTCAGGCTGAAAAAGGACTGCTGATGCTGTTGGATTCTGACCTCCTTGCACTCAAAGTGAATTTTCGGAAGCTACAGAACTCGAAATGGCATGCTTCCAATTGCGTTGGAAAGTAGACATCCAGGGCTTTCCAGAAATATATAATAGTTTATACTTTGCACAAGGATAGATGACGTAAACTGGCGTTCAACGCCAGTTCTCTGCCCAATTCTGGCGTCCAACGCCAGAAAAGGATCAAAAGCTGGAGTTGAACGCCCAAACTGGCATAAAAACTGGCGTTCAACTCCACAAATGGCCTCTGCACGTGAATTGCTTAAGTCTCAGCCCAGCACACACCAAGTGGGCCCCAGAAGTGGATCTCTGCATCATCCATCATAGTCTACTCATATTTTGTAACCCTAGGCTACTAGTTTAGTATTTAAACAACTTTTAGAGACTTATTTTGTATCTCATGACATTTTAGATCAAAACCTTGTATTCTCTGATGGCATGAGTCTCTAAACCCCATTGTTGGGGGTGAGAAGCTCTGCTGTGTCTCGATGAATTAATGCAAGTATTTCTGTTTTCCATTCAAACACGCGTGTTCCTATCTAAGATGTTCATTTGCGCTTAACTGTGATGGAGGTGATGATCTGTGACACTCATCACCTTCCTCAAATCATGAACGTGTGCCTGACAACCATCTCCATTCTATATACGATTGAATGAGTATCTCTTAGATTCCTTAATCAGAATCTCCGTGGTATAAGCTAGAACTGATGGCGGCATTCATGAGAATCCGGAAAGTCTAAACCTTGTCTGTGGTATTCCGAGTAGGATTCAAGGATTGAATGACTGTGACGAGCTTCAAACTCCTGAAGGCTGGGCGTTAGTGACAGACGCAAAAGGATAGTAAATCCTATTCCAACCGGATCGAGAACCAACCGGTGATTAGCCGTGCTGTGACAGAGCGCGTGAGCGTAGTTTTCACTGGAAGGATGGAAGGTAGCCATTGACAACGGTGATTCACCAACACATATCTTGCCATAGGAGGACGTGCGTGCGTGAACAAGAAGACAGAGGAAAGCAGAGATTCAGAAGACAAAGCATCTCCAAAACTCCAACATATTCTCCATTACTGCATAACAAGTAACCTTTAATCCATGCTCTATTGTTTATTTGCAATTCAACTGATAAACATAATTGACTTCCTGACTAAGATTTACAAGATAACCATAGATTGCTTCAAACCAACAATCTCCGTGGGATTCGACCCTTACTCACGTGAGGTATTACTTGGACGACCCAGTGCACTTGCTGGTCAGTGGTACGAGTTGTGAAAAGTGTGATTCATAATTCGTGCACCAAGTTTTTGGCGCCGTTGCCGGGGATTGTTCGTGTTTGAACAACTGACGGATTGTTTTGTTGCTTAGATTAGGAAAATTTTTCTTTTTGGTTTAGAGTCTCTTATTATTGTTCTTGGTTAAAAATATCCTTCTTTAAAACAAGTGTTACATTTACTGCCTAGTTGGCTAGAGCATTAGTCCAAGCCCGTGGTAGTTGGGTACACTCTTTTTAAAAATCTTTTTCATAAATAATATTTTCTCTATTTAATCCTGTGCCAAACTTTAAGTTTGGTGTTTTCTTGTTGATTTTCCTTAAAATTTTCGAAATATTATTCTGGTTTTCTAAAAATTTTAAGTTTGGTGTTCTTCCTTTGTGTTTTTGTATCTTGATCTTAAAATTTTTAAGTTTAGTGTTCCTTGGTGTTTTCCCTCCAAAATTTTCGAAAATAAGGAACCCCAGATCTAAAAATTTTAAATCCTGCGTTATCTTATTGTTTTTCTCTCTCCTTCAAAAATTCAGATTTTTATTTCAAAATTTAAAACCTTTTTCAAAAATCATCATATCTTTTTCAAAATCTCCTAACTACTTTCTCTCTCCTCACTTTTTCAAAAATCTTTTACTCATTTTTATTTATTCTATTTTGATTTATTTTATTTTCGAAATAAATTAATAAATAAATAAATAAAAATATTTTTTCTATTTTACATCATCTCCCTTTCTCCATCATGGATCTAAGCG
Organism: Arachis ipaensis; assembly: GCF_059453495.1. NCBI lineage: Eukaryota > Viridiplantae > Streptophyta > Magnoliopsida > Fabales > Fabaceae > Arachis > Arachis ipaensis. The sequence goes on from NC_142438.1 coordinate 90,414,480, forward strand.
GAAATGAACAGTCCAAGAGGACTCTGGGGTCATATTCTAACCCTTCTACTGCTTCATATGGGAGTAGCATCTGCATACCCTCCATTGGAGTCAGTAGCTTTGAGTTGAATCCTCAGCTCATTATCATGGTGCAGCAAAGTTGCCAGTATTTCGGTCTTCCACAGGAAGAACCTACAGAGTTTCTGGCACAGTTTCTACATATTGCTGACACAGTACATGATAAAGAAATAGATCAGGATGTCTACAGACTATTACTGTTTCCATTTGCTGTAAAAGATCAAGCTAAGAGGTGGTTGAATAACCAACCTAAGGCCAGCATAAAGACATGGAAACAGCTGACAGAAAAATTCCTGAATCAGTACTTTCCCCCAAAAAGGATGACACAGCTAAGGTTGGACATCCAAGGCTTTAAGCAAGGAGAAAATAAATCTCTTTATGATGCCTGGGAGAGATACAGAGAGATGCTACGAAAATGCCCCTCTGAAATGTTTTCAGAGTGGGTTCAGTTAGACATCTTCTACTATGGGCTTGCAGAAGGAGCTCAGATGTCTCTAGATTACTCAGCTGGTGGATCTATCCACATGAGAAAGACAATTGAAGAGGCTCAAGAGCTCATTGATACAGTTGCCAAGAATCAGCATCTGTACCTAAGCATCAACCCTTCCAGGAATGAAGAGATTAAAACAGTAACTGCTGAACTCAGTCCTGTAAAACAAGCTGCTGAATTCAATCAGCAATTGGATTTTCTAACAAAGCAGCTAGTCGAATTTAAGGACAGGTTACAAGAGACAAGGATAGCTAATATACATATGGACGAACAGTTTAAGCAAACAAAGCAGCAGCTATCAAGGCAAATAGCAGAAGAATGCCAAGCAGTTCAATTAAGAAGTGGGAAAACATTAAATACCCCACCTCAAGGCATCAAAAATTCAAGAAATGAGCAACCCACCAAAGATTCACCTGAGGACAATAAGAGCCCAGGAAAAAATAATTCTGGCGCTAAAACGCCAGAAAATGGGTGGAAGGCTGGCGCTGAACGCCCAGACCATGCCCAAAACTGGCGTTCAACGCCAGAAATAAGGCAGAATTGGCGTTCAACGCCAGAAATGGGCAAGAATCTGGCGTTGGATGCCCAAATAGGGCAAGTTCCAGCGTTAAACGCCCAAAATGGGCATATTTCTGGCATTCAGGCGCCAGGAACAGGCAATGAGCTGGCATCTAACGTCACTCCAGCTTCTAACTCTGGAACTCAATTGCCAGTGAGAGATCAGACACACATAAATGCTGATAAGAATCCCTCTAAAAAGGCTTCTTCAACCACTTCTGTAGGCAATAAACCTGCAGCAACTAAGGTTGAAGAATATAAAGCCAAGATACCTTATCCTCAAAAACTCCGGAAAGAGGAGCAAGATAAGCAATTTGCTCGCTTTGCAGATTATCTCAGGACTCTTGAAATAAAGATTCCATTTGCAGAAGCACTTGAGCAAATACCTTCTTATGCCAAGTTCATGAAAGAGATCTTGAGTCATAAGAAGGATTGGAGGGAAACAGAAAGAGTTCTCCTCACTGAAGAATGCAGTGCAGTCATTCTGAAGAGCTTTCCTGAAAAGCTTAAAGACCCTGGGAGCTTTCTGATACCATGCATATTAGAAGATAATTGCACCAAGACAGCTTTATGCGATCTTGGGGCAAGCATCAACCTAATACCTGCATCCACTATCAGGAAGCTTGGCTTAACTGAAGAAGTTAAACCAACCCGGATATGTCTCCAACTTGCTGATGGTTCCACTAAATACCCATCAGGCGTGATTGAGGACATGATTGTCAGAGTTGGGCCATTCGCCTTTTCCACTGACTTTGTTGTGCTGGAAATGGAGGAGCACAAGAGTGCTACTCTCATTCTAGGAAGACCCTTCCTAGCAACCGGACGATCCCTCATTGACGTCCAACAGGGAGAAATAACCCTGAGAGTCAACGATGATGAGTTCAAGTTGAACGCTGTCAAAGCCATGCAGCATCCAGACACATCAACAGACTGCATGAAAGTTGGTCTTATTGACTCTTTGGTAGAAGAGATCAACATGGCTGAGAGTCTCGAATCAGAGTTGGAAGACATCTTTAAAGATGTTCAGCCTGATTTGGAGGATTCAGGGGACATGAAAGAGCCTCTGAACTTTCTTCTGAAAGAGGAAAAACCTCCTAAACTCGAGCTCAAGCCACTACCACCATCCTTGAAATATGCATTTCTGGGAGAAGGTGACACTTTTCCAGTGATCATAAGCTCTGCTTTAAATTCACAGGAAGAGGAAGCACTTATTCAAGTGCTAAGAACACACAAGACAGCTCTTGGGTGGTCCATAGGTGACCTTAAGGGCATAAGCCCAGCTAGATGCATGCACAAAATCCTATTGGAGGATAATGCCAAACCAGTGGTTCAACCACAGAGGCGGCTAAATCCAGCCATGAAGGAAGTGGTGCAGAAAGAGGTCACCAAGTTACTAGAGGCTGGGATTATTTATCCTATTTCTGATAGCCCCTGGGTGAGCCCTGTTCAAGTCGTCCCAAAAAAGGGAGGCATGACAGTGATTCATAATGAAAAAAATGAACTGGTTCCTACAAGAACAGTTACGGGGTGGCGCATGTATATTGACTACAGAAGGCTCAATACAGCCACCAGAAAGGATCATTTCCCTTTACCATTCATAGACCAGATGCTAGAAAGACTAGCAGGTCATGATTATTACTATTTTTTGGATGGCTACTCAGGCTATAACCAGATTGCAGTAGATCCCCAGGATCAGGAGAAAACAGCATTCACATGTCCATCCGGAGTGTTTTCTTATAGAAGGATGCCATTTGGGCTATGTAATGCGCCTGCAACCTTCCAGAGATGCATGCTCTCTATTTTCTCTGACATGGTGGAAAAATTTCTGGAAGTCTTCATGGATGACTTCTCAGTATATGGAGACTCATTCAGCTCCTGTCTTGATCACCTGAAACTTGTTCTGAAAAGATGCCAAGAAACTAACCTAGTTTTAAACTGGGAAAAGTGTCACTTCATGGTGACTGAAGGAATTGTTCTTGGGCATAAAATCTCAAACAAGGGAATAGAGGTGGATCAAGCAAAAATAGAGGTAATTGAAAAATTACCACCACCTGCCAATGTTAAGGCAATCAGAAGCTTTCTGGGGCATGCAGGATTCTATAGGAGGTTTATAAAGGATTTTTCAAAAATCGCAAAACCTCTAAGCAATCTGCTAGCTGCTGACACGCCATTTGTGTTTGACACAGAGTGCCTGCAGGCGTTTGAAACGCTGAAAGCTAAGCTGGTCACAGCACCAATCATTTCTGCACCAGACTGGACGTTACCATTTGAGCTAATGTGTGATGCCAGTGATCATGCCATTGGTGCAGTATTGGGACAGAGGCATGACAAGCTTCTGTATGTCATTTATTATGCCAGTCGCGTTCTAAATGATGCCCAGAAAAATTACACAACCACAGAAAAAGAATTACTTGCAGTGGTTTACGCCATTGACAAGTTCAGATCATACTTAGTAGGATCAAAAGTGATTGTGTATACTGATCATGCTGCTCTTAAATATCTACTCACAAAGCAGGATTCAAAACCCAGGCTCATCAGATGGGTATTGCTTCTGCAAGAGTTTGATATAGAAATAAGAGACAGAAAAGGGACAGAAAACCAAGTGGCTGATCATCTGCCCCGGATAGAGCCAGTGGAAGGGACGTCCCTCCCTTCTCTTGAGATCTCTGAGATGTTTCCTGATGAGAATTTATTCGCCATTCAGGAAGCACCATGGTTTGCCGATATTGCAAACTATAAAGCTGCAAGGTTCATACCCAAGGAGTACAACAGGATACAAAAGAAGAAATTAATTACTGATGCAAAGTACTACTTGTGGGATGAACCTTATCTCTTTAAGAGATGTGCAGACGGAATTATCCGTAGGTGTGTGCCTAGAGAAGAAGCACAGAGGATCCTGTGGCATTGCCACAGATCTCAATATGGAGGCCATTTCGGAGGTGAGCGAACAACCACCAAGGTCCTCCAATATGGCTTCTATTGGCCCACACTTTATAAAGATTCCCGAGAGTTTGTACGTAATTTTAACAGTTGCCAAAGAGCTGGTAACCTGCCTCATGGTTACGCCATGCCTCAACAAGGAATCTTGGAAATTGAGTTGTTTGACGTATGGGGAATTGACTTCATGGGACCTTTCCCACCATCATACTCAAACACTTATATTCTGGTGGCAGTTGACTATGTATCAAAATGGGTTGAGGCTATTGCCACACCCACCAATGATACTAAAACAGTGCTGAAGTTCCTCCAGAAACATATCTTTAGCAGGTTTGGTGTCCCTAGAGTACTAATCAATGATGGGGGCACTCACTTCTGCAATAAACAGCTTTACTCTGCCATGGTTCGGTATGGAATTCGCCACAAGGTGGCCACTCCATATCATCCACAAACCAATGGGCAAGCTGAAGTCTCTAACAGAGAATTAAAGAGAATCTTGGAACGGACAGTAAATACCCGTAGAAAGGATTGGGCACGGAGCTTGGATGATGCTCTGTGGGCTTACAGAACAGCATTCAAGACCCCTATAGGGACCTCTCCATACCAACTCGTGTATGGTAAGGCATGCCACCTGCCCGTGAAACTGGAACATAAGGCCTACTGGGCAACCAGATTCCTAAACTTTGATGCCAAATTAGCAGGAGAAAAATGATTGCTCCAGCTAAATGAGCTAGAGGAATTCAGATTCACAGCTTTCGAAAATGCCAAGCTTTATAAAGAAAAATAAAAAAAATGGCATGACAGAAAGCTTTCATCTAGAATCTTTGAACCAGGACAGAAGGTCCTGTTGTTTAACTCTAGACTCAGGCTATTCCCCGGGAAACTGAAATCCCGGTGGAGGGGACCATACGTGATTACAAGTGTATCACCATATGGTTATGTGGAGCTTCAAGATATTGATTCTGATAAGAAGTTCATTGTCAATGGACAGAGAATCAAGCATTACCTTGAAGGCAACATTGAGCAGGAATGCTCAAGGCTGAAGCTAGATTAAAAGCTTAGCAAGGTCCAGCTAAAGACAATAAAGAAGCGCTTGCTAGGAGGCAACCCAGCCATGGGGCAACAATCCTCTAAGCATTTTTGCCCTATTTCTATTTTTATTTTTATTTGTTTATGTAGAGTTCATTGACAACAAGGTAAATAATCAATAACAGAAGACCTCGGCACACAAAACAGAGAAAAAGAGCTCATTGGCAAGAAAACGCCAGTGAAAGTATATTTTGGGCGTTCAACGCCCAAAATGGGCATCCACTGGGCGTTGAACTCCAGTAATGGTAGCAATCTGGGCGTTCAACGCCAGAATGGGGCATCCACTGGGTGTTGAACGCCAGTAATGGCAGCAGCTGGGCGTTGAACGCCCAGGAGAGCAGCAATTGGGTGCTGAACGCCCAAAACAGGTAGTGTTTGGGCGTTCAAACGCCAGGAAGGCAGGGAGGAGCCAAATTCATTTTTTCCACACGTATTTCCATTTTAATTACAAATTTTATGCTTCAATGCATGATTTTTACATGAACATGTCAAGAACCCTGATTTCTAAAATCCTTAATTTCTAAAAATCCATCTTTCCAAATTCAATCCAACTCTTTTCAAATCTTTTCTGAAAACAAATCTATCTCTTTCACTCAAAAATCTTTTCAACTAATCCATATCTTTTTCAAATCTCCATATTATCTTTTTCAAAATTCAGATTTATCTTTTTCAAAAATCTATCATATCTTTTCAAAATTAAACTATATCTTCTATCTTATCTTTTTCAACTCAATCTTTTTATCTTATCTTTTCCAATTTTTCGAAAACCCACCCCCTCCCTTTAAATTTGGGTTCGGCCTCCCTCCTCCTCCATCAACAATTGCACCTAGCTCTCCTTCTACCCCTCTCCTTTCTTTTCTTTTGCTTGAGGACAAGCAATCCTCTAAGTTTGGTGTGTTTATCCGAGATCACTAAGATCATGGCTCCTAAAGAAAAACAACAAGCACAGGAGGATCCCATCAAGAAGAGAGCACAGGAATTCCTCTCAGAGATCCCTCAAGCTGAATACTGGGAGTATCTTGAGACGTCCGTCACTAAGATACGGGAAGCTATGGAGCAAATAATAAAAGAACAGAAGGAACACAGTCAAATGCTGACCTATATGTTTAAAGAACAAGAGGAGCAGGGGCGTGACTTAAGGGAACTGAAGCGCCAAAAGTCTTCTCTTGTAGGACCAAGCACCCCAAGGATCAGAGGAACCCCCGTGCCCCCAGAATAAAGGTTGTTAATTTCCAATTTCTGCCTTAACTCTGTGACAGTGTCCTTATAAAAGTTTACCTTAGAAGTCATATAGTAGTAATTAGTATCTATTTTGATTTTATCTCCAATTAAGCTATAGTTTATTTTTCTCATCATCAGCAAACATGAATAAAGTAGTAGATCTTTTGAATAAGAGGCAATAAAATTTCGAGTTTAATAAAAGAAATTCTAATTAGTTAAATGTGGTGGCAATGCTTTCTGTCTTCTGAATGAATGCTTGAACAGTGCATATGTCTTTTGAATTTGTTGTTTAAGACTGTTAAATATGTTGGCTCTTGAAAGAATGATGAACATGAGACATGTTATTGATAATCTGAAAAATCATAAAAATGATTCTTGAAGCAAGAAAAAGCAGCAAAGAACAAAGCATTCAAAAAAAAAAAAAGAGAGAAAAAGCAAGCAGAAAAAGCCAATGACCCTTAAAACCAAAAGGCAAGGGCAAATGAAAAGGATCCTAAGGCTTTGAGCATCAGTGGATAGGAGGGCCTAAAGGACTAAAATCCTGGTCTAAGCGGCTAAACCAAGCTGTCCTTAACCATGTGCTTGTGGCGTGAAGGTGTCAAGTGAAAACTTGAGACTGAGCGGTTAAAGTCAAGGTCCAAAGCAAAAAGAAGAGTGTGCTTAAGAACTCTGGACACCTCTAATTGGGGACTTTAGCAAAGCTGAGTCACAATCTGAAAAGGTTCACCCAGTTATGTGTCTGTGGCATTTATGTATCCGGTGGTAATATTGGAAAACAAAGTGCTTAGAGCCACAGCCAAGACTCATAAAGAAGCTGTGTTCAAGAATCATCACACTGAACTAAGAGAATCAATAACACTATCTGAATTCTAAGTTCCTATAGATGCCAATCACTCTGAGCTTCAATGGATAAAGTGAAATGCCAAAACTGTTCAGAAGCAAAAAGCTACTAGTCCCGCTCATCTAATTAGAATCTGAGCTTCAATCAAAAACTCTGAGATATTATTGCTTCCCAACCTATTAGTCTTCTATTTTATTTATCTAGTTGCTTGAGGACAAGCAACAGTTTAAGTTTGGTGTTGTGATGAGCGGATATTTTATACGATTTTTGGGGATAATTTCATATAGTTTTGAGTATGTTTTAGTTAGTTTTTAGTCTATTTTTATTAGTTTTTAGGAAAAATTCATATTTCTGGACTTTACTATGAGTTGTGTATTTTTTTGTAATTTCAGGTATTTTTCTGGCTGAAATTGAAGGAGCTGAGCAAAAATCTGATTCAGGCTGAAAAAGGACTGCTGATGCTGTTGGATTCTGACCTCCTTGCACTCAAAGTGGATTTTCTGGAGCTACAGAACTCGAAATGGCATACTTCCAATTGCGTTGGAAAGTAGACATCCAGGGCTTTCCAGCAATATATAATAGTTCATACTTTGCACAAGGATAGATGACGTAAACTGGCGTTCAACGCCAGTTCTCTGCCCAATTCTGGCGTCCAACGCCAGAAAAGGATCAAAAGCTGGAGTTGAACGCCCAAACTGGCATAAAAACTGGCGTTCAACTCCACAAATGGCCTCTGCACGTGAATTGCTTAAGTCTCAGCCCAGCACACACCAAGTGGGCCCCAGAAGTGGATCTCTGCATCATCCATCATAGTCTACTCATATTTTGTAACCCTAGGCTACTAGTTTAGTATTTAAACAACTTTTAGAGACTTATTTTGTATCTCATGACATTTTAGATCAAAACCTTGTATTCTCTGACGGCATGAGTCTCTAAACCCCATTGTTGGGGGTGAGGAGCTCTGCTGTGTCTCGATGAATTAATGCAAGTATTTCTGTTTTCCATTCAAACACGCGTGTTCCTATCTAAGATGGTTATTTGCGCTTAACTGTGATGGAGGTGATGATCTGTGACACTCATCACCTTCCTCAAATCATGAACGTGTGCCTGACAATCATCTCCATTCTATATACGATTGAATGAGTATCTCTTAGATTCCTTAATCAGAATCTCCGTGGTATAAGCTAGAACTGATGGTGGCATTCATGAGAATCCGGAAAGTCTAAACCTTGTCTGTGGTATTCCGAGTAGGATTCAAGGATTGAATGACTGTGACGAGCTTCAAACTCCTGAAGGCTGGGCGTTAGTGACAGACGCAAAAGGATAGTAAATCCTATTCCAACCGGATCGAGAACCAACCGGTGATTAGCCGTGCTGTGACAGAGCGCGTGAGCGTAGTTTTCACTGGAAGGATGGAAGGTAGCCATTGACAACGGTGATCCACCAACACACAGCTTGCCATAGGAGGACGTGCGTGCGTGAACAAGAAGACAGAGGAAAGCAGAGATTCAGAAGACAAAGCATCTCCAAAACTCCAACATATTCTCCATTACTGCATAACAAGTAACCTTTAATCCATGCTCTATTGTTTATTTGAAATTCAACTGATAAACATAATTGACTTCCTAACTAAGATTTACAAGATAACCATAGATTGCTTCAAACCAACAATCTCCGTGGGATTCGACCCTTACTCACGTGAGGTATTACTTGGACGACTCAGTGCACTTGCTGGTCAGTGGTACGAGTTGTGAAAAGTGTGATTCATAATTCGTGCACCATGGACAGAGGAGAATTAATCCTTCAATTGAATGAGGACAACCTTGTGTTTACAACTCAAGGATCTCTCTCTGCATCCATGGAGAGGAAGCATAAAAAGCTTCTCTCAAAGCAGAGTCAAACAAAGCCCCCACAGTCAAACTCTAAGTTTGGTGTTGGGAGGCCACAACCAAACTCTAAGTTTGGTGTTAAACTCCCATATCCAAATTCTAAGTTTGGTGTTGGAGAGTCTCCACAATGCTCTGAACATCTGTGAGGCTCCATGAGAGCCCACTGTCAAGCTATTGACATTAAAGAAGCACTTATTGGGAGGCAACCCAATTTTTATTTATCTAACAATATTTTTCTTAGTTATATGTCTTTATAGGTTCATGATCATGTGGAGTCACAAAATAAATATAAAAATTGAAAACGGAATCAAAAACAGCAGAAGAAAAATCACACCCTGGAGGAAGCATCTGCCTGGCGTTCAACGCCAGAACAGAGCATGGTTCTGGCGCTGAACGCCCAAAATGGGCAGTATCTGGGCGCTGAACGCCCAAAATGGGCATCATCTGGGCGCTGAACGCCAGAATGGCACCCTGGAGAAGAGCTGGCGCTGAACGCCCAGAACAAGCATGGTTCTGGCGTTCAACGCCAGAAATGGCCAGTAAATGGGCGTTGAACACCCAAAATGGGCACCAACCTGGCGCTGAATGCCCATAGTTGCGTGCAAGGGCATTTTGCATGCCTAATTTGGTGCAAGGTTGTAAATCCTTGAACACCTCAGGATCTGTGGACCCCACAGGATCATCTCAGGATCTGTGGACCCCACGGGATCATCTCAGGATCTGTGGACCCCACAGGATCACCTCAGGATCACCTCAGGATCTGTGGACCCCACAGGATCCCCACCTACCTCCACTCACTTCTTCTCATCCCTCACCACTCTCTTTCACACAATCACATCTACCCACTCTTCCCCATAAACCTACCTCATAAACTCCACCTACCTTCAAAATTCAAAACCAATTTCCCACCCAAACCCACCCTAAATGGCCGAACCTTAACCCCCCCCTATATATAGCCCTCCATTCTTCCTCATTTTCACACAACACAAACCTCTCCTCTCTACTTGGCCGAAACACACTTCACCCCTCTTCTCCATATTTTCTTCTTCTTCTTCCTCTATTCTTTCTTTTATTGCTCGAGGGCGAGCAATATTCTAAGTTTGGTGTGGTAAAAGCATAAGCTTTTTGTTTTTCCATTACCATTGATGGCACCTAAGACCGGAGAATCCTCTAGAAAGGGGAAAGGGAAGACAAAAACTTCCACCTCCGAGTCATGGGAGATGGAAAGGTTCATCTCCAAAGCCCATCAAGACCACTTCTATGATGTTGTGGCCAAGAAGAAGGTGATCCCCGAGGTCCTTTTCAAACTCAAAAGAAATGAGTATCCGGAGATCCGACATGAAATTCAAAGAAGAGGTTGGGAAGTTCTAACAAATCCCATCCAACAAGTCGGCATCCTAATGGTTCAAGAGTTCTATGCCAATGCATGGATCACCAAGAACCATGATCAAAGTAAGAACCCGGATCCAAAGAACTACGTTACAATGGTTCGGGGGAAATACTTAGATTTTAGTCCGGAGAATGTGAGGTTGGCGTTTAACTTGACCATGATGCAAGGAGATGAACGCCCCTACACTAGAAGGGTCAACTTTAATCAAAGGTTGGACCAAGTCCTTATGGACATATGTGTGAAAGGAGCTCAATGGAAGATTGACTCCAAAGGCAAGCCGGTTCAACTAAGAAGATTGGACCTCAAGCCTGTGGCTAGAGGATGGTTGGAGTTCATTCAATGCTCAATCATTCCCACTAGCAACCGATCTGAAGTTTCTATGGATCGAGCCATCATGATTCATAGCATCATGATTGGAGAGGAAATAGAAGTTCATGAAGTCATCTCTAATGAACTCTACAAAATAGCCAAAAAGTCATCCCCCATGGCAAGGCTAGCTTTTCCTCATCTTATCTGCCATCTATGTTACTCAGCTGGAGCTTTCATAGAAGGAGACATTCCTATTAAGGAAGAGAAGCCCATCACTAAGAAAAAGATGGAGCAAGCAAGAGAGCCCATTCATGGAGCTCAAGAGGCGCAGGAAGCTCATCACCATGAGATCCCGGAGATGCCTCAAATGCATTTTCCTCCACAAAACTATTGGGAGCAAATCAACACCTCCCTAGGAGAATTAAGTGCCAACATGGGACAATCAAGGGTGGAACATCAAGAGCACTCTATCATGCTCCATGAAATAAGAGAAGATCAAAAAGCAATGAGGGAGGAGCAACAAAGACAAGGAAGAGACATAGAAGAGCTCAAGGACATCATTGGTTCCTCAAGAAGGAAACGCCACCATCACTAAGGTGGATTCATTCCTTGTTCTTATTTCTTCTGCTTTTCGTTTTCTATGTTATGTGCTTATCTATGTTTGTGTCTTCATTACATGATAATTAGTAGTTAGTAACTTTGTCTTAAAGTTATGAATGTCCTATGAATCCATCACCTCTCTTAAATGAAAAATGTTTTAATTCAAAAGAACAAGAAGTACATGAGTTTCGAATTTATCCTTGAACGTAGCTTAATTATATTGATGTGGTGACAATGCTTCTTGTTTTCTGAATGAATGCTTGAACAGTGCATATGTCTTTTGAAGTTGTTGTTTAAGAATGTTAAATATGTTGGCTCTTGAAACAATGATGACAAGGAGACATGTTATTTGATAATCTGAAAAATCATAAAAATGATTCTTGAAGTAAGAAAAAGCAGCAAAGAACAAAGCTTGCAGAAAAAAAAATAGAAAAAGAAAAAGCAAGCAAAAAAAGCCAATAACCCTTAAAACCAAAAGGCAAGGGCAAATAAAAAGGATCCCAAGGCTTTGAGCATCAGTGGATAGGAGGGCCTAAAGGAATAAAATCCTGGTCTAAGCAGCTAAACCAAGCTGTCCCTAACCATGTGCTTGTGGCGTGTAGGTGTCAAGTGAAAACTTGAGACTGAGCGGTTAAAGTCAAGGTCCAAAGCAAAAAAAGAGTGTGCTTAAGAACCCTGGACACCTCTAATTGGGGACTTTAGCAAAGCTGAGTCACAATCTGAAAAGGTTCACCCAACTATGTGTCTGTGGCATTTATGTATCCGGTGGTAATACTGGAAAACAAAGTGCTTAGGGCCACGGCCAAGACTCATAAAATAGCTGTGTTCAAGAATCATCATACTGAACTAGGAGAGTCAATAACACTATCTGAACTCTGAGTTCCTATAGATGCCAATCATTCTAAACTTCAATGGATAAAGTGAGATGCCAAGACTATTCAAGAGGCAAAAAGCTATAAGTCCCGCTCATATGATTGAAGCTATGTTTCATTGATAGTTTGGAATTTATAGTATATTCTCTTCTTTTTATCCTATTTGATTTTCAGTTGCTTGGGGACAAGCAACAATTTAAGTTTGGTGTTGTGATGAGCGGATAATTTATACGCTTTTTGGCATTATTTTTAGTATGTTTTTAGTAGAATCTAGTTACTTTTAGGGATGTTTTCATTAGTTTTTATGTTAAATTCACATTTCTGGACTTTACTATGAGTTTATGTGTTTTTCTGTGATTTCAGGTATTTTCTGGCTGAAATTGAGGGACTTGAGCAAAAATCAGATTCAGAGGTTGAAGAAGGACTGCTGATGCTGTTAAATTCTGACCTCCCTGCACTCAAAGTGGATTTTCTGGAGCTACAGAACTCAAAATGGCACGCTTCCAATTGCGTTGGAAAGTAGACATCCAGGGCTTTTCAGAAATGTATAATAGTTCATACTTTTTCCAAGTTTAGATGACGCAAACTGGCGTTCAACGCCAGCTCTCTGCCCAATTCTGGAGTTCAGCGCCAGAAAGGGATCAAAAACCAGAGTTGAACGCCAGAAATGGATCAAAAACTGGCGTTCAACTCCACAAATGGCCTCTGCACATAGAAAGTTAAAGCTCAGCCCAAGCACACACCAAGTGGGCCCTGGAAGTGGATTTACACATCAATTACTTACTTCTGTAAACCCTAGTAGCTAGTTTATTATAAATAGGACCTTTTACTATTGTATTAGACATCTTTGGATTATATTTTGATCATCTTAGGATCTTAGGATCATCTTTGGACGCCTGGTTAGATCAAAGGGGCTGGCCATTCGGCCATGCCTGGACCTTTCACTTATGTATTTTTAACGGTAGAGTTTCTACACTCCATAGATTAAGGTGTGGAGCTCTGCTGTTCCTCAAAGATTAATGCAAAGTACTACTATTTTCTATTTAATTCATCTTATTTCGCTTCTAAGATATTCATTCACACTTCAACCTGAATGTGATGAACGTGACAATCATCATCATTCCCTATGAACACGTGCCTGACAACCACTTCCGTTCTACATTAGATTGAATGAGTATCTCTTAGATCTCTTAATCGGAATCTTCGTGGTGTAAGCTAGAATGATGGCGGCATTCAAGAGAATCCAGAAGGTCTAAACCTTGTCTGTGGTATTCCGAGTAGGATTCAATGATTGAATGACTGTGACGAGCTTCAAACTCGCGATTGCCGGGCGTAGTGACAGACGCAAAAGGATAGTAAATCCTATTCCAGCATGATCGAGAACCGACAGATGAATAGCCGTGCCGTGACAAGGTGCGTTGACCATTTTCACTGAGAGGATAAGATGAAACCATTGACAAGGGTGATGCCTCCAGACGATTAGCCGTGCCGTGACAGGGCATTTGGATCATTTTCCCGAGAGAAGACCGAAAGTAGCCATTGACAATGGTGATGTATCACATAAAGCCAGCCATGGAAAGGAGTAAGACTGATTGGATGAAGATAGCAGGAAAGCAGAGGTTCAGAGGAACGAAAGCATCTCTATTCGCTTATCTGAAATTCTCACCAATGATTTACATAAGTATTTCTATCCTTATTTTATTAATTATTTTCAAAAACCCCATTACTATTTTATATCCGCCTGACTGAGATTTACAAGGTGACCATAGCTTGCTTCATACCAACAATCTCCGTGGGATTCGACCCTTACTCACGTAAGGTATTACTTGGACGACTCAGTGCACTTGCTGGTTAGTTGTGCGAAGTTGTGAACCATGGTATTGGCATCATGTTTTTGGCGCCATTACCAGGGAAAGAAAGAGCGATGAATTTTACATAATCAAAGTGTAATCACAATTTCTGCGCACCAAATATCCATCTTCAAATCTCAACACACACCAACTCAACTCATCAATAATCATCATCTAACAATATGTATCTCATCACATTCAAATCCATTCTTCCTACTAATAGTCATCCACCATCAATCATAGCTCAACATCAATAATTCTTCCTCATGCAACATTAACTCAAAATCAATACCATTCAATATCATCACCAACCACAAGATTCAAAACCCACAATCATCATCATAATATATCATCACACATCATAATCATCAATATCCTTCAACAAGCACCATAAACATATATTATACATTCCAACAATCTCTATAATCCTCTTCATCATACAACATAATTTCATAAATAATTAGGCATACACCAACATCATTCAATCCTATCTTATGGTCCACTAGCCTAAGTTTCCAGAAACATTACATATTACATAAAGAAAATCAAAATCATACCTTGACTGATTCCTAATATGCACAAAACACCACTTTGAGTCCAAACAAGCTTCCAAAAAGCCAAGCCAACTCCAACAAGCACCAAAACTCAAACTAACATCATGTAACATACAAACATCAAGCCTAGGGTTTACAAAATAACTAAACACATGAGTTTAGTGAAACCTTACCTTGTCCAATGATATTAGGAGTAAAATCCAATAAGTACTCGCTACTAGAGATCACCTAAATAAGCAAAATCACAAAATCTACTCAAAAACCAAACCCCCAAAATGCAGAAAGTTAGGGCAGGAAATTAAGATGTGAGCTTCAAGTTCTTACCATATTTTCTTAGTTAGGATTGAAGAGCTCTACAAGAGCTTCGCGTGGCCGCAAACGGCTCGTAAATCGGAATTCCGTAGCTCAAGTTATGGCTCCCGAAAGGTGATGATGAATAGTAACATCACCTCTTCTCCTCTCTTCTCTCAAACCGCGCCTTTCTTTCTCTTTGGGCTGGAAAATGAGCTCAAAGCTCATTAAATGAGCATATATATGGTGAGCCTTGTGCCCAGTTTGGGCTCGGTCTAACTCGTTAGCGTTTTTGGTTCTTTGACCCACTTTGGGCCAAAACCTTTAAGATTAGTGCCCGATTTTCAATTCTAAATTATTTTTGTCCTTTCAAAACAACAAATCGATATTCAAAATCTTATTTTCCCAAAATACACGGTACTGGACGGATTAAAGCTGGTACTGCCAGCTTAGGCACCAGTACGCATTTTTTCAAAAACTTTTTGCAAAAGATACATTTTCCAACTTAGAAAAATTCATTGAAATCAAATTTCACCTTTATATTTTCAAATTAAAACTTCTAAATTTTGAATCTAGTCCGGGCACTTAAAAATTATTATTTCATCAAAACGGTTATGCCGGCTCTTACATTGAGGGCGAGAGTGGCGACGGAAGAGAGAGGTCAGATGGGTTCTGGTTTTGGGTTCGGGCACCGGCCAGGGGATGTAAGTGAGGGAGAGAACGACACTTTTCTTTTTTAAAAAAAAAACATAACCTGGTTCGGGTTACATGAACCGATCTGAATCACTGGTTTTTATAGAACCGGTCAGATCAAACCGATTTTTACCGGGTTCACTGCTTAAACAGTTCGGCAAGTGGCTCGATCCGGCTAGATAACTGGGTGATCGAATTTTCGATCGAATCAGCCGGGTCGAATTGAATTTGATAACTATGGTTGGGAGTTAGTATTTAAGATAAAGAGTTTGGAGTTTAAGATGTAGGAATTTGACTCTAAGGTTAGCATTTATAAGTTCATAATTAGGAATTTGACATTTATAGTAATATTTAATAATTAATAGTATCTTATAAGTAAATAATTTATTTTATCTTTTTTTTAAAGATATTCTATTAAATTACTAATACGTTACAACTTGATATATGATTAGAAAAATAAATATTAAATAATCTTATATATAAGAATAATGATGATCAATGATAATAAGTAAACAATTTATTTTATTTTTTTTAAAAAATGTCTTAATAAATTACCAATATATTACTACTTGATATATATGAATAATAATAAATATTAAATTATCTTATATATATAATAATTATGACAATGACTAAAAATAAATAATTTATTATTTTCTTAAAAATACCTTATTAACTTGCTAATACGTTACAATTAAGTTGTTATTACAAGGATAAATTACTCATTTAAATTGTTTGAAAATTATAATTATTAGAATATAACTTTTGAACATTGTAGACGTAAATACAATTTTTATATTATTATAGAAATCGTAGGAGGGTACAGTGATTTCAGAAATACACGTAAACTACTACAGAGGGTGTAACGATTTACTTTAGAATGCGTGTCAAGAGAAACTGCTACACCTTATAGCAGTTTTTTGAAGAAATGCAACAATAAAGGAACCGTGGTATCCCTATAGTGATTTCTTCACAAATGGCTCATTGCATAAACTGCAGTACCCCCTACAGCGGTTTACATGTGCCTATAAATTCGCCAGACACAGTAGCAAATTCTTCATTTCAATTGAAACTAAAAATTTGAGAGAGAGAGAGAGAGAGAGAGAGAGAGAGAGAGAGAGAGAGAGAGAGAGTTGTGAATTGAGAGAAGAAGGAAAAGACTTGGAAAGGATTTGACCACTTGAGATTCCTAGAGGCGCCATTTTCAAGCGAGACCATGGCGGATGAAGGCAACTTGTACCGATTCAATGGCGTTGTTCACATTACCGGTGGCATCAATGAAGAAGTAAGTTTATTTTCTTTTAAGTATTAAAGTTTATAACGTAAAATGTAGTATTTAGAGTGCAGGAATTAGAATACAGAATTTAAAGTTTGTAGCTTAGTATTTGAAATTTAAAATTTAAAATTAAGGATTTAAAATTTTAAATGTAGAAGGTTTGTCCTTTAGTATTTGAGATTTAGGATTCAAATTTTAAATATCGAGTTTAAGGTTTGTAGGTTAAAATTTTAAATATAGTATTTGAAAATTAAAATTTAAAATTTAAAATTTTTAATTTTAAATTTAGAAAGTTTGTAGTTTGGTATTTGAAATTTAAGACTTGAATTTTAGATATAGAATTTAAAGTTCGTAGTTTATTATTTAAAATTTAAGATTTAAATCTTAAACTTTAAATTTTAAAATCTAGGACTTATAAATTTAAAAGTTGGAGATTTTTTACTTGTTTTAAAGTACATTAAGATTTGTTTCAAATTTTTATGTAAAAGTTCATACGTATTATTTCTCTATTTTAATAAAATTAGTTTTAAAAATAATGCTAAGAGAACTATATCTAAAAATTTTAGTTAAGATTGGATAGATAAGACACTCTACTTATTATATCGGATTATAAATTATGGTTTAGACTTGTAAATATTAGAATTTAATTTAGGTGTGGTTATTGTTCTCACATCATACAACCAAGTAGGTGTATTTATAGCGTTCGAAGGCAACAGAATATGCCTTTTTCATGAAAGAATCATACCTTATTTGGAGAGGGCTGGTTTGATCTACTTGGCTAGGCTGAACACGCGTTGGTTCTGGTTGGATGAGCCACTGGTCAGCGCATTCATTGAGAGGTGGCGTCCTGAGATGCACACCTTTCATATGTCGTTCAGAGAGTGCACCATCATGCTGCAGGATGTGGCAAATCAGTCGGGGTTTTCCGTCGATGGAAAAGCTGTATCTGGGTGCCTCAAAGACTTTGACCAGTTTATGGAGGATGGCAGACCGGCTTGGGAGTGGTTTCAGGGGTTATTCGGTGAGTTGCCACCGCTGGATAAAGTCAAGAAGTTCACAGTCCACTTTCCATGGTTCCATGAGAGGTTCAGGATGCTACCAGTGGATTCGAGTGAGGATACTGTACGCATATACGCATGTTTTCCACTTAGTTGTTTGGGGACAAGAGTGAAAATCCGATACATATTCGGGGGTAACCATTTGTGGCGAGGCTTGATGAGATGGGCACTTACAGCTCATGTATTCACACTTCCGAAAAACTTCACTGACAAGGAAACAAAACATGCATATCTTCGTCCGACCCTGTCACAAATGTTTCATACTTCACACCAGTTGACACAACCGCAATAGGAATTTTATAAAACAACTTCTTCACCCATTTTGTCCCACACACCCCTACCTTTTGAAATATACTCGTTTTTAGCTCTGACAATGTATTTGATGACCGAACAAAAATACTCACTGGTTCTCTATCAGTAAACTTAACACCATGTCCTTTACTTTTTTGAATTTTCCCAGAATAATACAGTAGAACTAAAAAACTCTCTTCAATATTCATTTGTGAATTTGTGAAAATGATAATCTACTACTATACCATTGCCTCCTGCTTGGTATTTATAGGCATTTTTTATATGAAGAAACTGTTATAGGCCCACACAGTTTCAGGGCTAGCCATTTGTGAAGAAATCGCTATAGGGGTACCGCGGTTTCTTCATTATTACATTCCTTCAGAAATCGCTATATGGTGTAGCGGTTTCTCTTGACACGCGTTCGAATGTAATGTTAATGTGAATTCCTGAAACCACCATACCTTCTCGCAGTTTCTATAGTAATGTAAAAATATTTGCGTTTGCAATGTTCAAAAATTGTATTATGATAATTATGATTTTCAAACGACTTAAATGAGTAACTTGCCCTTATTACATTTATGAGATATGTATTTATTGTTCAACTAATTGCCTTATTGTCAACCCCGGAGATGAATTTGTGGTGAACAATCACTTTATTATTTAATTAATTCTTTATTATTTGAACTGGCAAAGAATTTTGACAAAAAAAATTTTCACCGTAATAATTGATAAAGCAATTTCAATAATCTAAACAAAGAAATTAATTTAGATAATTCCACTTATGAAACAATAAACATGTCATTATATAAGGCTAAATTTTTTTTGTATGTTCTTTATGTCTTTTGCAACCATTCATTCTCAAAAAACCCGTACTCAAATATCAAGTTATGCTATCTTCTCTCAAACTCTTTAGAAAAAATTTTTCATACATTAGGTGCTTTAATCCATCTAAGAATTTCAAATTCTTTATAGCTTCACAGGCATTGCGATATAGATGTCATACACAAAGACGATGTGCAGCATTTGGAAGAACTTCTTTTATTGCCTCCCTCATTGCAAGATCTCCATCTGTTACCATGGCTATAGGTTGTTTATTACTCATTATCTCCATGAACATCTTCAACACCAAAACATAGGTTTCACGCTTCTCATCGGATAATAAACCACAACAAAAAATGCATCTTTGTCCATGATGATTTGTGCATGAGAAGATAACCAATGGCCTATTATACTTGTTTTTTTGGTATGTTCTGTCGAAAGCCAACACATCACTAAAACATTAGTAATCAATGATGCTAGATCCGTCGGCCCACACTAAATTATTAAGCTTACCATCTTTTAAAATAAACTTCCCTTGCAATAGTGGGTCCTCATCTGCGTTAGAAATTAGGTAATTTAATGCTGCATGTGCATCACCATCTTTTATCTTTGCACGCCTCGATCTGTCAAAATGATTATATATACCTTTTTTTATGAATCCTGTCATGTTTGGACCTCTTTTTTGCGCCACCATGAACCCCATTATATGACATGTTCTAACACCATAAAAGTACAAACTATCAGCCTTTGCTTTATCAGTGTCGGTCATTGTTCGATATGCCAGAACAAACTGGATATACTTAGGTGGGATGAGGTCATGGTTGTGAGTCTCTTTAAATTTGGTGATTCGCCACTTTTGTAAAATCAAGTCATAATGAAATCTAATCTTTGCTTGACACATTACACGTGTGATTGGCTTATGATCCTTTTTTCTATTCTCCATCTCCAAGTACTTTTTTCTTCGTGTACCCTCTCTGTTACAAACCATCTGTCGCATATTAATGTTTCCATTGACATCTTGTCCTTTTTTGTCAAGCCTCGCAACAAAACCATACACTCTAGCATAATTTCTATGGAAATCACAACATTGATCAACGGTGTTAAACTCAATATCCCACATGTCATCATAGCTTTATTCGTTTAACTTCTTCTCAACTTCTTGAATTTTGTAGCTACAATTTGACACCTTTATAGATTCACTAACTTTACTCTCATTGTTGATAATATCTTCTGATAAAACCTAATTTTATAGTTTATCTTGTACTTAATTTAGGGGATTTTATCAACTTTTCTCACATTTATTCAATGAAATAGCATGGTTTTGTAATTCTCCCTAAATTTGTGCTTAAGTGTGAAAACATGCTTTTTAGGCCTTCAAATAGCTAAATTTAATTCACTTTAATTCCATCCGATGCCATGATATGTTTGTTAAGTGATTTGAGGTTTAGAAGGCAAATATTGGATTAAGGGAATGAAGAAAAAGCATGTAAAAAATGGAGAACTCATAAAGAAATGAAGGAATTGCAAAGCTGTCAATCATGACTTCTTAGTACTTAATCGATCATAACTTGAGCTACAGAGGTCTAAATGAGACGGTTTCAGTTGCGTTGAAAAGTTAACATCCGGGGCTTCAAAATGATATAAAATTTTCAGAGTTACCTTGTGTTTGGTGACGCGTACGTGTCGTTCTACATGCACACATCGCAGGATCAGCGTGACTCACTTAAGGCAACTCGTGGCCAGCAATTTCTGAAGCATTTTGGGTCAAATCCAACTCATTTCTGATGCTATTGAACCCAAGGATGAAAGGGGGATAAACTAAGTAGTCATAGTTGAGTTTCTATCATGTTTTAGATGTATAATTCTAGAGAGATAAGTTCTCTCTTCTCTCTAGAAATTAGGTTAGGTTTAGATTAGGATTTTCTTAGATCTAGATTTTAATTCTTGTTTTCATCTACTTTTCCTTTCAATTTCTTGTTGCTACATCTCTACTCTTATAGTTCCTTTTGTTAATTTCTTATTCTAGTCATTTTTATGTTCATGCACTTTTGTTTCCTTTAATTTCTATTTAATGCAATTTATGTTTCATGTTTCTTCTTGTTTAATTGATTTGTTGTTATTTCCTTGCTTGAGTAGTTGTAGATTTACATTTCTTGCGATTTTATCTCGCTTTCCTTTTATGCCTTCCAAGTATTTGATAAAATACTTGGTTGGGTTTTAGTGTAGATTTTTCTCCTCTTGGCTTTGGTTGAGTAATTGGAGACTCTTGAGTTATCAAACTCTTTTGTTGATTGATAATTGGAAGTTGCTAGTTGACTTGGATTTCACTAAAGCTAGTCTTTCACTATGATTTGACTAGGACTTGTGGACTCAAGTTGATTATATTCACTTGACTTTCCTTCATAATTAGAGGTTAACTAAGTGGAGCAATGGACAATTCTTTTCACAATAGATGATGATAATGAGGATAGGACTTCTAATTCTCACTCCTTGCCAAGAGCTTTCTTAGTTATTAGCTTAGTTCTCTTGTTATTTTCAATTCTTGTCTCTTACTACAAAAAATCCCAAAACATTCCTTCATAGCCAATAATAAAGCACTTCATTGTAATTCCTAGGGAGAATGATCCGGGATTAATACTCTCAGTTATTTTTATTGGGGTTTGTACTTGTGACAAACAAATTTTTTATGTGAGGATTGTTTGTTGGTTTAGAAACTATACTTGCAACGAGAATTTATTTGTGAAATTCTATACCATCAAATTTTCTCTCATCAAAATGGCGCCGTTGCCGGGAAATTGCATAGTGTTATGTTATTGGCTATTGTAAATATGTTCATATTGTGAGTATCTTGCTTTTTGGCTTTTTCTTGTTATTGCTAGTATCTAGGAGTTATTTCTTTCTTTATTTATTTTTGATATACTTTATCTTGATTTCCTCCTTTCTGTATGAATTCTCATTCTTGTTGTTTTGGATATGGTTATGACTATGTTGTAGGTAATGGAAACTTGAATGATGGCTCATATTATAGGAGAGATGAATTCTTGAGAAGGGAGCCATATCCATATGAGCACTCACCATGGCAACCTCCTCAACTAAGCTACTATGATTACAACCCCTCCTATAATGCATATCATTCCAATGAATATGATGGTTCTTATCATGATTATGCCACTCAACCACCATCATTCCATGCACCATACTCTCAATATAGTCCTCAAACACTATCATTCCAACCACCATACTCCCAATCCACATCCTATTTCCATCAATCACCTCCACACAATCCTAATCCATATCCTCTATATGCACAAACTTATAACCATTATGAACAAGCACCCATGAAACCACCACCACTTCAACATTATTACCCTCACAATCCTTCTTTTTCCTCCAACCAAGCCTCTATGGATGATACACTTGGTATCATTTCTCAAGAGCAAGAAGAGTTCCAAACCGTACTCACCGGTTTCACCTCCGCCCTCCAAGAGCTTATATCACGTATACCTCTATCTTCTACCAACAACCAAAATACCTTCCAACCTCCAAGCTTTGATGAACCTCCTTTTCAACTACATAATGATCTCTCCATCCCACCACCACCCTCTATGAAATAACATCCATATCCATCAATCTAAGAACAACATGATGCCAATTATGCGATTGACATGGACCAAGAGAGAAAGGATCGTCTTAGGGACTTAATGAATCGAATTTACGCATCTATACTTCAAGAGAAGCAAAAGGAGGCCCAAGAAGTGGAGGTAGTAGAGACTCTTGAAGATGAAGGAATAGTTGAAGAAGATTTAGGGGAGGTTGAACAAGAGAGGAGCTCCATCATTGAAGACAACTCTACACCAAGTGATAACGGTGATCTTGTTGAAACTTCTTCCATGAGGTGTGAAACCGATGTTAAGGAAGAATGTGCACAACCTCCAAGACATATTTTGATTAATGAGAAAGAGTTGGAAGAAGTTAGCACACAAGAGGAAATTGAAGAAAGTTGTCAAAAGATGAAAGTCATTAAGGAGGAACCAAAGGAAGTGGAGCCTACAATGACAAAACTATTGGATATCTTCCTTACTAAGTCACCATCCAAATTACAAGTTGAATGGGTAATCATCTCATCTTTCAATTTTCTTGGCCATATCAATATGCATTATTAGAAATGGATGGTCAACTTAAAGCTATGTGTGAGTTAAAAAGTAGAAAAGAGTTGGGTGTTGGTTGGAAACAAGAATCAAGGTGCATAGTAGATGGAAACTCAAATTTTAGGATTCATGGTTGGAGTGATGATGAGTCGGAGTCACAAGCAGAATTCAATAAGTTTGTCACCCGAATGGAAGC
The DNA here is from genome assembly GCF_059453495.1 of Arachis ipaensis. Lineage (NCBI taxonomy): Eukaryota > Viridiplantae > Streptophyta > Magnoliopsida > Fabales > Fabaceae > Arachis > Arachis ipaensis. The sequence continues at coordinate 90,437,909 of NC_142438.1, forward strand.
ATGAAGATCAAGAAGAAAGAGGGTTGACAAACAAAGTATGGGACCCTAGAATATACATAGATAATCATCAACTTTGGGGCCTTGGTACTCGCTTGAGATCTCTTGGTAGCTTGGCGTGCTTAGTTTGGGATCCCGGAGGACATTGGAAATGCAAGAATTGGTGAGAATTCAAGGAAGGATTTAAGCATAAGCCACCATAGCAAAGTCCCTACCAAATGTCCAACTTAAGAACTTTAAATAAAAGTGCTAGGTGGGAAACACCCTACCATGGTAAACTCTTTCCATTCTCTGTATATATAATCAATGAATGAATTGGGTTACCATTGTTAGGTAGTTTTCTTATTTTCATACTTTAGCATATTTTGCTTTGATTACTAGGTTACTTGTTAGATTCATGTTTTGATTAGAATAGTTATTTTTGAATTGCATTTTGCTTGAAGTGCAAGTTTTGTTTGTTTTGTCTTTGAAAACTTTTCAAAAGAACTAAAAGATTTTTGTTAAATTTGAATTTTAGTTGATTTAGAATATTTATAGGTTAGGAGAGTGTTAAATTCTATTTTTATACTTCTAAAAAAAAAAGTCACCCCACGTGTAAGCATGGGCGACGCCTACGCATTGATGGCACTTCCGCAACTCCTGGTACAAAAACCAGAGAGTTGTGCCTACTTTGTGCTGGTGTGCCTATAGCATAATCTGAACCCATGCATACGCGTGGGCGACGCTTATGCGTCACTTGCACTTTTTGTATTCCACGTGTACGCATGGGCGACGCTTACGCATCGCTTGTCCCTGCTGCCTTCCACGCTTACGCGTGGGCGACGCTTACGCGTCGCTTCGCACCCTATTTCTTCTCCTTTCTCCTTTATTCTTCTTTCTTCTTTCCTTCTTCTTTCTTTCTACCTTTCTTCTTCTCTCTTCTTCCTTTCTTACTTTCTTGTTTTCCCTCTCTTTAAAAAAAATAAAAATTAAAAAAATTAAAATTAAAAATAAAAATAAAAATAAAAGTAAAAATACAATTAAAATTTTTTTCTCATCTTTTCTTTTCTTTTATTGGATTAGCATACTTTTATTCATTGCATTTTAATTTTGTTTTTATAGCTTGTTCTTATTTTCTTTTTTAAGTTCTTATTTTAATAATGGTGTTGAATTCTCTTACTCAATTGTTGAGAATTTCTTGCATTATTTTGGTGCTTCGTGACTTGTTTATCATTAATGGTCATATTTGTTTCACACACAAGATTAGTGCTTTAGTCCTTCCTAATTCATTATTCCATGTTTTTGTACCTCATTGAGTTAGTGATGAGCGGATATTTTATACGCTTTTTGGGGTTAATTTCATATAGTTTTTAGTTAGTTTTAGTTTATTTTTAGTAGTTTCTAGGCAAAATTCATATTTCTAGACTTTACTATGAGTTTGTGTATTTTTCTATGATTTCAGGTATTTTCTGGCTGAAATTGAGGGAGCTGAGCAAAAATCTGATTCAGGCTGAAAAAGAACTGCTGATGCTGTTGGATTCTGACCTCCCTGCACTCAAAATAGATTTTCTGGAGCTACAGAACTCCAAATGGCGCGCTTCCAATTTCTTTGGAAACTAGACATCCAGGGCTTTCCAACAATATATAATATTCCATACTTTGCTCAAGGATAGACGACGTAAACTGGCGTTCAACACCAGTTCCATGCTGCTATCTGGCGTCCAGCGCCAGAAACAAGTTACAAAGTGGAGTTCAACGCCAGAAACAGGTTACAACCTGGCGTTGAATGCCCAAAACAGCCCAGGCACGTGAGAAGCTTTAGTCTTGGCCCCAGCACACACCAAGTGGGTCCCAGAAGTGAATTTTTGCACTATCTATCATAGTTTACTCATTTTCTGTAAACCTAGGTTACTAGTTTAGTATTTAAACAACTTTTAGAGATTTATTTTGGATCTCATGACATTTTAGTTCTAAACTTTGTACCTTTTGACGCATGAGTTTTTAAACTCCATTGTTGGGGGTGAGGAGCTCTGCTGTGCCTCGATGAGTTAATGCCAGTATTTCTGTTTTCTATTCAATCATGTTTGTTCCTATCTAAGATATTCATTTGCGCATTATTATGATGAATGTGATGATCCGTGACACTCATCACCATTCTCAACCTATGAACGTGTGCCTGACAACCACCTCCGTTCTACATTAGATTGAATGAGTATCTCTTAGATTCCTTAATCGGAATCTCCGTGGTATAAGCTAGAATCCATTGGCAGCATCCTTGAGAATCCGGAAAGTCTAAACCTTGTCTGTGGTATTCCTAGTAGGATTCTGGGATTGGATGACTGTGACGAGCTTTAAACTCGCGAGTGCTGGGCGTAGTGACAGACGCAAAAGGATAGTAAATCCTATTCCGGTATGATCGAGAACCTACAGATGATTAGCCGTGCGGTGACAGCGCACCTGGACCATTTTCACTGAAAGGAAGGATGGTAGCCATTGCCAACGGTGATCCTCCAACACACAGCTTGCCATAGAAGGGACGTGCGTGCGTGAAGAAGAAGATAGAGAGAAAGCAGAGATTCAAAAGGCAAAGCATCTCCAAAACTCCAACATATTCTCATTTACTACATAACAAGTAACCTTTAATTCATGCTCTCTTGTTCATTTGCAAGTCAATTGATAGCCACTAATTAATATCCTGACTAAGAGTTGCAAGATAACCATACCTTGCTTCAAGCCAACAATCTCCGTGGGATCGACCCTTACTCACGTAAGGTATTACTTGGACGACCCAGTGCACTTGCTGGTCAGTTGTGCGGAATTACATAGTGTGAAGTAATTTTCGTGCACCAAGTTTTTGGCGCCGTTGCCGGGGATTGTTTGAGTTTGGACAACTGACGGTTTATTTTGTTGCTTAGATTAGGAAAAATTTTTCTTTTTGGTTTAGAGTCTTTTATTATTTATACATTGTTAAAATACTTTAAATTTATAGCTCAATTAGTTAGAGCGTGGTGCCTATGTTCTTGGTAATTGGCTATCCTATTTTTTAAAATCTTTTTAAAAAATAATCTTTCTTTGAATAAATTCTGTGCCAAACTCTAAGTTTGGTGTTTTCTTGTTGATTTTTCTTTGTTTTTCGAAAATTTTAAGTTTGGTGTTCTTTCTTCATGTTCTTGTGTTCTTGTGAGTCTTCAAAGTGTTCTTGAGTTTTCCTTGTGTCTTGATCTTAAAATTTTTTAGTTTGGTGTTCCTTGGTGTTTTCCCTCCAAAATTTTCAAAAACTAGGAGCATTAGATCTAAAAATTTTAAATCTTGTGCTATTTTATTGTTTTTCTCTTTCCTCACTAAATTCAAAAATATCTTTTCTCTCTTTTTTTAAAACAAATTTTCGAAAATTATTTTTAAAAATTCAGATTTTTTTTCAAAATTTAAAATCTTTTCCAAATCATATCTTTTTCAAAACTTCCTAACCACTTTCTCTCTCCTCAATTTTTTCGAAAATCTTCACCTATTTTTATTTATTTTATTTTAATTTATTTATTTTCTAAATAATTAAATAAATAAATAAATAAATAAATAAAAATAAATATTTTTTTTCATCTCCATTTCTCCATCATGGATCTAAGTGGAAATGAACAGTCCAGGAGGACTCTGGGGTCATATGCTAACCCCTCTACTGCTTCATATGGGAGTAGTATCTGCATACCTTCCATTGGAGTCACTAGCTTTAAGTTGAATCCTCAGCTCATTATCATGGTGCAGCAAAGCTGCCAGTATTCCGGTCTTCCACAGGAAGAACCTACAGAGTTTCTGGCACAGTTTTTACAAATTACTGACACAGTACATGATAAGGAAGTAGATCAAGATGTCTACAGATTATTACTGTTTCCATTTGCTGTAAAAGACCAAGCCAAGAGGTGGTTAAATAACCAACCTAAGGCTAGCATAAGGACATGGAAACAGCTGACAGAAAAATTCCTGAATCAATACTTTCCTCCAAAACGGATGACACAGCTAAGGCTGGACATCCAAGGCTTTAAACAAGGAGATAATGAATCTCTTTATGATGCCTGGGAGAGATACAGAGAGATGCTACGAAAATGCCCCTCTGAAATGTTTTTAGAGTGGGTTCAGTTAGACATCTTCTATTATGGGCTTACAGAAAGAGCTCAGATCTCTTTAGATTGCTCAGCTGGTGGATCTATCCACATGAGAAAGACAATTGAAGAAGCTCAAGAGCTCATTGATACAGTTGCTAGAAATCAGCATCTGTACTTAAGCAGTGACCCTTCCATGAAAGAAGAGGCTAAAACAGTAACTGCTGAACTCAGTCCTGCAGAGCAAGCTGCTGAATTCAATCAGCAATTGGATTTTCTAACAAAGCAGTTAGCTGAATTCAAGGATAAACTACAAGAGACAAGGATGGCTAATATAAATATGGAAGTACAATTAAAGCAAACAAGGCAGCAGCTGTCAAAACAAATAACAGAAAAATGCCAAGCAATTCAACTAAGAAGTGGAAAAGCATTAACTACCCCACTTCAAAGCAGCAGGAAACCAAGAAATGAGCAAACCACCCAAAATCCATCTGAGGACAATAAAAGCCCAGGGAAAAATAATTCTGGCGCTAAAACGCCAGAAGTTGGGTGGAAGGCTGGCGCTGAACGCCCAGACCATGCTCAGGACTGGCGTTCAACGCCAGAAACAAGCAAGGATCTGGCGTTGAACGCCCAAAAGAGGCACAGTTCTGGCGTTCAAACGCCAGGAACAGATGAGGAGCTGGTGTTTAACGTCACTCCAGCTTCTAACTCTGGCACTCAATTGCCAGTGAGGGATCAGACACACACAAGTGCTGATAACAACCCATCTAAAAAGGCTTCCTCAACCACTTCTGTAGGAAATAAACTTACAGCAACTAAGGTTAAGGAATATAAAGCCAAGATACCTTATCCTCAAAAACTCCGCCAAGAGGAGCAGGATAAGTAATTTGCTCGCTTTGCAGATTATCTCAGGACTCTTGAAATAAAGATTCCATTTGCAGAGGCACGTGAGCAAATACCTTCTTATGCCAAGTTCATGAAAGAGATCTTGAGTCATAAGAAGGATTGGAGAGAAACTGAAAGAGTTCTCCTCACTGAAGAATGCAGTGCAGTCATTTTGAAAAGCTTTCCTGAAAAGCTTAAAGACCCTGGGAGTTTTTTGATACCATGCACATTAGAAGGTAATTGCACCAAGACAACTTTATGTGATCTTGGGGTAAGCATCAACCTAATACCTGCATTCACTATCAGAAAGCTTGGTTTAACTGAAGAAGTTAAACCAACCCGGATATGTCTCCAACTTGCTGATGGCTCCATTAAATACCCATCAGGCGTGATTGAAGACATGATTGTCAGAGTTGGACCATTTGCCTTTCCCACTGACTTTGTAGTGCTGGAAATGGAGGAGCACAAGAGTGCTACTCTCATTCTAGGAAGACCCTTCCTAGCAACTGGACGAACACTCATTGATGTCCAACAGGGGGAAATAACCCTGAGAGTCAATGAGGATGAGTTTAAGTTGAATGCTGTCAAAGCCATGCAGCATCCAGACACATCAAAAGACTGCATGAAAGTTGATCTTGTTGACTCTTTAGTAGAAGAGATCAACATGGCTGAGAGTCTCGAATCAGAGTTGGACGACATCTTTAAAGATGTTCAGCCTGATTTGGAGGATTCAGAGGAAATGAAAGAGCCTCTGAAATTCCCTCTGGAAGAGGAAAAACCTCCTAAACCCGAGCTCAAACCATTACCACCATCCCTGAAATATACATTTCTGGGAGAAGGTGACACTTTTCCAGTGATCATAAGCTCTGCTTTAAATTCACAAGAAGAGGAAGCACTTATTCAAGTGCTAAGGACACACAAGACAGCTCTTGGGTGGTCCATAGGTGACCTTAAGGGCATAAGCCCAGCCAGATGCATTCACAAAATCTTATTGGAGGATAATGCTAAACCAGTGGTTCAACCACAGAGGCGGCTAAATCCAGCCATGAAGGAAGTGGTGCAGAAAGAGGTCACCAAATTACTGGAGGCTGGGGTTATTTATCCTATTTCTGACAGCCCCTGGGTGAGCCCTGTTCAAGTTCTCCCCAAGAAAGGAGGCATGACAATGGTTCATAATGAAAAGAATGAACTGGTTCCTACAAGAACAGTTACAGGGTGGCGCATGTGTATTGACTACAGAAGGCTCAATACAGCCACCAGAAAGGATCATTTTCCTTTACCATTCATAGACCAGATGCTAGAAAGACTAGCAGGTCATGATTATTACTGCTTTTTAGATGGCTACTCAGGCTATAACCAGATTGCAGTAGATCCCCAGGATCAAGAGAAAACAGCATTCACATGTCCATCTGGAGTGTTTGCTTATAGAAGGATGCCATTTGGGCTGTGTAATGCGCCTGCAACCTTCCAGAGATGCATGCTCTCTATTTTCTCTGATATGGTGGAGAAATTTCTGGAAGTCTTCATGGATGACTTCTCAGTATATGGAGACTCATTCGGCTCCTGTCTTGATCACCTGAAACTAGTTCTGAAAAGATGCCAAGAGACCAACCTGGTTTTAAACTGGGAAAAATGTCACTTTATGGTGACTGAAGGGATTGTCCTTGGGCATAAAATTTCAAACAAGGGAATAGAGGTGGATCAAGCAAAAATAGAGGTAATTGAAAAATTACCACCACCTGCCAATGTTAAGGCAATCAGAAGCTTTCTAGGGCATGCAGGATTCTATAGGAGGTTTATAAAGAATTTTTCAAAAATCGCAAAACCTCTGAGCAGTCTGCTTGCTGCTGACACGCCATTTGTATTTGACACAGAGTGTCTGCAAGCGTTTGAAACGCTAAAAGCCAAGCTGGTCACAGCACCAGTTATTTTTGCACCAGACTGGACATTACCATTTGAGCTAATGTGTGATGCCAGTGATCACGCCATTGGTGCAGTGCTGGGACAGAGGCATGACAAGCTTCTGCACGTCATTTATTATGCTAGCCGCATTTTAAATGATGCCCAAAAAAATTACACAACCACAGAAAAAGAATTACTTGCAGTGGTTTATGCTATTGACAAGTTTAGATCATACTTGGTAGGGTCAAAGGTGACTGTGTATACTGACCATGCTGCTCTCAAATATCTACTCAGAAAGCAGGATTCAAAACCCAGGCTCATAAGATGGGTGTTGCTTTTGCAAGAGTTTGATATAGAAATAAGAGACAGAAAAGGGACAGAGAACCAAGTGGCTGATCATCTGTCCCGGATAGAGCCAGTAGAAGGGACGTCCCTCCCCTCTCCTGAGATCTCTGAGACTTTTCCGGATGAGTATTTATTTGCCATTCAGGAAACACCATGGTTTGCAGACATTGCAAACTATAAAGCTGCAAGGTTCATACCCAAAGAGTACAACAGGCAACAAAAGAAAAAATTAGTTACTGATGCAAAGTACTACTTGTGGGATGAACCCTATCTCTTTAAGAGATGTGCAGACGGAATAATCCGGAGATGTGTGCCTAGAGAAGAAGCATAGAGGATCCTATGGCATTGCCATGGATCACAATATGGAGGCCATTTCGGAGGTGAGCGAACAGCCACCAAGGTCCTCCAATGTGGCTTCTATTGGCCCACACTCTATAAAGATTCCCGAGAGTTCGTACGTAACTGTGACAGTTGCCAAAGAGCTGGTAATCTGCCTCATGGTTACGCTATGCCTCAACAAGGAATCTTGGAGATTGAGTTGTTTGACGTATGGGGAATTGACTTCATGGGACCTTTTCCACCATCTTACTCAAACACTTATATTCTGGTGGCTGTTGACTACGTATCAAAATGGGTAGAGGCTGTTGCCACACCCACCAATGATACTAAAACAGTGCTGAAGTTCCTCTAGAAATATATCTTCAGCAGGTTTGGGGTCCCTAGAGTACTAATCAGTGATGGGGGCACTCACTTCTGCAACAAACAGCTTTACTCTGCCATGGTCCGGTATGGGATTCACCACAAGGTGGCGACTCCATATCATCCACAGACTAATGGACAAGCTGAAGTCTCTAACAAAGAGCTAAAAAGAATCCTAGAACGGACTGTAAGTACCCGTAGAAAGGATTGGGCAAGAAGCTTGGATGATGCTCTGTGGGCATACAGAACAGCATTCAAGACTCCTATAGGGACCTCTCCATACCAACTTGTGTATGGTAAGGCATGTCACCTGCCCATGGAACTGGAACATAAAGCTTACTGGGCAACCAGATTCCTAAACTTTGATGCCAAATTAGCTGGAGAAAAAAGATTGCTCCAGCTAAATGAACTAGAGGAATTCAGATGCACTGCTTTCGAAAATGCCAAGCTTTATAAAGAAAAATAAAAAAAATGGCATGACAGAAAGCTGTCATCTAGAATCTTTGAACCAGGACAAAAGGTTCTGTTGTTTAACTCCAGGCTCAGGCTATTCCCCGGGAAACTGAAGTCCCGGTGGAGGAGACCATATGTGATTACAAGTGTATCACCATACGATTATGTGGAGCTTCAAGATATTGATTCTGATAAGAAGTTCATTGTTAATGGACAGAGAATCAAGCACTATCTTGAAGGCAATGTTGAGCAAGAGTGCTCAAGGCTGAGGCTAGATTAAAAGCTCAGCAAGGTCCAGCTAAAGACAATAAAGAAGCGCTTGCTGGGAGGCAACCCAGCCATGGGGCATCACTTCCTCTAAGAATTTTGCCCTATTCTTGATTTTATTTGTTTATATAAAGTTCATTGATCATAAGGTAAAGATTCAATTGTATAAGTTCACAGGATTACAGAAGGATTCTGCACGCAAAAAAGAGAAAAAAAGAGCTCACTGGCAAGAAAATTCCAGTAAAAGTCTGTTTTGGGCGTTCAACGCCCAACAGAAGCATCCACTGGGCGTTGAACGCCAGTAAGGATAGCCATCTGGGCGTTGAACGCCAGAAAGAAGCTCTTTCTGGGCGTTTAACGCCAGATTTACAGCGTCTGGGCGTTCAGAAAAATGCCCAGTAACAAAGGACTTCCTGGCGTTCAACACCAGAAATAAGCAGCAGCTGGGCGTTGAACGCCCAGGAGAAGCAGCATTTGGGCGTTGAACGCCCAAAACATGCAGCGTTTGGGCGTTCAAACGCCAGGATGGTGGGGAGGAGGTAAATTCGTTTTTTCTTCATATTTTTCATTTTAATCCTAATTTCCATGTTTCAATTCATGATTTCTTGCATAAACATGTTAAGAACCCTGATTTCTAAAATCCCTAATTTCTAAAAACTCTTCTTTAAAAATATTAAATATATCTTAATCCATAAGCACAAATCCTTTTTTTCAATCCAACTCAACTCTTTTTCAAAATTTTCAAAACAAATCTCTCTCTTTTCATTCAAAAATCTTTTCAACTAAGCAATATCTTTTTCAAATCCCCATACTATCTTTTTCAAAATTCCAAATCTATCTTTTTCAAATATCTTTCATATCTTTTCAATTTTAAACCATCTCTTTTCTTATCATATTTTTTTCTAAAAATCATATCTTCTATCTTATCTTTCTCCCTATTTTTTCGAAAACCCACCCCCCTCCCTTTAAATTTGGGTTCGGCCTCCCTCCCCTCCCATCCACCATTGCACCTAGCTCTCCTTCTCTCCCACTCCTTTCTTTTCTTTTTGCTTGAGGACAAGCAAACCTCTAAGTTTGGTGTGCTCATCCGTGATCACTAAGATCATGGCTCCTAAAGGAAAACAACCCACTCCAAGAGGCAAGAAAGAGAGTGTTCCAAAACCACTTTGGAATCAAGGGAAGTTCTTAACTAAAGAACATTCAGACCATTATTACAAAATAATGGGTCTAAGATCAGTGATCCCGAAAGTCAGATTCGATCTGAAAGAAGATGAATATCCGGAGATCCAGGAGCAAATTCGAATCAGGAACTGGAAGATCCTAGCCAATCCTGAAACGAAAGTGGGAAGGAATATGGTCCAGGAGTTCTATGCTAATATGTGGCATAAAGACAGGCAAAGACTATCTGGATCTGATATCTATGACTATCAGACCATGGTCAGAGGAAAGATTGTTCATACCCACCCTGACAAGATCAGGGAGATCTTAAAGCTACCTCAGCTGAAAGATGATCCAGACTCCTTCAATAGGAGAATGATGAGAACAGACAAGGGCCTGGATAAGATTCTAGAGGACATATGCATCCCGGGAGCCAGGTGGACCACCAGTCCGAAGGGTGTTCCTAATCAACTCAAAAGAGAAGATCTCAAACCAGTCGCCAGAGGATGGCTGGATTTCATTGGGCATTCTCTGCTGCCCACTAGCAACCGTTCTGAAGTCACTATCAGAAGAGCAGTAATGATCCATTGCATCATGATGGGAAAAGAAGTGGAAGTTCATCAACTGATTTCAACTGAATTTTACAAAATTGCAAATAAAAATTCCAAAGATGCCAGGTTGGCTTATCCAAGCTTGATTTCTATGCTCTGCAAGGACGCTGGAGTAAGGATGGGAATAACTAAATACATCTCAATTGAGCGACCAATCACCAAAGCATCAATGGAAAAATAACAAGCACAGGATGACCCCATCAAGAAGAAAACACAGGAATTTCTCCCGGAAATCCCTCAATCTGAATACTGGGAGTATCTTGAAACATCAGTGACCAAGATGCAAAAATCTATAGAACAAATAATAAAAGAACAGAAGGAATAAAGTAGCATTCTTTGCTATTTGATTAAAGAACAGGAGGAGCAAGGGCGCGACTTAAGGGAATTGAAGCGCCAGAAATTATCTCTTGAAGGACCAAGCACCCCACAGATTAGAGGAACATCCACTCCCCAGAACAAAGGTTGTTAAATTCCAATCTTAGCCTTAACTCTGTGATAACTATTCTTATTCTAGTTTTACCTTAGGAGTCATATAGTAGTAATTAATATCTATATCTTTTTGATTTTATCTCCAATTAAGCTATAATTCAATTTTCTCATCATCATCAAACATGAATAAAATAGAAGAATTTCTTTAGAATAAGAAGCAATAATTTTCGAGTTTCTAATAAGAACATTCTAATTATTTACATGTGGTGGCAATGCTTTCTGTCTTCTGAATGAATGCTTGAACAGTGCATATGTCTTTTGAATTTGATGTTTAAGACTGTTAAATATGTTGGCTCTTGAAAGAATGATGAACATGAGACATGTTATTGATAATCTGAAAAATCATAAAAATGATTCTTGAAGCAAGAAAAAGCAGCAAAGAACAAAAGCATGCAGAAAAAAAAAAAGAAGAGAAGAAGAGCAAGCAGAAAAAGCCAATAGCCCTTAAAACCAAAAGGCAAGGGTAAACAAAAAGGATCCCAAGGCTTTGAGCATCAGTGGATAGGAGGGCCTAAAGGAATAAAATCCCGGCCTAAGCGGCTAAACCAAGCTGTCCCTAACCATGTGCTTGTGGCGTGAAGGTGTCAAGTGAAAACTTGAGACTGAGCAGTTAAAGTCAAGGTCCAAAGCAAAAAGAAGAGTGTGCTTAAGAACCCTGGACACCTCTAATTGGGGACTTTAGCAAAGCTGAGTCACAATCTGAAAAGGTTCACCCAATTATGTGTCTGTGGCATTTATGTATCCGGTGGTCATACTGAAAAACAAAGTGCTTAGGGCCACGGCCAAGACTCATAAAGTAGCTGTGTTCAAGAATCAACATACTGAACTAGGAGAATCAATATCACTATCTGAATTCTGAGTTCCTATAGATGCCAATCACTCTGAGCTTCAATGGATAAAGTGAGATGCCAAAACTGTTCAGATGCAAAAAGCTACTAGTCCCGGTCATCTAATTAGAATCTGAGCTTCCCTCAAAAAATCTGAGATATTATTGCTTCTTCATTTATCTGTATTCTATTTTATTTATCTAGTTTCTTGAGGACAAGCAACAGTTTAAGTTTGGTGTTGTGATGAGCGGATATTTTATACGCTTTTTGGGGTTAATTTCATATAGTTTTTAGTGTGTTTTAGTTAGTTTTTAGTTTATTTTTAGTAGTTTCTAGGCAAAATTCATATTTCTAGACTTTACTATGAGTTTGTGTGTTTTTCTATGATTTCAGGTATTTTCTGGCTGAAATTGAGGGAGCTGAGAAAAAATCTGATTCAAGCTGAAAAAGGACTGCTGATGCTGTTGGATTCTAACCTCCCTGCACTCAAAATAGATTTTATGGAGCTAAAGAACTCCAAATGGCGCGCTTCCAATTGCTTTGGAAAGTAGACATCCAGGGCTTTCCAACAATATATAATAGTCCATACTTTGCTTAAGGATAGATGACGTAAACTGGCATTCAATGCCAGTTTCATGCTGCTGTCTGGCGTCCAGCGCCAGAAACAAGTTACAAAGTGGAGTTCAACGCCAGAAACAGGTTACAACCTGGCGTTGAACGCCCAAAACAGCCCAGGCATGTGAGAAGCTTTAGTCTCGGCCCCAGCACACACCAAGTGGGCCCCAGAAGTAGATTTTTGCACTATCTATCATAGTTTACTCATTTTCTGTAAACCTAGGTTACTAGTTTAGTATTTAAACAACTTTTAGAGATTTATTTTGGATCTCATGACATTTTAGATCTAAAATTTGTATCTTTTGATGGCATGAGTTTCTAAACTCCATTGTTGGGGGTGAGGAGCTCTGCTGTGCCTCGATGAGTTAATGCCAGTATTTCTGTTTTCTATTCAATCATGTTTGTTCCTATCTAACATATTCATTTGTGCATTATTATGATGAATGTGATGATCCGTGACACTCATCACCATTCTCAACCTATGAACGTGTGCCTGACAACCACCTCCGTTCTACATTAGATTGAATGAGTATCTCTTAGATTCCTTAATCGGAATCTCCGTGGTATAAGCTAGAATCCATTGGCAGCATCCTTGTGAATCCGAAAAGTCTAAACCTTGTCTGTGGTATTCCTAGTAGGATTCTGGGATTGGATGACTGTGACGAGCTTCAAACTCGCGAGTGCTGGGCGTAGTGACAGACGCAAAAGGATAGTAAATCCTATTCCGGTATGATCGAGAACCTACAGATGATTAGCCGTGCGGTGACAGCGCACCTGGACCATTTTCACTGAAAGGAAGGATGGTAGCCATTATCAACGGTGATCCTCCAACACACAGCTTGCCATAGAAGGGACGTGCGTGCGTGAAGAAGAAGATAGAGAGAAAGCAGAGATTCAAAAGGCAAAGCATCTCCAAAACTCCAACATATTCTCATTTACTGCATAACAAGTAACCTTTAATTCATGGTCTCTTGTTCATTTGCAAGTCAATTGATAGCCACTAATTAATATCCTGACTAAGAGTTGCAAGATAACCATAGCTTGCTTCAAGCCAACAATCTCCGTGGGATCGACCCTTACTCACGTAAGGTATTACTTGGACGACCCAGTGCACTTGCTGGTCAGTTGTGCGGAATTACATAGTGTGAAGTAATTTTCGTGCACCATTTAGGATGGGACCAAATGCTTTCATGCTTATCACTAATCTTATTTTTGTCAATTCATGCTTGAACTTGATGCAACATGCTCTTCATGTCATTTATTTATGCTTTGACTTTACTCTTGCATCAAGTATTAGTTAATATGCCTTAGCAGCTTATATTGTTTTCTCACTCATATGTTGTAGCTACCATATAGTTGAGAACCTTATTCTTATTTGGTATTAGCCCCGCCTATGTTCTATTTGCTTTGCCATCTTTGTTGTAGGCCTAATTTCCCCCCTTTTTCTCTCCTTTTAGGCTGGCCACCAAGAAGGGAGAAAAGAAAAAGCTTCTAAATGAGGCAACAAATAAGTCATCCACACAACCTTTCGAAAAAGCTCATCAGTTGTTTCATTCTGTCCACCTTGCTCTTCTTTGCATGCACCGAGGACGGTATAATCTTTAAGTGTTGGGAGGTCATCCGCCGATCTCCATGGGTAACAATTTCTTTTTTTAACACCAATTTTTAACTTTCTTTGTTAGCCAGTTGTTGCAGTGCATGATAGTTAGAATTTGTATATATTTTACCACTCTTGTTAGAACTACTTGGTTAGGGTGATGATTTCTTTTACAAGAAACTGTTTTTAGGGCACCTACCAATTTGAGAAAAATTTTTTTATTGAACTTGCTTGAAGAATTTATTTTGGAACATGGTTTTTGAGCTAAGAACACAAGCATGTGAGTTTTGAGCCTAATTGTGTGGTTACATCTTATAACCACTTATTTCCATTCTTGTGTGCATTGTTCTCTTTCTATGATTGTAATCTTTGATTTGCTTGATTCTTTATGTCCATTATTTTGTGTATGAATGCATATATATGATTGAGGCCATCATTTTATTTAGCTCACTTACCCAAATATCCTACCTTTTATCTTCCATTGTTAGCCAACTTTGAGCCTACTATTGACCCACTTTGTTCTTAATATTAGCACATTACAAACTTTAAAGCGAAAAACAATAAATGTCCTGTATTTGGATCTTTGATTAGCTTAGGCTAGTGAGTATGTATCATTCAAGTGTAGGGAAACATGGGACATTGGTTGAGGTAAGATTGTGTTTATATTTTCATTGAAGATCTTGAAAATTGGGTACATATTCATGCATTAAATGTGAAGCCATATGCATTGATGCTCTTCTATATTTTTGTAGTTCAAAAAGAAAGAAAAGAAGAAAAAAAATATACAAAGGAAAAATAGAATATATATATATATATATATATATATATATATGTATGTATATATATAATTAGAAAGAAAGAAAAAGAAAAAGAAAGAAATAAAAGGGGACAAAATGCCCCAAAGTAAGGTTCAATAATAATCAATGCATATAAGATGTAATAAAAAAGGAAAATGTATGAGTGTGTGAAAAAGTGAAGAATGGGTAGTTAGGCTTGTATTAGATTTTTATAGGTTGTTATATAGGTTAGGTGGGAAGCTTAGGTTATTCAAAGATTCAAATTTCAAGCTCACTTGACCATATGCATCCTTACCTTTACCCTAACCCCATTACAACCTATGAATAAGTCCTCATGATATATGTATGCATGCATTGAATAATTATTGATCATTAGATGAAAAACAAATCTTGGAAAGCATGATTAGAAGAGAATTGAGTGATCAACCCTAGACACTTGAGTGACTAGAGTGTAAACACTTTTGATGAGGGTTTCATGCTCAATTCCTTGTTCCCAGCTTTCATAAGATTTCTTCTTGCAAGTCTATTTGAACTTCATTTTGATATTTGAATTGGTAGAGTTCATGAGTTATCATACTACTTAGCCCTACTTATTCATATATATTCTTGGAGATTGATTTACTTTTGACCAAGTAGGTAGAAGCATTTTGCATTTAGTTGCATTCATATAGATAGGTGCATATAGTTTCTTTGCATTGAATAAATGTTCATACCCTTTTTCGTGTCCTTCTTTATTCTTAGCATGAGGACATGCTTGGTTTAAGTGTGGGGAGATTTGATAAACCCCAATTTTGTAGTTTATCTTGTGCTTAATTTAGGAGATTTTATCAACTTTTCTCACATTTATTCAATGAAATAGCATGGTTTTGTAATTCTCCCTAAATTTGTGCTTAAGTGTGAAAACATGCTTTTTAGGCCTTAAAATAGCTAAATTTAATTCACTTTAATTCCAACCGATGCCGTGATATGTTTGTTAAGTGATTTGAGGTTTAGATGGCAAAGATTGGATTAAGGAAATGAAGAAAAAGCATGTAAAAAATGGAGAACTCATGAAGAAATGAAGAAATTGCAAAACTGTCAATCCTGACCTCTTAGTACTTAATCGATCATAACTTGAGCTACAGAGGTCCAAATGAGGCAGTTCTAGTTGCGTTGAAAATCTAATATTCGGGGCTTCAAAATGATATAAAATTTTCCAAAGTTGCCTTGCGTTTGGTGATGCGTACGCATCATTCCATGTGCACGCGTCGCAAGATCAGCGTGACTCACTTAAGGCAACTCGTGGCCAGCGATTTCTGAAGCATTTCGGGCCCAATCTAACTCATTTATGATGCTATTGAACCCAAGGATGGAAAGAGGATAAACCAAGTAGTCATAGTTGAGTTTCTATCATGTTTTAGATGTAGAATTCTAGAGAGAGAATTCTTTCTTCTCTCTAGAAATTAGGTTAGGTTTAGATTAGAATTTTCTTAGATCTAGATTTTAATTTTTATTTTCATCTGCTTTTCCTTTCAATTTATTGTTGCTACATCTCTACTCTTGTAGTTCCTTTTGTTAATTTCTTATTCTAGTCATTTTTATGTTCATGCACTTTTGTTTCCTTTAATTTCCATTTAATGCAATTTATGTTTCATGTTTCTTCTTGTTTAATTGATTTGTTGTTATTTCCTTGTTTGAGTAGTTGTAGATTTACATTTCTTCCAATTTTATCTTGTTTTCCTTTTATGCCTTCCAATTGTTTGATAAAATGCTTAGTTGGGTTTTAGTGTAGATTTTTCTCCTCTTTGCTTTGGTTGAGTAATTGGAGACTCTTGAGTTATCAAACTCTTTTGTTGATTGATAATTGAAAGTTGCTAGTCTTCTCCTTATTAGAACTACTATCACCTAAAACACAATTTATCACATTCGAGAGACTCTTCCAAAAATTTATTGTCATCGATGTTCATGTTTATGATGAAATTCTATTTAAAAAATAAATCATAAAAATAATTAATTAAGATACTAACAAACTTTATAAAAAAAAGTTAAAAAAATAAAAAATCATAAATTAAGCAATTATAATTTGTCAGATTCAAAAACCCCTATAACAAAAATACTCAAATACAGCAGAGGATATACATATCCATTATAAATGGGATCTAATGCCCCATGAGACGCATAAAATATTTTATCCCAACAAGTTAATTACCAAATTTTTAAAAGTTTAGAAAAAAACTAATAACTATTTAAATGATTTGGTATAATCATCTGCTATGCTATTGTTACAGAAGGTGTGGAACTAAATATAAAAATATAAAAGAATAATTAATATAAAAGATTCCTTAATTTAAATAAAATCGGATATGAAGATACAAACTAAATAAGAGGGTTGTCTATCTCAATCTATACAGGCATATAGATAAAAAAATTGTATTCATCAAACTAAAAAAGATGAGTCACTTTCTATCATCGTTAGTCATCTAATTGTAATTGAGAACACATTAAATTAACAGTAGCAAGGTTAATTCATAAATTAAATGTGATGCAATGCTAATAATTGATTTGATAATTACCAAGAGAGAGTCAACAAAATATAAGTCATGGTTTGAATAGAAGATGCAAGTAAAACAAGTTCAAATAATAGCCAAAATAAGTCCAGAGAATATTTTGAAGAATGAAAACCTAATCCAATATCAAAGTTGGCTCTGTGCCCCTAGTTCAGGAGGGAGAAATAGACTGCTGCCGGCAGTGATGGCGGACGTAGTGGCCACAACGAGACGTGACGACGCTATTGCAGGAGCCGGATGCGAGCGATGGGAACAGGAGTCACGGACGGACGTGACAAATGGTGATAGAGACGCGAAGACTCTGGTGGATAAGAAGAGGTGGACACACAGGGGTCACAGAGTTGTTAATGGTGGTAGAAAAGTGGAGGTGGTTGTTTAAACAGTGGCAGAGAGAAAATGGTGATTGTAGTGGTGATATTTTGTGGTAAGGGCAATGTTGACATTTTATAAAGAGTTAATTTGTTGTTGTGTCTTGTGCTTACTTATCAAACAAATTAAAAAAATACGTGTATCACTGTGTCTATGTTTTCAATGTCTATGTATTTGTGTCTATGTCTCAACTACACATAAACCAAACACAGTTTGAGAGATGGTGGCGAGACGCCACGGCGCTGGTAGAGGAAGTGGACCCAGGAGAAGTGGAATCAGGTCATAGAGACTAAGGACGCGATGGACGATGATAGAGATAGATAAAAGAGTGAAAGACAGAGAGAATGTATCGGTACATATAAAAGATAAATAAAAAAATGTACCATGTAAATCATATATATCTATATCAACAAAATAATTATGTTATTAGATATAAAAAATACTCTCATAAATAATTATAAAAAATAAATATATTCTTATAATTATTTTTATTAAATAATTAAATAATTTTTTATTTCTATAACAAAATACCATTCTTCAACTAAAATTAAAATTAAAATCAAATCAATCTAATAATTTAAAAAAAAAAAAACAAAATCAAAATCAATAAATCAAAAAAACAATTCCAACTTGAAAATATATGGACTTACTCTTTTTATTCTTTCACTATCAAATTGTCCTAAAAATATTAAACAAACTCTAATAGGGAGGGAGAGCTTAGGGATGATTCTAAGCTTTTGCTTAGGTTAGGGTTTGTTTAACATTTTTGGGACAATTTTAATAATAAAAAAAAAAAAAATAAGTCCAACTATTTTTAAGTTGAAATTGTTTTTCTAGTTTATTAATTTTGATTTTGTTTTTTTTTAAATTATTAGATTGATTTAATTTTAATTTTAATTTTGATTGAAGAATGGTATTTTTTATAAAAATAAAAAGAATTATTTAATTATTAAAATAATTATAAAAATATATTTATCTTTTTATAATTATTTATGAAGATATTTTTTATATCAAATAACATAATACTTTTTAAAAATTAAATAAAAAATAAATGCTGATAAAATAAATATAATCTGCATAATAAATATTTATTTATTTATCCTTTATATCTTACTGATATGTATAAATTAACGGTTGTACCAAAACTATCTCCAACATTATATTGCCCGGTGATGTAATATGTTGAAGCATTTATTATATGTTTTGATGAAACCAAAAAATCAAATGAACTTTTCAAACGAATAGGTGGGTGTTATGATACATCGGATCTCTCATTTTTGCTGATTCTCAGTGCTTTTACACAGTTGCAATTTCAAATTTAAAATTCCCGTATAAATGTAAATAAAGTTTATGCTTCAAACTGTGGGTTGGCTCACTCCAGGATATAATTCTCATATCATGGATTTATATAATTTTGTCCAAGTATCTAACGTTATAAGCGCGTTAAATAAGACCATTGCATGTGGGCAAAATACAATGGAAAAATGAGTGTTCCTTACTTCTATTTTGATAATGCTATTTTTTATTTTTATAAATTTAGGGCAATTTACGCAAATAAAATGATTGAGGAAAACGTTTACGCAAATACAATATTGGCAATTTCCAGACGCAAATGCAACAAACGCAACTATATATAATCTGCTACACCCTGAAGCGGAATTTAATTGCATGTAATCCGCTACAGGATCTCGCGGATTACGTGGAGAGCGAGGTAACTCATAAACCGCTACACCCTGTAGCGGTTTATGACCAAATACCCTGTAGCGGATTATGTGTATAGTGGTGTGTCTATATATACCGCGTGAGGCTGTAGCGGAAATCATTTGAGTTTTTTTGGAAAAAAGTTAGAGAGAGAAAGTAGAGAAAAGGGAGAGAAATTTTAAAATATTTGAGTGGTTTGGAAGAATGGAGGATGAACGGCGGTTGTACCGGCTCGACGGCATTGCTCACGTAGCCGGAACCATCGATGCAGAGGCAAGTGTCTGTATTTCCAAAGACTATTTTAATAAATGTATATTTTATTCAATCTTAAGGAAGTAATTCATTAATTAGATAGATAGAGACTTAGTTTAGGTTTTGGTATGTAAATGAAAATTTGAAATATAAACTTTGACATGTAACAATTAATAGTCAAGGTAGAGAGGTAAATTAGTAATTTCAAAACCCAAGTAGGTTAAGACTAGAGATACAAGCTATAGTTTAGTTGTTGATGTTATTGTTAGAAATTATTTAAGGTGTTCTTTATTTCTGAAAATGCAGCCAACTCGATGTGTGTATAGCGTCCGTAGGCAACAGAATATGCCATTACATGATAGGATCATACCTTACCTAGAGAGGGCTGGGTTGTACCACCTGGCTAGGCTGAACGCGCATTGGTTCTGGTTGGATGAACCTCTGGTCAGCGCATTTATTGAGAGGTGGCGGCCTGAGACCCACACTTTCCATATGCCATTCGGAGAGTGTACTATCACACTCCAGGACGTGGCATACCAGCTCGGGCTGCCCGTGGATGGCCAGGCTGCTTCCGGGTGCATGACAGACTTCCACATCCACATCGAGGGGGCCAGATCGGCATGGGAGTGGTTCGAGGAGTTATTTGGTGAGCTTCCGCCACCTGATAAGAGAAAGTTATACACAGTCCACTTCACATGGTTTCATGATCGGTTCAGGGTGTTACCAGCGGATGCTTCGGAGGAGACTGTGCGCATATATGCACGCGCATATATTATGATGCTTCTGTCTACACAGCTGTTTATGGACAAGAGTGCTAACCGAGTCCACCTTCGCTGGTTGCCTTTTGTGGCGAGACTTGACGATATGGGCAGCTATAGCTGGGGCGCCGCTGCATTGGCGTGGCTGTACCGATGCATGTGCAGGGTGGCAAATAGAAACGTCACCAACTTGGCTGGACCCCTACAGTTGCTACAGTCATGGATCTTTTGGCGGTTCCCCATGCTGAGGCTGCCGGGTTTTGATGCTTTCTCTTTTCTGTTAGCATCCAGGTATACTTTAATTCATTCCTTCTTTCAAGTTCATTACGTTCTATATTTGAAATTACATACTTACGTGCTATTTCTGCTACTCAGATGGGCCACATATTTACCCTCTTCTGATGGAAAGGAACGGCGTATTATACATTATCGTCTGGCATTGGATCGACTGACTCATCGAGATGTAAGTATTCTGTTTTTCTTTGTTGTTATTTTAATTTTTTTTTTACACTTACATGTATACATTGGTATAATTCTGAACTTGCCTCATGTCTATCAGATTGTCTGGGAGCCTTACGGTTCACTGGATGTACTGGCAGTCATCCATCTGGAGATACTGACGGAGGAGCACAGCCGGTTATGGCGGGCTGTCACCAGCCTGATCTACTCTGCAGTTATTGAGTGGCATCAGGTAGACAGCGTCTTCCCACAGCTAGGGGGCGTACAGCATTTGCCTGAGCCAGCGCTCAACATAGAGTATCTTCATAGTAAGGACGGCAGGGGTGGAGATAGATGGTTCCCCACTTACTATAGGACATGGCATCAGCATTGGGACGAGCGAGTCTGTTCTGTGTTGAGTGTCCATAGAGTTCCTGATCCTGGTCCATCCCCTAAGTACCTGGACTGGTGGCACCGTGTTGCACATAGGATTCTTTCACCAGGAGTTGCTTTTGCTGACCCCAGGCCGACCCAGGTTCCGGACGATGCTATACTCAGAGGATCTTCCCAGGCGCCGACTAGAGTTCCAGCGTCCGATATGCCGGATAACAGACGTTTGGAGTGGAGACGACGCATCGGCACACGTGCCACTAATCGCGACTGGCGCTGGCTAGACGACATGATGCAGGAGGAGCACGTTGGTGGTGATGACAGAGGCCAGGCAGATCATCGCCTTCGTCGATCTTCTGCTAGACGACGAGTTGCTCGTGGTGGAGGAGCACCTCCCATCCACCACGGTGACGAGGCAGGATCATTCCGTCAGCACCCTACAGACACTCATGCTGGTGGCACCGCGGAGGCTAGTATGGGTGGTACACCTTTTACCCACGTCTCTAGCTCTCAAGTACTACATGGGTGTAGCACACAGCTGTTAGCCGATCAAGCTACCACTTCTTTCACCATGGATCTGAACGATCAGTTGGGTGGACCCCAGTTCTATACGAATTTTGCTGAGATCATACGGGGTGACGACGTTCATCAGTACCAGAGCCTGATCCCAGGCGGTTCTTCAGACCATACGGAGTATAGGCCACCGCCAGCGGATATGCCTGAGACCCAGGTTCCTGAGACGCAGCTCTCGGTCGACTTGAATGAGCTCGCAGGCAGCCCGTACGACACTTGGTTCGGGATGGGGGGGACGCCACCATCTGCATTTGGAGTTGCGGCACAGGAGGATGGTAAAAATGAGGAAGGGGATATATGTAGTGGAAAGAAAGGGTAAAAATGAGGATGGTAAATGGAGGTAGGGTGAAAAGAAATGAAGAAGTGGATTATAGAAAAAGGGGGTGGGTGTGGTTCTAGTGGGTGAAGGTGGGTAAAAGTTGAAAATGATTAGTGGAGGGAGAGAGGGGTATGGCTTCAGTTAGAAAAGGAATGAAATGAAGAAGGAGAATGGTGAAAGAAAGAGAGGGAATGAAAGTTGGTGGAGGTAAATTATGGTAAAAGGGGAGTAAAATTGGGGTTTATATAGAGAGTGGGGAGGGGGGGAGATACGGTTATAGTGTGAAGGGTGGGAGTTAAATGGAATTGAATGTGGTTAAGTGGGATGGGAATAGGTGAACATGGGGAATAGGGAGGTGAAAAGATTGATAGGATTTGAGACGTTGATGGAAGGTGTGTAACGAGCCAATTTTCAATATGTCTAGATCATACCGGAAACTGAGTGCTACCAATTTGTCCTCCTAATTATTATCTATTATTTATCATATGAGCCTGATTCGTTGTTAAAAGCGTAGTTAATTTGCGAAGTATTTTTTTTGGAAAACGTTTGGATTAAAAGACGAAATCACTCATAATCAATTCACAAGTAATAACAGATAAAACAGTTATAAGCAACCACACATAAATACATCGCAAGTAGCTAGCAACATTCAGTGATCCAGCCCTTATTAGAGTATAGACCTTTAGTTAGAACACCCCTAGATATAGCTAGATAATAACTATATACGTATACATACATACAACATCCCAGGTCCTGACCTGTTCAAGAAGTCCCTAAGCTGGCGCCCAGGCTAGCCTAGACTCTATACTCACCTAGTCCCTCTAAACTACTAAAGCGAGGGAAAGTACGTTCTAGGTCTTCAAAACTCAAGTCAGGTGGATCGTCATCAAAAGGTGGAAGGTTGTCTACTAATCCTCTGCACGATCATATGTCATCAAAGAGCGTCTCTCAAGTACTTCATCGAGTGGCCACATAACAGCAACATCGTACGGAGGACTTAGGTTAAAGTTTGTAGATAAGCAGGGTACAGACGTTGGCTGGCCTCACAGTATATACATATAAACAGGTAACGGAGTTCACTATAGACTCAGAAGACTACCTAGAGCGGAATCCTCTTTGCAAAACAGTCATAAGCAAACTACGGAAGGGTACTCATGCTTCCCTCTGAAGGGGGAAGGAAGAGAGAAGGGGTAAGAACTGGAGAGTTCTTAGTAGGGCCGGGGTTATTAGTTACGTTCATTAAATCCGTGTTGTTTAGCAAATAAATAGCAGAATACTGAGAAGCAGTAGACAGAAGAAATAGATAAATAGAGAAAATAGAGAAAACAAAAAGCAAAACACAAACAAAAGAATACGAGAAAACAAAACACAGACATAGAGAATAGAATGAAAACAAAGAAAGCATACATTCAAACAACAATCATAACAGAGGAAATGCGCAACCAAGTATGATGCATGTCTGTCCTATGCAGGCCATGAGCTCACGTGTCGGTTTACACCCTGCAGCCCGACATTACCTAGGAACTAGTCCTAGATATGGCTTATTTTCTATAGGTGAACTTTGGCCTACAGAAATAGCACTCTCGTAAGTGAACTTCGGCTTACAGGAATAGTCTAAACACAATACAACAACTTTCTGTAGGTGAACTTCGGCCTACAGAAATAACACCTCTGTAAGTGAACTTCGGCTTACAGAAATGGTGCCCCTGTAAGTGAACTTCAGCTTACAGGAATAATATAAACACAACACAAACACAATTAATCAAGATTAAATTCGTCAAACCCTACCTTGATTTGTTGCTCCAAATCCGGTCACTCTTTGAAGTGTTGTTAAAGCACTTTTTCCTCCTAAAACACATCAAGAACAACTTTAAAACTCTAAACCATCAACTAAACGAACTTTAGCAGCATCTTAGGAAGGTTATCCTCACCTTAAACGTGCAGGAAATCAAAGATCCTTGGCCCACAAGTCAAGCTAAGCAAGAGATCTAAGGAAGAACATCATGAAAATACTTGTTTAAGCATGTTTCTTTGAAAATCGAATTGAAGAGGGAGAGAGACAGCCATCTCACCTTATTTCCAGCCTTGATATGTTATATGTTTATGTAGAGGAAGAAGAGATGATCATTTTGGTGAAATCGGAGTTTTGATTTGAGTTGTAGTTCAGAAGAAATGAAGCTTTGAAGATTAAGTGTTCATGAAAGTTTCTCTCTTTTCTCTCTTATTATTTTCAGCCAAAATGATAAAATGAGACAGCCTTGGAGGTCTTGGGGGTGTAAGGTGAGTTGTGATTGGTTGGCTTGGAGGTGGATTAAAATAATATTAAAATATCTCTGGTGTACAACTACTAAAACTAGGTGTATCAGAACACTCATAAAAACATCTCTAAAAATTATTTTCTGAGCTACTAGCATAAATGACACTAGTAACATATTTATTATGAGAATAGAACATGTATGATGAGGCCTTAGCATTGCTAAAGTCATCAGAGAGTGCTGGTGCTAAGCTGCACCAGTAAACTGTGAACCCGGTTAAACCGATTTCCTGTTTTTAACTAAAACAGACCAGGTAACCTTATAATATCATTCAATCATCTTCTAATACAAATATAATACTAATATTATACTATTATTACTCTTCTATCATGAATCGAGTCCGGTTCGTCAAACTGAGACTACTTACGAAAATCAGAATTAAAACTCCTAATCGGTATGGTTCAAAAACTAGGTTCTTCGTGATTGCGTTATCGAGCTTGCCTCAGAAGAGGTTCTAGCTTAAGGATGACATAATGACAATGAGGATCGAGATACTTGTTGATATAGAAGAGGTGTTCCCTTTACTGATCTTTCGGAGGAATTCGTGCCTTTAGAAAAGATCTCGCGTACTCGAAAATCAGGGTTGTTACATTCTACCCTCCTAAAAGAAAAATTTGCCCTCAAAATTTCAGCCGCGTGCAAGAATCCTTCTTCAAGCGGTCTGTTTCCTTCAAGCCATCCTAACGAAGAGATCGGTTCGTTCCTTACAACATCCAAATCTCACACAGCCATATCCATGAAGATCATAACAGCTATGAAGATAGCTGTGGCTCACGTCGATTCATTGTTTGGAACTCGATTAAACCATGCATATTCACAGTCATTGAGGTCTTATCCGCACCAAACAATCAACATTAGGGTGATCAGTCTTAATATCTCAAGCTAGGCATGAACATTCCCAAAATGAGCGCTCATAGACATTCATACCAAATGTATCTTAAAGATACCCTAACAGCATGAGACACACAATAGAGTATGCAATGAAGCATAGTCAGTCCACTCCCCAGGCTCTACTGGGAACGTACTGCTCTGATACCAAATTGTAACGACCCAATTTTCAATATATCTAGATCATACCGGAAACTGAGTGCTACCAATTTGTCCTCCTAATTATTATCTATTATTTATCATATGAGCCTGATTCGTTGTTAAAAGCGTAGTTAATTTGCGAAGTATTTTTTTTTTTGAAAACGTTTGGATTAAAAGATGAAATCACTCATAATCAATTCACAAGTAATAACAGATAAAATAGTTATAAGCAACCACACATAAATACATCGCAAGTAGCTAGCAACATTCAGTGATCCAGCCCTTATTAGAGTATAGACCTTTAGTTAGAACACCCCTAGATATAGCTAGATAATAACTATATACGTAATTATACATACAACATCCCAGGTCCTGACCTATTCAAGAAGTCCCTAAGCTGGCGCCCAGGCTAGCCTAGACTCTATACTCACCTAGTCCCTCTAAACTACTAAAGTGAGGGAAAGTACGTTCTAGGTCTTCAAAACTCAAGTCAGGTGGATCGTCATCAAAAGGTGGAAGGTCATCTACTAATCCTCTGCACGATCATATGTCATCAAAGAGCGTCTCTCAAGTACTTCATCGAGTGGCCACAAAACAGCAACATCGTACGGAGGACTTAGGTTAAAGTTTGTAGAAAAGCAGGGTACAGACGTTGGCTGGCCTCACAGTATATACATATAAACAGGTAACGGAGTTCACTATAGACTCAGAAGACTACCTAGAGCGGAATCCTCTTTGCAGAACAGTCATAAGCAAACTACGGAAGGGTACTCATGCTTCCATCTGAAGGGAGAAGGAAGAGAGAAGGGATAAGAACTGGGGAGTTCTTAGTAGGGCCGGGGTTATTAGTTACGTTCATTAAATCCGTGTTATTTAGCAGATAAATAGCAGAATACTGAGAAGCAGCAGACAGAAGAAATAGATAAATAGAGAAAATAGAGAAAACAAAAAGCAAAACACAAACAAAAGAATACGAGAAAACAAAACATAGATACAGAGAATAGAATGAAAACAAAGAAAGCATACATTCAAACAACAATCATAACAGAGAAAATGCGCAACCAAGTATGATGCATGTCTGTCCTATGCAGGCCATGAGCTCACGTGTCGGTTTACACCCTGCAGCCCGACATTACCTAGGAACTAGTCCTAGATATGGCTTATTTTCTGTAGGTGAACTTTGGCCTACAGAAATAGCACTCTCGTAAGTGAACTTCGGCTTACAGGAATAGTCTAAACATAATACAACAACTTTCTGTAGGTGAACTTCGGCCTACAGAAATAATACCTCTGTAAGTGAACTTCGGCTTACAGAAATGGTGCCCCTGTAAGTGAACTTTGGCTTACAGGAATAATATAAACACAACACAAACACAATCAATCAAGATTAAATTCGTCAAACCCTACCTTGATTTGCTGCTCCAAATCCGGTCACTCTTTGAATTGTTCTTAAAGCACTTTTTCCTCCTAAAACACATCAAGAACAACTTTAAAACTCTAAACCATCAACTAAACGAACTTTAGCAGCATCTTAGGAAGGTTATCCTCACCTTAAACGTGCAGGAAATCAAAGATCCTTGGCCCACAAGTCAAGCTAAGCAAGAGATCTAAGGAAGAACATCAAGAAAATACTTGTTTAAGCATGTTTCTTTGAAAATCGAATTGAAGAGGGAGAGAGACAGCCATCTCACCTTATTTTCAGCCTTGATATGTTATATGTTTATGTAGAGGAAGAAGAGATGATCATTTTGGTGAAATCGGAGTTTTGATTTGAGTTGTAGTTCAGAAGAAATGAAGCTTTGAAGATTAAGTGTTCATGAAAGTTTCTCTCTTTTTTCTCTTGTTATTTTCGGCCAAAATGATAAAATGAGACAGCCTTGGAGGTCTTGGGGGTGTAAGGTGAGTTGTGATTGGTTGGCTTGGAGGTGGATTAAAATAATATTAAAATATCTCTGGTGTACAACTACTAAAACTAGGTGTATCAGAACACTCATAAAAACATCTCTAAAAATTATTTTCTGAGCTACTAGCATAAATGACACTAGTAACATATTTATTATGAGAATAGAACATGTATGATGAGGCCTTAGCATTGCTAAAGTCATCAGAGAGTGCTGGTGCTAAGCTGCACCAGTAAACTGTGAACCCGGTTAAACCGATTTCCTGTTTTTAACTAAAACAGACCAGGTAACCTTATAATATCATTCAATCATCTTCTAATACTAATATAATACTAATATTATACTATTATCACTCTTCTATCATGAATCGAGTCCGGTTCGTCAAACTGAGACTACTTACGAAAATCAGAATTAAAACTCCTAATCGGTACGGTTCAAAAACTAGGTTCTTCGTGATTGCGTTATCGAGCTTGCCTCAGAAGAGGTTCTAGCTTAAGGATGACATAATGACAATGAGGATCGAGATACTTGTTGATATAGAAGAGGTGTTCCCTTTACTGATCTTTCGGAGGAATCCGTGCCTTTAGAAAAGATCTCGCGTACTCGAAAATCAGGGTTGTTACATTCTACCCTCCTAAAAGAAAAATTTGCCCTCAAAATTTCAGCCGCGTGCAAGAATCCTTCTTTAAGCGGTCTGTTTCCTTCAAGCCATCCTAACGAAGAGATCGGTTCGTTCCTTACAACATCCAAATCTCACACAGCAATATCCATGAAGATCATAACAGCTATGAAGATAGCTGTGGCTCACGTCGATTCATCGCTCGGAACTCGATTAAACCATGCATATTCACAGTCATTGAGGTCTTATCCGTACCAAACAATCAACATTAGGGTGATCAGTCTTAATATCTCAAGCTAGGCACGAACATTCCCAAAATGAGCGCTCATAGACATTCATACCAAATGTATCTTAAAGATACCCTAACAGCATGAGATACACAATAGAGTATGCAATGAAGCATAGTCAGTCCACTCCCCAGGCCCTACTGGGAATGTATTGCTCTGATACCAAATTGTAACGACCCAATTTTCAATATATCTAGATCATACCGGAAACTGAGTGCTACCAATTTGTCCTCCTAATTATTATCTATTATTTATCATATGAGCCTGATTCGTTGTTAAAAGCGTAGTTAATTTGCGAAGTATTTTTTTTTTAAAAATTTGGATTAAAAGACGAAATCACTCATAATCAATTCACAAGTAATAACAGATAAAACAGTTATAAGCAACCACACATAAATACATCGCAAGTAGCTAGCAACATTCAGTAATCCAGCCCTTATTAGAGTATAGACCTTTAGTTAGAACACCCCTAGATATAGCTAGATAATAACTATATACGTATACATACATACAACATCCCAGGTCCTGACCTGTTCAAGAAGTCCCTAAGCTGGCGCCCAGGCTAGCCTAGACTCTATACTCACCTAGTCCCTCTAAACTACTAAAGCGAGGGAAAGTACGTTCTAGGTCTTCAAAACTCAAGTCAGGTGGATCGTCATCAAAAGGTGGAAGGTCGTCTACTAATCCTCGGCACGATCATATGTCATCAAAGAGCGTCTCTCAAGTACTTCATCGAGTGGCCACAAAACAGCAACATCCTACGGAGGACTTAGGTTAAAGTTTGTAGATAAGCAGGGTGCAGACGTTGGCTGGCCTCACAGTATATACATATAAACAGGTAACGGAGTTTAATGTAGACTCAGAAGACTACCTAGAGCGGAATCTTCTTTGCAGAACAGTCATAAGCAAACTACGGAAGGGTACTCATGCTTCCATCTGAAGGGGGAAGGGAGAGAGAAGGGGTAAGAACTGGAGAGTTCTTAGTAGGGCCATGGTTATTAGTTACGTTCATTAATTCTGTGTTGTTTAGTAGATAAATAGTAGAATACTGAGAAGCTGTAGACAGAAGAAACAGATAAATAGAGAAAATAGAGAAAACAAAAAGCAAAACACAAACAAAAGAATACAAGAAAACAAAACACAGACACAGAGAATAGAATGAAAACAAAGAAAGTATACATTCAAATAACAATCATAACAGAGAAAATGCGCAACCAAGTATGATGCATGTCTATCCTATGCAGGCCATGAGCTCACGTGTCGATTTACACCCTGCAGCCCGACATTACCTAGGAACTAGTCCTAGATATGGCTTATTTTTTGTAGGTGAACTCCGGCCTACAGAAATAGCACTCTCGTAAGTGAACTTCGGCTTACAGGAATAGTCTAAACACAACACAACAACTTTCTGTAGTTGAACTTTGATGGTGTGAAAACGAATTTCAACATCCAATCTAACCGGCAAGTGTACCGGGTCGCATCAAGTAATAATAACTCACATGAGTGAGGTCGATCCCACAGGGATTGAAGGATTGAGCAATTTTAGTTTAGTGGTTGATTTAGTCAAGCGAATCAAGTATTGGTTGAGTGTTTGTGATTAACAGAAACTAAATTGCTTAGAATGTAAAAGGGAAAGGGAGAATTGCAGTAAACTAAAGAGCAGGAAAATAAAGAAGCTGAATCTTAAAGAGCAAGTAAAATAAAGTGCAGAAACTTAGATTGCAAGAAATGTAAATAACAGAAGCTTAAAGTGCAAGAAATGTAAATTGCTTTAATCATAAAAGGAATTGGGGATTGGGATTGCAGAATTTGAACAAGGAACAAGTAAATGGCATTAAACATAAGAGAGAAAATTTAAGTGCAGTGGAGTAGATCTTAACAGAAAAGTAAAATGACTTGAGAATTTAAAGAACTAGAAAGCAGTGCTTAAGTTGCAGCAAATTAAAAGGGGTTGAGATCTCAGGAGTGGAAGAGACTAGATAACAAGTCTAGATCTCAAATCCTTCCTTGATCCAACAAGAGCAATTGCAAAAGAAGTAAAGAAAAGTAAATTGCAGAAACAAAGTAAATGAAGAAGCACTAAACAGTAATCCAAATTCAATTATGCAGAAAGAAAACAAACAAGGATCTCAAAGTGAGATTGAAACAGAATTTCTTCAATTCTCCACTCAAAATCCAAAGCAAGAAAATAAAAGAGAGTTCAAGCAAGAACAGGGAAGAAGAGAATTCAATTCTCCTTCCCAATTCTCCACGAACAGAAAAAATGCAGAAGCCAAAGCTCAAAATCAAAATGCAAGTAAAAAAAAGAAAATTCAAAATGAAGTCTCAAAGTTCCTCATTACATCAAACTAACTCCTATTTATTCACTTTCTATTCTTGGATATTGGAATTTGGATGGGCTTTTAATTTTGTGAAGAATTGAATTAAATTGGAATTTTAAATATCAATTTCAGCCCAAATGCATCTCCCAGGGGAGTGCTCAGCTCACAAAGTGAGCTGAGCTTTGACACTTAGTGTGAGGAATGGTAGCGTGCTTGTTGCTGGGTGCATCAGGGGAGAGCTCAGCTCACTTTGTGAGCTGAGCACTAGTGCTAATGTGTGTGCGTTGTGTGCTGCCCAGGGACCGTGTCTTGTTGCGCGCTCCCCATCCCTTGGCCGTGTCATGCGTGCCTCATTGCTCCAAGGGGTAGCGCTCAGCTCACTTTGTGAGCTGAGCTTTGGTCCATCCAAGGAAGGGTCCTTGGTTCGAAACTTGGAGGAAGCATGCGCTGGAGCTTCTCCTTGGTTTTCTTATGATGCCTTGCTTCCTTGCTTCCTCATGGTGGTGAGTTCGAACCTTGAAGAGTGCCTTTGGCCAATTTTGGCTTATTTTCCATATGAGTAGCGCTCCACACTCTCCCTTGGGTCATGGGTTCAAACCTTGGAGTATGCATTTGCAAATCATTTTCTTTGAATTTCTCCTCTAGTGCTCTCGATAATGCTCACTTTGTGAGCTGAGCTTGGTTCCTCATTTCCTTATTTCTTGGCCTTGTGTTGTGCTCAGCTCACAAAGTGAGCTGAGCTTTGTGCCTTTGTCCCTTGGAAGTGAGTGTAGCGCTCTCTTAGTGCTTGGTGCTCCTGGAATGAGTTCCATGGTTTGTTGCACCACACTTCCTCCTTTGTTGGCCACACTTCCTATTCCTTGAACCACGCTTCTTAGGTCACGCTTTTCTTCTTTTCTTCACCTACAATTAATCAAAACAACCAATCAAAGCATCACCAAATTCACAAGGTTTACAAATCATAAAAATGCAATTAAATTTGGCCTAAACCTCATGATTTAGTATCAATTATATGGTGGTTGTTTGATTAAGAGAAGTTATGCAATTCCATTCCAAATTACTTACTTAGAGTACAAGAAAGTGTATAAAACCAAATGAAAATGAAGGAAAAGACTATGAAAAAGGGTATATGATGACTTGTCATCACAACACCAAACTTAAAACTTGCTTGTCCCCAAGCAAGCATCAAACATAAGAGAAGATAGAATGAAATAGATAAGTGTATATGTTCTTATTAGGCAGATAGTTGAACTTGGTCTATGGGGCTTTATGCAGATCAAAAGTAGCTCATTTATTACTTGCTGTCAAAACAAACAATGTTCCTCTAAGGGTTCACCAAGGTTGCTGCTATAACTTCTCACTTTTTGCTCATTTCCCTTGTTAGCTTTTCTTTTTCTTTTGCTTTATAGAGCTTATTTCTTATTACAAGCTTGGTGTCAAATGTTGCAGTGGCCTTTGGCCTAATTTTACTCAACATTTCTTCACCACAGACACATGGCTCACCTTTTTCCTCCTAGGATCATTGATGCCCAGCATCTCTTTGGATAACTAAATGTTTTGTGGCTAGGTTGCTCTTTATTGTGGACTTTCAGTTGGCAATCCCAAATCAGTTGTTCTAAGTTGCCAAGTTTTAAAATACTCCTTAGAACCTACTTGTCCAAGCATATCCTAGTACAAAAACACCACAGGCATGTGTCCTAGGGTCCAAGCTATTGGTGTCTAGCCTTATTGTTTATTTCTTTGCCAACTTTTGGCTTTTCTTCTTCTTTTTCTTTTTGTTTTGGTTTACTTCCAAGGGATTTTCAATAATTGAGAGATCATAACAGCAAACTAGCTTTGTCTTCCAGTAACAAGTCATTTCCCAACATTTATTCTATGAGCTATCAATTAAATCAAACACATATACCACCACTAACTTTTATTCTCACTTCTGCAACATTGAACCATTACTTTTCTAAATCAAACATCTCTCTTTTATTCACACAGCAAGGGAAAACAAAACAAAGTATTCAAGTTGATGAATGATGACAATTATTATGCAGATAACTTTCAAGCAAAATTTATGCAGATAGCTTTCTTCAACATGTACTTCCACTTGCAACTAAATGATCATTATAGCCAGACATAAAGGACTCTGAATTAAATCATTACACAACAACAAGGATCAAGTATAAATACAACCTGTTGGGTTGCAGCCTTTTCATTCTTCCTTCTGTTTGTTCCTTGTAAGTCATAATATAGATGTTCCCTGATTTGTTGGCTATTTTCCTGCATACTCCTCAAATGTTGCTTGCTTTTCAACTCCTTTAGGTATTCAGCTAATCTGCAAGACTTATTTGTGGGCTCTTGAACTTACTTTGGTGTGTGAACACCAAACTTAGTTCCTTGCCAATGCTTCTTATGCAACAAATTAGCTATATGCAAAATCTCTCTTCTTTCTTTTTTTTTTTTTTTCAAAAGCACTAATAACTAGAAAACAGCAGAATAATCAACTAGTTTATCTGAATGCTTGAAGCTGGCTTTGTGCAGGAAGTGAGAATGTGTTTTATGATGGGATTTTAGTGGAACACCAAACTTAGAATCCTTCATTCTCTCTTATATTGTTTTGGTGTGCAACACCCAACTTAGCTTCTTGTAATACAGATAAAGCTAATTGACCTTTTTATTAAGATAGCTATGAAAAGAAAACTACCTCAGGTTGGGTTGCCTCCCAACAAGCGCTCTTTTATTGTCACTAGCTTGACATCCTCTGTGTTTGGTCAGTTCAGATATTGAACTTCTTTTTCCTTGTCCCATTGCCCTCCTAAGTAAGGCTTTGCTCTATGCCCATTTGCTGTGAAGTGACTCTGTGTAGCTTCATCTAGCAGCTCAAGACTTCCATAGGGAAAGACTTTTGTTACTAGATACGGCCCTGTCCATTTGGACTTTAGCTTGCCAGGGAAGATCTTGAGCCTTGAGTTGTACAGAAGCACTTGCTGTCCTGGCTTGAATTCTTTCTTTAAGATCTTCTGGTCATGCCACCTCTTAGCTCTCTCCTTGAATATCTTAGTATTCTCATAAGCTTCCAGTCTAAACTCATCCATCTCATTTAGTTGTAGCATCCTCTTTTCTCCTGCTGCTTGAGAATCAAGGTTGAGGAGTCTAGTGGCCCAAAAAGCTCTATGTTCAAGCTCCACAGGGAGGTGACATGATTTTCCATATAATAACTGAAATGGGGACTTTCCAATGGCCGTTTTGAAAGCTGTCCTGTATGCCCAAAGTGCATCTTCTAACTTCCTGGCCCAGTCTTTCCTTGTCTTGTTTCTCGTCACTTTCCTTTGGTTTCTTGACTGCTTCTTCATTTCTCACCAGGGTCTTGCCACTCCTTAGCTGTATTGCCTTGCACTCCTCTTTTGGATTAGGAATAGTGTCACTAGGTAGTGAGCTTGATGGCCTTTCAATGGTGATCTTTTTGGAGAGTTGACCAATTTGCCTTTCCATATTCTTCAGGGAGGCTTCCTAGTTCCTTGTGGTCATCTCTTGGTTCTTCATCAATTTTTCCATTAGGAGCTCCAGG
Source organism: Arachis ipaensis (assembly GCF_059453495.1). Classification (NCBI taxonomy): domain Eukaryota; kingdom Viridiplantae; phylum Streptophyta; class Magnoliopsida; order Fabales; family Fabaceae; genus Arachis; species Arachis ipaensis. The sequence goes on from NC_142438.1 coordinate 90,472,001, forward strand.
TTGGTAATTCTCTGAGAATCTTGTGAAATGAGTTGAGTGTGGGGTGTTGATGGTTGAGGGTAAGTGTTTTGGTTAGAGGCTTGGTTGTGGGATGGGTACTGGTTAGAGTTGTGGTAGGTATTTTGTGGTTTTCTGTATGTGTTTTGGTTAGAGGCCTGGTTGTTGTAGTTTGTGTTTCTCCAATTGTTTTGGGTGGAGTTTCTTTGCCATGGCTGCTGAGGTTGACTGTGGTTATCTCCCCACCTAAGGTTGGGATGATTCTTCCAAGAGGGGTTGTAGGTATCACCATATACTTCATTTGGTCCAAAATTTTGGTTGTGCATGTACTGGACTTGCTCTTGCTGTTGCTCCTCTTGAGTTTCTTCATTTTGCTCCCAAGTGGTTGATGGTTGGCTTGTGTTGACTGCTGCAACTTGGAGATTATCAATCCTCTTGGCCATTTGCTCAAATTGTTGTTGAATTTGATGCTGCATCATTTTGTTTTGAGCTAAGATTGAATCCACTCCGTCCAACTCCATTACTCCTCTCCTTTGTGATGGTTGGCGTTGTCTTTGATGAGCAAAGAAGTATTGGTTGTTAGCCACCATGTCAATGAGATTTTGGGCTTCCTCTGCAGTTTTCATGAGTTGCAACGAGCCTCCGGCTGAATGATCAAGTGCCTCTTGAGCCTTTAAAGTGAGCCCTTCATAGAAGTTCTGCAGCTTGTCCCACTCAGTGAATATCTCTGGTGGACATTTCCTCAGCAGAGCCTTATATCTCTCCCATGCTTCATACAGATTTTCAGCATCCATTTATGTGAATGTCTGCACCTCAGTCTTTAACCGGATGATCCTCTGAGGGGGATAAAACTTGGCAAGAAACTTGCTCACCAAGTCATCCCAAGTGTTAATGCTTTCCTTCGGGAATGTTTCTAGCCATTGAGTGGCCTTGTCCCTGAGAGAGAATGGGAATAACAACAGCTTGTATATGTCAGGGTGCACTCCATTGCTTTTAACTGTGTCACAGATCCTCAAGAAAGTGGATAAATGTTGGTTCGGATCCTCCAATGGTCCTCCTCCAAAAGAGCAGTTGTTTTGGACCAATGTGATGAGTTGTGGCTTCAGTTCAAAGTTGTTTGCATTGACATTAGGGGTAAGAATGCTGCTCCCACAATGTCTAGCATTTGCAAATGTATAGGAGGCCAGTACTCTCCTCTGCTGTGGGTTATTATTAACCCCTCCTTCTTGATTAGATGGATCTCCTTCCATCTCGTGATATTCTTCCTCAGATTCTTCCTCTCCAACAATGCCTTTCCCTCTTTCAGCTCTTCTCAATCTCCTTAGAGTTCTTTGGTCAGCTTCAGATAAAACATGAACAACTCTCCCTGTACCTGACATACAAACAACATAACAGGGAACACAACCAGTGATACTTTAATCTATTGCTAGAATGAAGTTTTAGTTAGCTTAAGCAAAAATTCAAACAGTTAGTGTGTTAGTCAAAGAATTAAAGAATAGAAAAGAAAAAGTGCTTGATCTAGACCTCCACTTCACTTAATCATTGTCAACCTATTTCAATCCCCAGCAACGGCGCCAAAAACTTGATGGTGTGAAAACGAATTTCAACATCCAATCTAACCGGCAAGTGTACCGGGTCGCATCAAGTAATAATAACTCACATGAGTGAGGTCGATCCCACAGGGATTGAAGGATTGAGCAATTTTAGTTTAGTGGTTGATTTAGTCAAGCGAATCAAGTATTGGTTGAGTGTTTGTGATTAACAGAAACTAAATTGCTTAGAATGTAAAAGGGAAAGGGAGAATTGCAGTAAACTAAAGAGCAGGAAAATAAAGAAGCTGAATCTTAAAGAGCAAGTAAAATAAAGTGCAGAAACTTAGATTGCAAGAAATGTAAATAATAGAAGCTTAAAGTGCAAGAAATGTAAATTGCTTGAATCATAAAAGGAATTGGGGATTGGGATTGCAGAATTTGAACAAGGAACAAGTAAATGGCATTAAACATAAGAGAGAAAATTTAAGTGCAGTGGAGTAGATCTTAACAGAAAAGTAAAATGACTTGAGAATTTAAAGAACTAGAAAGCAGTGCTTAAGTTGCAGCAAATTAAAAGGGGTTGAGATCTCAGGAGTGGAAGAGACTAGATAACAAGTCTAGATCTCAAATCCTTCCTTGATCCAACAAGAGCAATTGCAAAAGAAGTAAAGAAAATTAAATTGCAGAAACAAAGTAAATGAAGAAGCACTAAACAGTAATCCAAATTCAATTATGCAGAAAGAAAACCTTGGAGGAAGCATGCGCTGGAGCTTCTCCTTGGTTTTCTTGTGATGCCTTGCTTCCTTGCTTCCTCATGGTGGTGAGTTCGAACCTTGAAGAGTGCCTTTGGCCAATTTTGGCTTATTTTCCATATGAGTAGCGCTCCACACTCTCCCTTGGGTCATGGGTTCAAACCTTGGAGTATGCATTTGCAAATCATTTTCTTTGAATTTCTCCTCTAGCGCTCTCGATAATGCTCACTTTGTGAGCTGAGCTTGGTTCCTCATTTCCTTATTTCTTGGCCTTGTGTTGTGCTCAGCTCACAAAGTGAGCTAAGCTTTGTGCCTTTGTCCCTTGGAAGTGAGTGTAGCGCTCTCTTAGTGCTTGGTGCTCCTGGAATGAGTTCCATGGTTTGTTGCACCACACTTCCTCCTTTGTTGGCCACACTTCCTATTCCTTGAACCACGCTTCTTAGGTCACGCTTTTCTTCTTTTCTTCTTTTCTTCACCTACAATTAATAAAAACAACCAATCAAAGCATCACCAAATTCACAAGGTTTACAAATCATAAAAATGCAATTAAATTTGGCCTAAACCTCATGATTTAGTATCAATTATATGGTGGTTGTTTGATTAAGAGAAGTTATGCAATTCCATTCCAAATTACTTACTTAGAGTACAAGAAAGTGTATAAAACCAAATGAAAATGAAGGAAAAGACTATGAAAAAGGGTATATGATGACTTGTCATCACACTTCGGCCTACAGAAATAACACCTCTGTAAGTGAACTTCGGCTTATAGAAATGGTGCCACTGTAAGTGAACTTCCGCTTACAGGAATAATATACACACAACACAAACACATTCAATCAAGATTAAATTCGTCAAACCCTACCTTGATTTGCTGCTTTAAATCCGGTTACTCTTTGAAGTGTTCTTAAAGCACTTTTTCCTCCTAAAACACATGAAGAACAACTTTAAAACTCTAAACCATAAACTAAAAGAACTTTAGCAGCATCTTAGGAAAGTTATCCTCACCTTAAACGTGCAGGAAATCAAAGATCCTTGGCCCACAAGTCAAGCTAAGCAAGAGATCTAAGGAAGAACATCAAGAAAATACTTGTTTAAGCATGTTTCCTTGAAAACCGAATTAAAGAGGGAGAGAGACAGCCATCTCACCTTATTTCCAGCCTTGATATGCTATATGGTTATGTAGAGGAAGAAGAGATGATCATTTTGGTGAAATCGGAGTTTTGATTTGAGTTGTATTTCAGAAGAAATCAAGCTTTGAAGATTAAGTGTTCATGAAAGTTTCTCTCTTTTCTCTCTTGTTATTTTTGGCCAAAATGATGAAATGAGACAGCCTTGGAGGTCTTGGGGGTGTAAGGTGAGTTGTGATTGGTTGGCTTGGAGGTGGATTAAAATAATATTAAAATATCTCTGGTGTACAACTACTAAAACTAGGTGTATCGGAACACTCGTAAAAACATCTCTAAAAATTATTTTCTGAGCTACTAGCATAAATGACACTAGTAACATATTTATTATGAGAATAGAACATGTATGATGAGGCCTTAGCATTGCTAAAGTCATCAGAGAGTGCTGGTGCTAAGCTGCACCAGTAAACTGTGAACCCGGTTAAACCGATTTCCTGTTTTTTAACTAAAACAGACTAGGTAACCTTATAATATCATTCAATCATCTTCTAATACTAATATAATACTAATATTATACTATTATCTCTCTTCTATCATGAATCGAGTCCGATTCGTCAAACTGAGACTACTTACGAAAATCAGAATTAAAACTCCTAACCGGTACGGTTCAAAAACTAGGTTCTTCGTGATTGCGTTATCGAGCTTGCCTCAGAAGAGTTTCTAGCTTAAGAATGACATAATGACAATGAGGATCAAGATACTTGTTGATATAGAAGAGGTGTTCCCTTTACTGATCTTTTGGAGGAATCCGTGCCTTTAGAAAAGATCTCGCGTACTCGAAAATTAGGGTTGTTACAAGGTGAGGTTGGGGAATGGGTTTATGAATGTGGATGGTATAGTGGGTAAAGGGAAAGAGATGGGGTTGATTTGAATGGTCAAAGAGGGGGGGGAGGGAAAGGGGTATTAACCATTGGAAATGGTAAAGCTTGCTTTAAAAATTCGAAAATTTATGTTGCTGGCACTAAACGCCAGCTCCAGCATTTAGCGCCCCAACGTGTGATTGTCCCTGCCAATCTGGGCATTAAATGCCACCCCTGGCGCTTAACGGCTGACTTGGATCTTTTTTTTGGGACGAGGCTTGGTGCTAAACGTCCAGCTGGCGTTCAGCGCCCTAGGAGGTATGGTTTCCTTGAAAATTATGCCCATTGTGGGCGTTGGTGTTTAACGCCGGGTCCTTTCTGCCCTTCAGAGCGCTAAACGCCCTTCTTGGCGTTTAACGCCAGCTCTACCTGGGTGTTCAGCGCCAGTGCACTTGAGTGACATGCTCTCTAGGGTGTTCTGTTTCTCCTCCAGAGTCCTCCGGTCCCTGTTCTACACACTTTGCATGACTATAATCATCAGAAAACCAAGGAAAACTATGAATACTAATAATAATAAAAATCAAAGATAAAGAAAATAAACTAAAAGAAAAACCAAAGGTTACTCAGTATTGGGTTACCTCCCAACAAGCGCTTCTTTACCGTCACTAGCTTGATGGTCAGCTCTCTTAAGGAGGGGGTGATCATAAGCCCTTATCTCTTCACTTCTCACTGTGAACTTCTTTCCTGTGCTCTCATGGATTAACTCAATATGCTCAAGAGAAAGGATCCTGCTCACTGTATAAGGTAGGATTGAACTTTTAGTAAATACCACCTTCATTCCTGGTAAGAAATCTTCAGTGAGAATCTTCTTATTCCTCCAACCCTTGGGCACCTTCTTCTTGGGGTCCCCCTCCTTGGTGGATGATGCACATCTAACATCAAACTTAGGTTTGATATCAGGAAGAATGGTATTGACTCCCACCAAACGAGGTTTGAGCTGTGCACTCTGCTCTGCTTCAGCTAAGGATACTTGGAGGCTTGGATTAGAGCCTCCTTCCTCAGAGTGAGTTAATGGTTTAAAAACCTTGAATACCAAGTAATCCTCACGCATCTTCAGAACCAATTCTCCTTGTTCGACATCAATTAGAGCTCTTCCAGTGGCAAGGAATGGTCTTCCTAGGATGATAGATTCATTCTCATCCTCCCGCATGTCAAGGATGACAAAGTCTGCAGGAAAGAAAAGTTCTCCAACCTTGACCAAGACATTTTCCACTATACCATGTGTCAGTTTCAAAGCTTTGTCTGCCATTTGTAGTGCTACCCTTATTGGCTGTGCTTCTTGGATTTGTAGCATCTTCATCACAGACAATGGCATCAGACTAATGCTTGCACCAAGATCACATAGAGCTTTGTCAAAAGTGATGTTCTCATAGTACAGGGGATATGAAAGCTCCCAAGATCTGGCATCTTTCTTGGCAGCTTGCTCTGAATTATTGCACTATATTCCTTGGTTAGGACCACTGTCTCATCTCCCTTTAAGGTCTTTAATAAACCCATATTTTATGATGTATTTTGTGCTCAATTTAAGTGATTTACTCAATCCTTCACCCACTCATTCATGTAAATTGCATGGTTTTACTTTTCCTTCCTTACTTTATGATATATGTGAAAACATATTTTCTTATGCTTTAAAAATATTAATTTTTAATTATCCTTTATTACCATTCGATGCCATGATTTGTGTGTTAAGTATTTTCAGGTTTCATAGGGCATGAATGGCTTAGAGAACAAAAAGGAAACATACAAAAATGGAAGGAAAGCACAAAAATGGGGTTTTGAAGAAAAGGCAGCGACGCGAACGCATGGACGACGCGGCCGCGTGCCTAGCGCGAAAAGGCATCGACGCGCACGCGTGACTGACGCGGACGCGTGCCTTGAGCAGAACGCAAATGACGCGTATGTGTGATCGACGCGTACGCGTGACAAGAAAAACTCCCAGATGACGTGAACGCGTGACCCACGCGAATGCGTGACAAACGCCACGTACCAGAATCTGTAGAAAACGCCCCCAGCGATTTCTGGACCCTTTTTCGGCCCAATTCTGAATCCAGAAACACAGAATATAAGCCAGAGAATGGAGGAATCAAAGGGGGACAACTTATCATACATTCACAATTCAGAATTTTAGATTTAGATGTAGTTTTTAGAGAGAGAGGGTCTCTCCTCTCTCTTAGAATTTAGGATTAGGATTCCTCTTAAAGGAATTAGGATTTTCTTCTTCTCAATTTCCAGGTTTAATATTCCTTTTATTTATTTTCTCAATTTAGTTTATGAACTCTTTATGTTTGGATTGATTTTCTTTTATTAATGCAATTTGAGATATTTCAGAATTATGATTGCTTTCTTTTATTTATCTAAATAATTTAGATTTTTCCCTTTTGGCTTTGGTTGATTAATTGGTAACTCTTGAGTTGTCAAACTCATCGTGATTAATAATTGTTATCTTTGCTGATTAATTTAAATTCCTATAACTCTAGTCTTTTCTTAGGAGTTGACTAGGACTTTAGGTGTTAAATTGATTTATCCACTTGACTTACCTTCATAGTTAGAGGTTGACTTAGTGGGGAGCAAAATATAATTCTCATCACTATTGATAAGGGTAACTAGGATAGGACTTCTAATTTTTATACCGTGCCAAGAGTTTTATTAGCTATTGATTTATTAATTCTTGCAATCTATTTCTCTCATTCAAACCTTTTTCAAAAACCCAAAAATACTATTTTCCATAACCAATAATAAATCGTACTTCCCTGCAATTCCTTGAGATACGATCCGAGGTTTAAATAATTCAGTTATAAATTTTATTGGGTTTGCTTAAGTGACAACCAAAACTTTTGTACGAAAGGATTCTCTGTTGGTTTAGAAACTATACTTACAACGCGATAATATTTGTGAAAATTCTTTATCGATAGAAATCAGATCGTCAGTCTTCTTCTTAGAGAGGAAGCTCTTCATGAACTTAACATAGGAGGGCATCTGCTCCAGAATCTTAGCAAAAGAAATATTGATTTGTAACTGTCTGAAAACTTCCAAGAACTGTGAGAATCATTTTGGAGCTTTTGGGCGTGTACCTTGGTACCCTCAGTCTTTTCTGGTTTCTCTCACTCCTCAGTAACTTGTAATTCCTCCACTGTTTCTGGTTCAATTGACACTGTGACGGCCTTACACTCTTCTCTTGGATTAATCACTGTGTAACCAGAAAGAGTGTTAAGGGATCTCTCAGGTATTTCCAAGTTCTAAAGAGAAGCTCTGGTCTCCTATATAAAACTGTGAGTGCTCTTGGAGAGTTCAACAACTATAGAGGATAAGTTAGGAGTGCTCTGAGACTGAATGGACGCCTGCTGTGGCTGAGAGGCTTGAAATTGATGGTTGTTAAAATTATTTTGATTGAAACTGCTATGAGAATTGTTGAAGTTCGGTTGCCTCTGAGATTGGTCTCTCCACCCAAAGTTAGGGTGATTCTTCTATCCTTGATTAAATGTCTTAGCATAGGGATTATTATTGGGATTCTGGGAGGAGTTGTCCATAAAATTAACCTGTTTAGGAGTATATTGGCCATAGTCATATGTCTCACCACTCATATCATAAGAGGTGTCTTGAGTACTAACAGCTGAAACTTGCATTCCACTCAAATGTTGTGTAATGGCACTGATTTGCTGGGACATAGCCTTATTTTGAGCAAGAATAGCATCCAGTGTATCCAACTCCATAACTCTCTTCTTCACAGAGGTCCTCTCAGAAGAGTATAAGGGGTCTTCTTCATGTGGAGTGACCCTCCTACAGAATTGTCTGAAGACATCCTTCCTGTCTCAGAGACTCCATCATAGAATATCCGCACTTGGATCCAGTCTGAGAATATATCAGGAGGACATTTCCTAAGTATCTGCTTGTACCTTTCCCAGGCTTCATAGAGAGAATTTTCCTCTCTCTGCCTGAAGGTCTGATCATCCGTCCTCAACTTAATCAGCTTCTGAGGAGGAAAGAACTTGGTTAGAAACCTATTGACCACCTTATCCCAAGTGTCCAAGCTCTCATTATGATGAGTATCAAGCCACTGCTTTGCTCCATCCTCACAGTAAATAGGAAGAGAAGTAGCTTGTAGACATCAAGGTTTACCCCATTAGTTTTCAAAGTATCACAGATCTGTAAGAAATTAGAAATAAACAGATTGGGATCTTCATGCAGGAGTCTGTGAAACTGGCAACTTTGTTGCACAAGAGAGATCAACTGAGGCTTCAGGTCAAAGTTGTTTGCAGCTATAGGGGCACAACAATGCTATTCCTATAAAAATCTGGGCTCGGAGCAGTATAAGAGCTAAGAGTCCTCCTAGGTTGCCCATTTGCGTTTGGATTAGTAAGATCAGCATTGATTGCATTGTTGTTGGGGTTACCCTCCATGGTGAACTCTTCAACTTCTTTCTGAGAGTTATCCTTGAGACTGTAAACGTCTTCTTGTAGTCTTCTCAATCTCAGGGTCAAAGTCAAAGAGGGGTTCTTTGTCCCTGTTCCTGCTCATAAACAAAAGCAAACAAAGAAAAGTGGAAATCTTTACGTCAGAGTGCAGAGAATTCCCAATGAGGTATCCTGTGTAAAAGAAATAAAATAAAATAAAATAAATAAATAATACTAGAAATTCGAAAATCAATAAGAAAAAAAAGCTACCAATTTTGAAAATAAAGGAAAGAAAATCAATTAAGAAAAACAAAATAAAATGACTAAAGGGACACCAAACTTAATTTCTAAATTAAGCAAAAAATTTAAAATAAAATTAACTAAATTTAGGAAAACTAGATAATAAAATAGAAATAAATAAAAATCAAAAGCTAAAAACACCTAATCTATGCAATCAAACAACAGTTAGTTGTCAATCACAGTCAATCCCCGGCAAGGGCACCAAAAACTTAGTCGCAGATTTCGAATGTCCACAACTGAACCGGCAAGTTAGTGTGGAATTTATAACCCACAAACTAACCGGCAAGTGCACTGGGTCGTATCAAGTAATACCTCAGGTGAGTGAGGGTCGATCCCACGAGGATTGATGGATTAAGCAACAACGATTGAGTCATTGGCTTAGTCAGACAAGCAAAAAATGGTATTTGGGTTTCAATTGCATTAAACAGTAAATTCAGAGAATTAATAAAGCAAGCAGTAAACAGGTTATGAAATATATGGAGAAAACAGTTAAGGTTTCAGAGATGTTTATTTTCTGGATTAACTTTTCTTACCAACTATTTTAATCATGCAAGATTGAATTCATGGCAAACTATATATGACTAAACCCTAATTTCTTAGACCTTTCTAGTCTCCTCTAACCTTCTTCATCCGCCAATTCCTTGGTCACTTGATTTCGATTAGAGGGTTAAGTTACCAAAACTAGTTTATGTGCCACAGAAACCCTAATTATCCAAATATAAGAGGATTATATGTCACGTATCCCGTTAAGTCCAGATAATTAGTGGTTTAGGAGAATTTGTTTTCAAGCTGTTGTTCAGGTAAATTGCTTTTCCAAGTTTTACAAGAACTCAATTAGAATAACAATCATACTTCTGTTTCACCCAGATTCATAAGATGAAGAACAAAAACAATTCTTGAAATTGAAATCAATACATGAATTAAAATAGAAAAGTAATAGTACTAATCCATAGAATAAACAAAGCTCCTAACGTTAACAGTGGAGGTTTAGTTGCTCATGGTTCAGAGAGAAAACTAAGGTTTTCTAAAACTATAAAGTACGGAATGAGGTAAGAAAGAAGAGGTGAGCCCGAAGGGCTGATTCTTTTCCCTTTTATATCTAATCCTAATTAATGTAAAATATATTTTCTAAAACTAAATAATATCTTTTTCTATTTGTAAATAAAATAAAAGTTTAAATCAAAATATAAAACAAAATCTTTGAATACTTCTTTTTATGTGGGGACCATGTCAAATACTAGTATTGGCGCCTAACTTCACATTTGTGAAGTTAGACTTTGCCATGGCCGAATGGAATTGCTGCTGGCTCCTTCATGTGGCGCTTAACTTAGTGCAAAAATCCATCCTGGCGCCTAACTTCATGATTGTGGCGCCTAACTTCTCCTTTGTTTCCCTCCTGGCACCTAACTTGAAGAATGTGGCACCTAACTTGGTCTCAAAGTCCTTTCTGGTTCCTAACTTGGGAAATCCCAAGTTAGGCGCTGCCCTGGCAGCAAGCCTTTGGAGAATTTGTGGTTCTGGCGCGTAACTTGAGAAATTCCAAGTTAGGCGCCACCTTGACCATACCAAATGGGAGGGAAGTGTATACTATTATATATCGTTGGAAAGCTCTAGAAGTTAGCTTTCCAATGCCACTAAAATCACATCAATCGGAGCTCTTTAGTTCAAGTTATATTCCTTAGAGTGCAGGGAGGTCAGGGTTGACAACATCATCCACTTTCATTCTCTTCTTCTATAAAACTCCATCAAATCCATCCGAATGCTACCTGAAATAAACAAAATTGTAAACAACTCATAGTAGCATTTATAGTGGCTAAAAAGTATTTAAATCTTGATTAAACTTAATAATTCAAATGCAAATTCACTAGGAAAAGATAAGAAAGATGTTCACGCATCACAACACCAAAATTGAATTGTTGCTTGTCCTCAAACAACCAAAACTATTGCAAACTTAGGGTGTGAACTTGCATGAGAAGTGAGTACTCAAGTAAGCCCCTGTCTCTTCTTAAAGTGGAGTTTATACACTAATAGTTTTGGCATCGCACTATCCTTTGAATCAGAGGAATGTCACTGTCATTTGGAATTAGAATCCGGATAATATTCTGAATTCTCTGGCCTTTTTACCTTGGGTTAATCCTTGGACATAGCAAATTTTCTTTCATTCTCTTTTCTTTGGTGCTTTACACCTTGAGCCTAGAGGTGACTTTAAATGCTTTGTTTCAAGCTTTACTTAACGCAAAAACACCACAAGCACTCAACTGGGGAACTCTCTTTTAGTTTTGATTTTTCTCTCAGTTACTCCCTGAGAGTGGTGCTCAAAGCCTTTGGCATACTCTATTAAATTCACTTGATCTCAACTCTTAGTGCTCTATCTTAAGGATTACTTGACACATTTACACCACAAGCATATGACTAGGAAAACAACTCTTTGAGCTTTTAATCATATTTGACCTTCCTAGTCATTGATGCTCAGAGTCTTGGACCTTGCTTTTCTTTATTTTCTTTTTACTATTTCTTTTGCTTCAAGGAATAAGCTTTTGTTTAATTCAGAGAATTTGTAATAGTTCTCTAAATTCCTATTCCTTATGCACCAACATACTTTGATTCAAATTCAACTATGCACTGTTTATATCATTGATGAGTCCATATTTTTCGGTGTATTTTGGTTTGATTTGAGTGGATTTCATCACTTAAACCCACATTTATTCATCCAAATAGCATGCTTTTGTGTTCTCTCCCTTAATTGTGCCTAAATATGAAAACATGCTATTTTGTGCTTATTTTAATCACTTTTATGCCATTCGATGACATGACCTGTTTGTTGAGTGATTTTAGATCCTAGCGGCAAGTTTGGCAAGGCAAAAGTGGAAGGAAGCATGTACAAAGGGAGAAAACATGAAGAAAACAAATGAGAAGCACACATTGGAGTGTGCGTGCGCACAAAAGCCGCAAAACCATGTGTGTGTACGCACGACAACCTGTGCATACGCACAAAAGTCGCAAAACCATGTCTGCGTACGCACGACAACCTGTGCGTACGCATAAGAAGAAAATCAGCATGTGTGCATATGGACACACCTGTGCGTCCACACACGTCCCAGGGCGTGACTCATTTATTGCAAATCACTGGGGGTGATTTCTGGCCTCCAGAGCCTAATTTTAGGGCTTTCTGAAGCTGATTGAGTACTATATTAAGGAAGGCCTCACTCCATGTGAAGGGGGGAGAAATTAGGGCTAGTTTTGCATCATGTAGTTTATTTTCTAGAGAGAAAAGCTCCCCTTTCTCTCTAGAACCTAGGATTTTTAGTTTAATTTTCTTGTAATTGCTACTTTTAATTCTTGTTTTAATCTAGTTTCTTCTACCTTTCCTTGTTCTATTGTCTTAATTTCCTTGTTTATCTTGTTAATTTCTCATTTTAGTTGTCTTTTATGTTCATGCACACTCTTGTCACTTTAATTTACATTCAATGCAATTTTATGTTTCATGTCATTTGTTGCTTTATTGAGTTGCTATCTTTATTTTCCTTGCTTAGTAGTTGTAGCATTTATTATTTCTTGTCATTTTACCATGCTTTCTTTACATACCCACCAAGTGTTTGACCAAATGCTTGGTTGGGATTTTGCTTAGTTTTTCTCACTCTTGGTTGAGAAATTGTGTGGTTTGGGTGAACTTGAGTGGTGGATGTCCATTCCACATTGTGTGAGGGTTGTTAATTAATTTGGTTTCTCTTGACTCTAAGTGACCCACTAGTGTTGACTTAGGACTTAGGGATTGAGATTAATTATGCCTAGTTGACTTATCCTCGATGTAGGGTTGACTAATTGGGATTAATTCGCACACAATTACCATGTTTATGGTCCACAACTAGGATAGAAATCCTTAATTACCCACTTCTTGCCAAGGGTCATTTCTAGCTTTCAATTTCCATTTTCATTGCCTTTACTTGCCTTCATTTAATTTCTTGCATGTTAAGTTACCTTGCATTTTAATTTCTTACCAATTGCTATCATCCAACCCCATTTCTCCCATAGCCAAAAATTATACACTTAATTGCAACTCCTAGGGAAGACGACCCGAGGTTGAATTACTCTCGGTTTAAATTAGAAATATTAAACTTTGATGTTTGGGATTTAATTTGCCGGTTTGGTCTATACTTGCAACGTAAGTTATCTTGAATGGAAAAAATCCAAACCGGTGCAAAATCTTACTCATCAAGTTTTTAGCGCCATTGTTGGGGAGTTACAATGGTGTTTGTTTTTTTTGCTATTGTGCATTTGTGAATATTGTAAATAGCTTGCTTTTTGGTTGTCTTTTGTTAGGATTGGGATCTCGGAGGACATTGGAGAAATGGCTCTCCCAATTGGTGGGAAAGTCAAGCACAAGCCACCATAGCAAGGGCTCTCCCAATTGTCTAACTTAAAGACATTAAATAAAAGTGTTTGGTAACATTGTTCTAACTCTCCTCTTCTTGTACATATTTTGACTTATTTACTTTTTGTTATGCTTGGTTAGCTTAGAATTAGTTTAATTTTGAGTTAGTTATGTTAATTTTAGTTTGGATCATGAATTTATGGGTTCTTGCATGTTTTGGTATTTGGTTTTGATTGAACTAAGGCTTGGTACCTTAGATTTTGAAAGAAAAATATTTGAAAAACAGGGCATCTGTGCATACGCACCCACCCGTGCGTGCGCACAAAATCTCTATTTTCTGCGACTTGTGCGTGCGCACCGACCTTTGCGCACGCACACGTACGATTTTGCCCTCTGTTCGCAGCGCCAGCACGCTTGTGCACGCGCATTCCCCTGTTTTCTGCGACCTGTGCCTGCGCACGTACCTGTGCGTATGCACACATGCTCTTTTAGGCACTCTTTGTGCGGACGCACAGACGTGTGCATCCGCACGCCAACTTGCTTCCCTTCTGGTGGGAGCGTTGGCACAGCCTGTGCGTATGAACCCCCCTCTTATGCTTCTGTGCGTGCGCACGCACCCATGATCCTTTCCTTAAAAAAAAAGTGTTCTGTGCATGCGCACACGCTTGTGTGCACGCACACCATCTAATCCCCTCTCTGTTCAGTGTGCTCGCAGACACTTGTGCGTCCGCTCACCCTCCATTTCTTTACCTTCTATGCGTGCGCACATCTAGGTGCATACGCACGCATCTTGATTCCCTCTCTGCTGATAGCGTTTGCACACCTGGTGCGGACGCACACCTTCCCTGATTTGCTAAGTGTGCGTACGCACACCCCTGTTTTCTCACCCTTATACTTTTTTTCTCCTCTTCTCTCTACTTCTCTTCTCTCTTCCACCCCTCTCTTCTCTTGCTTTTGCCCCCCTTTCTACTTGTTTTACTTTGTTTTGTTTGCATTTTATTTTTATTTTGGTAATTATATTTGCTTTAGTTTAGTTGTTTGACAATTAAATAAATTGCAAGTGTTTGCTTGATGATTATTGGGTTGCTTTTTGCTTGAATTTTGATTTAATGAATATGTGCACTATATATGTATCAAGTCTTTGTTTGATTGCCTAGATGAATTGCAAGTTTAATGCATGTGTTGTAGCTACCATATGTGTTAGACTCTATCATTATTTGGAAACTTAATTATGAATTGTGCACTTTCACTTTAGTGAATTGAATGGAAATACTTACTCATCATGCTCTTTAAGTGAATATAATCACATAACAAGGTATTTGTTCCTTGTTAATTGATGCCAAGGCATCTTAGGCTAGTTTCACTAGCATTTTTCTGTTATTTTTAGTTGTTTTATGCATTTTCTTGAGCCTTAAGTAATCATTTGGGCCAAATAGTCATGCTTGTCTTAAATCATTCAAACATGAAGATTTTGATGCAAATTCCATGAGTTTTTAGTTATATTCCTTGAATGCTATGAATGAAAGATTTCTCATGAAATTTTGCAAGACTTTGATGCAGTTGTTTGGATGATTTCAGGGAAGAAGAGGCTAGGCAAGGAAGCAACAAAATCAATAAAGGAAGCTTGAATATCACATGTGGAGTTTAAGTTCCAGTTTAAGCTTAAACTGGAGCTTAAACGCCAAAACCATGAGAGCTAAGGAAATGCTGAAAGTGGCGTTTAACCTCCAGTTTAACCTTAAACTGGAAGTTAAACGCCAGAATTAGAAATGCACCAGGGAGCATTTCCACGTTTAAGCTCCAGTTTAACCTTAAACTGGAGCTTAAACGTGTTCGACTATTTTTTCTCCTCCAGGGTTGCTTTCTCATTTCCACGTTTAAGCTTCAGTTTCTCGAGCTTGTGCCTCCAGGGAGTGCCAGCGTTTAAGCTCCAGTTTAAGCTTAAACTGGAGCTTAAACGTGTTATATGGAACAGCTTGACCATGCCTTCTTCAAACATAAATAACTTGAGCTACAAAACTCCAAATGAGATGATTCAAAATGCATTGGAAAGAAGACATCTAGAGCTTTCCAAGCATATATGGCATGCATGGTGGATACTAAAAATTGAGGGAGAAAACGGCCCCGTAATGTGCATAGAAGAGCATAGTACCAACATGCAATCAGGCCAGCTGACCTCCTCACCTTCCATGGAGTATAACTCGAGTTGTAGAACTCCAAATGATGCGCTTCCAGTTGCATTGGAAAGTAGACATCCAGAGCTTTCCAACGATGTATAAAAGTATGGGGTGGACAATGCAACTGAGCTCCCAAAATTGGCATTTTCGAGCACGTTTAAGTGACTTAAACGTTGGCTTAAACGCTGTCAAACCAACCAGCAACCTTGTCACCTTCAATCAAGCATAACTTGAGCTATAGAGATCCAATTGAGGTGCTTCTAGTTGCGTCAGAAAGCTGACATCCATAGCTTTCCAACGAGGTATAATAGTCTATATTTGGCATCAAATTGGCAAGGTTGACAAGAGAACAAAGTGACGACTCAAGAAAGGGGGGTGCAACGTTTGAGTGTAGTTTAATGGATCATTATCCTTTTTGGATCAATTATGTCACTCTACCCTTCAAGCAAGCAAGGCCCATCAACAACACCAAATCAAGGCCACAAGAATCATCTAGAATAGTTTATTTTCATTTGATTGTAATTTGCTTTGAATTTCATTTTCATTTTGTAATTTAGGGAGCCTATTTAAAGGCCTTAGTTTCTGCATTTGAACGGACTGGATGGAAGGGGAATCCAGCCCCTGAGGGGGACTTTTACTTTTTTTACACGGGGAACTTTGGATGATTTTCTTTTAGTTTTGTAATTGAATTCAGAGCTATGACTCACTAAACCCCTTTCATTGGGTTAGGGAGCTCTATTGTAATTCAATGAATCAATAATAGTTTTATCTTCTTCTTCAATCTTTTCTCTTGAATTTTGTTAGAAAGCTTCTCGATCTAATTCCATTGGGTAGTTATCTTGGGAAAGAAACTACCCATAATTGGAATCCTTCGGAACCTTGGGAAAGGAATGGAGGATTCATGCTAGAGAAGCTTTCTCACAGTGAATTGGATTGGGGTTTGGATGGATATTGTGACATGTAATCCTACCAAATTGTGGTTCATGAAACTGTGTGGTATAATCAGTGATCGAGCATCATCTCTTCTTATGAACATTTAAACCAAGGGATTGGGAATTTGTTTGTTTTTAGAGAGAATTGGTGAGCCAAGGGATTGGGATCCAATCATATAAGATTGCCAAGCAAAATTCAATGAATGCATTGGTTGAGGAAGGGATAAAAGTTGTTTTGATTCGGAGATCTCAATATCTCCTAACACCCAATGAACTCCCCATTTCTGATTTACCACTTTCTCTTTACATTCTGCAATTAAATTCATGCAATCACCCCATCCCTTTTAATTTCAGCAATTTAGATTCTCGCTCTTTAATTCATGCAATTTTACATTCCGCAATTCTCATCTAAATCTTGATTCCGCTCAACTAGAACATACTTCTAATCCGAATTGCTCACTCAACCAATCCTTGTGGGATTCGACCTCACTCTATTGTGAGTTTTTACTTGACGATAACCGGTGCACTTGCCGGAAGGAATTTTGCCGATCGTGCAATTTCCTAAATCGTAGCATATCAAGTTTATGCACTCTATTGTTAATGCCTTGCATTTTTTTTGAGTCGACTTGACTTGATTCCTACCAAGACTTGTCACTTTTTGTAACAAGCACCTTATACATGTGATTATTTCATTATTCCTAAGGATGAATAAGCAGTCCATTTTCATCATTGGATTGGTTATTGTTAATTGTGCCATTTTAAGTTAATTTTGAGCTTTCACTTGCACAACTTTAATATCCGACTTCTTACATATTCAATTCACTTTAGTTGTGGTTGCCTAGGGTTATTTGTGCCTTCACTCTTGCTTATGATTTACTTGCAACCTAGGCCACTTAATTGAGAAATCAACCCGGAGCCCCGGTGCCCACTAGCTGAAGGTGGAGCCTCACATCTCTTCACCCCCGGATTGAGTGCATGCACGGAGGACCGTGCAATGTTTAAGTGTGGGGGAGGAACCGCAATTTTGGGGCGTAAATTTCTTTCTCTCAACACTTTGCATTATTTCTAGTTTTTAATAGTTATGTTTTTGTGAATATTTGTTAGTATTTTATTACATTGTGCTTTGCTTAGTTGATTTTATATATCTTAGCTTGCTTATAGTTTTATTTGCATGTTGCCTAGTATAGAAAATAAGTTTGGTAAAACAACAAAGAATTTTCAAGAAATCCCTTTTTAGGGCATTCCATTGATTAGATTTGAAACTTGTTTTTGAGCTTTCTTGAAGTATTTTTAAGGAACATAGAAAAGAGCTTGAGCAAATTACCTAGTGAGATTTGAGCTTCAATTGGGTGGTTGCATATTTTCAATCACAAATTTTGTTCTTGTGTGTTATAAACTCCTTTTATGATTGTAATCTTAGATTTACTTTAATCTTTATGTTCTATATTTATTGTTTTGAATTCATTTAGTATGATTGAGGCCATCTTTGATTAAACTCACTAGCCCATATGGCCAACCCTTACATCTACCTTTGTAACCACTTTTGAGCCTTGGTAATTCCCCTTTGTTCTTATTATAAGCACATCATTTGTCCTAAGTGAAAAACCATTAATGTCCTTGAATTGTATCTTTCATTAGCTTGGGTTTGAGTGTGTGTGTCAATCAAGTATGGGAAAATTTATGGAAAACATTGGTAGAATGTTAGTTTGGGTGTTTATTGAAAATTTAGAAAAATGGGTAATCACTCATGCAGTCATCATTTAAAACATATGCATCTTCTTTGTGATAAAAAAAGAAAAGAAAAGAAAAAGAAATGATAATAAGAATGTAAATAAAGGATGCATATGTGTGTGAATTGAAAAAGAAGGATGCATGAGTGAACATGAAAAATGGATAAATGGGTAGTTAGGTTATTTTGTCATGTATATAGGATGATATAGGATTAGGTGGGATACTTGAGCTAATCAAAGATCCAATCTATTAGCCCGCTTAACCATATTGATCCTACCCTTACCTAAGCCCCATTACAACCCTCAAAAGACCTCATGATATTTGCATTCATTCATCAAATATTAGTTGATTGTTAGATGACTTGAAAATCTTTGAGAAATATGATTAAAGGAGAATTGAGTGATTAAACCCTACACACTAAGCGATTAGAGTGTAAACACATCCGGTGAGGGGTTCAATTGCTCAGTTCTATGTTCCCATCCCTTATTTTGTGTCTTCTTGCAAGTTGTTGAACTTAATTTGAAAATTTTAAATCAAATCATTGGATATTGATTATATTGCTATATTTTCTTGTCTTGGCCCTAAGTTCCTATTTTGGATTGATTGAGATTCTTTTGTTTGTTTTTACCAAACTCAATAGGAACCATAATGTAGATATAGATAGATAATATTTAGTATAGTTGCACGCATGTAGTTAGTTGCATTAAATAAATTGCTTTCCCTCCTTATCCTTCTCCTTTGATTGTGATTAGCATGAGGACATGCTATTGTTTAAATGTGGGAGAATTGATGAGTCCATATTTTTTGGTATATTTTGGTTTGATTTGAGTGGATTTCATCACTTAAACCAACATTTATTCATCCAAATAGTATGCTTTTGTGTTCTCTCCCTTAATTGTGCCTAAATGTAAAAACATGCTATTTTGTGCTTATTTTAATCACTTTTATCCCACTTTTATGCCATTCGATGCCATGACATGTTTGTTGAGTGATTTTAGGTCCTAGCGGCAAGTTTGGCAAGGCAAAAGTGGAAGGAAGCATGTAAGGGAGAAACATGAAGAAAACAAAGGAGAAGCACACATTGGAGTGTGCGTGCGCAAAACCACCTGTGCGTACGTGATGAGCGGATATTTTATACGCTTTTTGGGGTTAATTTCATATAGTTTTTAGTGTGTTTTAGTTAGTTTTTAGTTTATTTTCAGTAGTTTCTAGGCAAAATTCATATTTCTGGACTTTACTACGAGTTTGTGTGTTTTTCTGTGATTTCAGGTATTTTCTGGCTGAAATTGAGGGAGCTGAGCAAAAATCTGATTCAGGCTGAAAAAGGACTGCTGATGCTGTTGGATTCTGACCTCCCTGCACTCAAAGTGGATTTTCTGGAGCTATAGAACTCCAAATGGCTCGCTTCCAATTGCGTTGGAAAGTAGACATCCAGGGCTTTCCAGCAATATATAATAGTCTATACTTTGATCAATGGTAGACGACGTAAACGGGCGTTCAACGCCAGTTCCATGCTGCAGTCTGGCGTCCAGCGCCAGAAACAGGTTACAAGTTGGAGTTCAACGCCAGAAACAGGTTACAACCTGGCGTTGAACGCCCAAAACAGCCCAGGCACGTGAGAAGCTTAAGTCTCAGCCCCAGCACACACCAAGTGGGCCCCAGAAGTAGATTTCTGTGCTATCTATCATAGTTTACTCATTTTCTGTAAACCTAGGTTACTAGTTTAGTATTTAAACAACTTTTAGAGAGTTATTTCGCATCTCATGACATTTTAGATCTGAACTTTGTACCTTTTGACGGCATGAGTCTCTAAACTCCATTGTTGGGGGTGAGGAGCTCTGCTGTGTCTCGATGAATTAATGCAAGTAATTCTGTTTTCCATTCAAACATGCGTGTTCTATCTAAGATATCCATTTGCACTTCAATATGAATGTGATGAACGTGACAATCATCATCATTCCTCCACGAACGCGTGCCTGACAACCACTTACGTTCCACCGTAGAATGAATGAATATCTCTTAGATCTTTTAATCAAAATCTTCGTGGTATAAGCTAGATTGATGGCAGCATTCAAGAGAATCCGGAAAGTCTAAACCTTGTCTGTGGTATTCCGAGTAGGATTCAGGGATTGAATGACTGTGACGAGCTTCAAACTCGCGAATGCTGGGCGTAGTGACAAACGCAAAAGGATAGTAAATCCTATTCCGGTACGATTGAGAACCTGCAGATGATTAGCCGTGCGGTGACAGCGCATCTGGACCCTTTTCACTGGAAGGATGGATGGTAGCCATTGACAACGGTGATCCACCAACACACATCTTGCCATAGGAGGACGTGCGTGCGTGAATCAGAAAACAGAGGAAAGCAGAATTTCAGAAGACAAAGCATCTCCAAAACTCCAACATATTCTCCATCATTGCATACAAGTATAATTTGTGTTCTGCCCTTTTATTCCTTGCAATCAAATTTGATAAGTGAATTATTTTATTGTTTTCCTGACTAAGAGTTACAAGATAACCATAGATTGCTTCAAGCCAACAATCTCCGTGGGATCGACCCTTACTCACGTAAGGTATTACTTGGACGACCCAGTGCACTTGCTGGTTAGTGGTACGAGTTGTAAAAAGTGTGATTTACAATTCGTGCACCAAGTTTTTGGCACCGTTGCCAGGGATTGTTTGAGTTTGAACAACTGACGGTGAATCTTGTTGCTTAGATTAGGAAATTTTTGTCTTTTGGGTCAGAGTCTTTTATTTTCTTTTCAAAAAAAAAATTTTTCAAAAATAATTTTTCTATTAAATCTCGTGCCAAACTTTAAGTTTGGTGTTTTCTTGTTGGTTTTCCTTTGTTTTTCAAAAATTTTATTTTGGTTTTCTAAAAAAATTTTAAGTTTGGTGTTCTTTCTTCATGTTCTTGTGTTCTTGTGAGTCTTCAAAGTGTTCTTGAGTTTTCCTTGCGTCTTGATCTTAAAATTTTTTAAGTTTGGTGTTCCTTGGTGTTTTCCCTCCAAAATTTTCGAAAACAAGGGGCATTAGATCTAAAAAATTTTAAATCTTGGGCTATCTTATTGTTTCTATCTTTCTTATTTAAATTCAAAAATATATTTTCTCTCTATTTTTAAAACAAATTTTCGAAAATTATTTTTAAAATTCAGATTTTTTTTTTAAAATTTAAAATCTTTTTCAATTCATATCTTTTTCAAAACTTCCTGACCACTTTCTCTCTCCTCATTTTTTTCGAAAATCTTCACCTATTTTTAATTATTTTATTTTAATTTATTTTATTTTTGAAATAATTAAATAAATAAATAAATAAATAAAAATAAATTTTTTATTTTACATCATCTCCCTTTTTCCATCATGGATCTAAATGGAAATGAACAGTCTAGGAGGACTCTGGGGTCATATGCTAACCCCTCTACTGCTTCATATGGGAGTAGTATCTGCATACCCTCCATTGGAGTCAGTAGCTTTGAGTTGAATCCTCAGCTCATTATCATGGTGCAGCAAAGCTGCCAGTGTTCCGGTCTTCCACAAGAAGAACCTACAGAGTTTCTGGCACAGTTTTTACAAATTGCTGACACAGTACATGATAAGGAAGTAGATCATGATGTCTACAGATTATTACTATTTCCATTTGCTGTAAAAGACCAAGCCAAGAGGTGGTTAAATAACCAACCTAAGGCTAGCATAAGGACATGGAAACAGCTGACAGAAAAATTCCTGAATCAATACTTTCCTCCAAAACGGATGACACAGCTAAGGCTGGACATCCAAGGCTTTAAACAAGGAGATAATGAATCTCTTTATGATGCCTGGGAGAGATACAGAGAGATGCTACGAAAATGCCCCTCTGAAATATTTTCAGAGTGGGTTCAGTTAGACATCTTCTATTATGGGCTTACAGAAATAGCTCAGATCTTTTTAGATTGCTCAGCTGGTGGATCTATCCACATGAGAAAGACAATTGAAGAAGCTCAAGAGCTCATTGATACAGTTGCTAGAAATCAGCATCTGTACCTAAGCAGTGACTCTTCCATGAAAGAAGAGGTTAAAACAGTAACTGCTGAACTTAGTCCTACAGAGCAAGCTGCTGAATTCAATCAGCAATTGGATTTTCTAACAAAGCAGTTAGGTGAATTCAAGGATAAACTACAAGAGACAAGGATGGCTAATATAAACATGGAAGTACAATTAAAGCAAACAAAGCAGCAACTGTCAAAACAAATAACAGAAGAATGCCAAGCAGTTCAATTAAGAAGTGGGAAGACATTAAATACCCCACCTCAAGGCAGCAAGAAGCCAAGAAATGAGCAAACCACCCAAAATCCACCTGAGGACAGTAAGAGCCCAGGGAAAAATAATTCTGGCGCTAAAACGCCAGAAATTGGGTGGAAGGCTGGTGCTGAACGCCCAGACCATGCTCAGTACTGGCATTCAACGCCAGAAACAAGCAAGGATCTGGCGTTGAACGCCCAAAAGAAGCATAGTTCTGGCGTTCAGACGCCAGGAATAGATGAGGAGCTGGCGTCTTACGTCACTCCAGCTTCTAACTCTGGCACTCCATTGCCAGTGAGGGATCAGACACACACAAGTGCTGATAACAACCCATCTAAAAAGGCTTCTTCAACCACTTCTGTAGGAAATAAACTTACAGCAACTAAGGTTGAGGAATATAAAGCCAAGATACCTTATCCTCAAAAACTCCGCCAAGAGGAGCAAGATAAGCAATTTGCTGGCTTTGCAGATTATCTCAGGACTCTTGAAATAAAGATTCCATTTGCAGAGGCACTTGAGCAAATACCTTCTTATGCCAAGTTCATGAAATAGATCTTGAGTCATAAGAAGGATTGGAGAGAAACTGAAAGAGTTCTCCTCACTGAAGAATGCAGTGCAGTCATTCTGAAAAGCTTTTCTGAAAAGCTTAAAGACCCTGGGAGTTTTCTGATACCATGCACATTAGACGGTAATTGCACCAAGACAGCTTTATGTGATCTTGGGGCAAGCATCAACCTAATACCTGTATCCACTATCAGAAAGCTTGGTTTAACTGAAGAAGTTAAACCAACCCGGATATGTCTCCAACTTGCTGATGGCTCCATTAAATACCCATCAGGCGTGATTGAAGACATGATTGTCAGAGTTGGGCCATTTGCCTTTCCCACTGACTTTATAGTACTGAAAATGGAGGAGCACAAGAGTGCCACTCTCATTCTAGGAAGACCCTTCCTAGGAACTGGACGAACTTTCATTGATGTCCAACAGGGGGAAATAACCCTGAGAGTCAATGATGACGAGTTTAAGTTGAATGCTGTCAAAGCCATGCAGCATCCAGACACACCAAAAGACTGCATGAAAGTTGATCTTATTGACTCTTTGGTAGAAGAGATCAACATGGCTGTGAGTCTTGAATCAGAGTTAGAAGACATCTTCAAAGATGTTCAGCCTGATTTGAAGGATTCAGAGGAAATGAAAGAGCCTCTGAAATTTCCTCTGAAAGAGGAAAAACCTCCTAAACCCGAGCTCAAACCATGACCACCATCCCTGAAATATGCATTTCTGGGAGAAGGTGACACTTTTCCAGTGATCATAAGCTCTGCTTTAAATCCACAGGAAGAGGAAGCACTTATTCAAGTGCTAAGGACACACAAGACAGCTCTTGGGTGGTGCATAGGTGACCTTAAGGGCATAAGCCCAGCTAGATGCATGCACAAAATCTTATTGGAGGATAATGCTAAACCAGTGGCTCAACCACAGAGGCGGCTAAATCCAGCCATGAAGGAAGTGGTGCAGAAAGAGGTCACCAAATTACTGGAGGCTGGGATTATTTATCCTATTTCTGACAGCCCCTGGGTGAGCCCTGTCCAAGTTGTCCCCAAAAAGGGAGGCATGACAGTGGTTCATAATGAAATGAATGAACTGGTTCCTACAAGAATAGTTATAGGGTGGCGCATGTGTATTGACTACAGAAGGCTCAATACAGCCACCAGAAAGGATCATTTTCCTTTACCATTCATAGACCAGATGCTAGAAAGATTGGCAGGTCATGATTATTACTACTTTTTGGATGGCTACTCAGGCTATAACCAGATTGCAGTAGATCCCCAGGATCAGGAGAAAACAGCATTCACATGTCCATCTGGAGTGTTTGCTTATAGAAGGATGCCATTTGGGCTGTGTAATGCGCCTGCAACCTTCCAGAGATGCATGCTCTCTATTTTCTCTGATATGGTAGAAAGTTTCTGGAAGTCTTCATGGATGACTTCTGAGTATATGGAGACTCATTCAGCTCCTGTCTTGATCACCTGAAACTAGTTCTGAAAAGATGCCAAGAGACCAACCTGGTTTTAAACTGGGAAAAATGTCACTTTATGGTGACTGAAGGGATTGTACTTGGGCATAAAATTTCAAACAAGGGAATAGAGGTGGATCAAGCAAAAATAGAGGTAATTGAAAAATTACCACCACCTGCCAATGTTAAGGCAATCAGAAGCTTTCTGGGGCATGCAGGATTCTATAGGAGGTTTATAAAGGATTTTTCAAAAATCGCAAAACCTCTGAGCAATCTGCTAGCTGCTAAAATGCCATTTGTGTTTGACACAGAGTGTCTGCAGGCGTTTGAAACGCTGAAAGCCAAGCTGGTCACAGCACCAGTTATTTCTGCACCAGACTGGACATTACCATTTGAGCTAATGTGTGATGCCAGTGATCACGCCATTGGTGCAGTACTGGGGCAGAGGCATGACAAGCTTCTGCATGTCATTTATTATGCTAGCCGTGTTTTGAATGATGCGCAGAAAAATTACACAACCACAGAAAAAGAATTGCTTGCAGTGGTTTATGCCATTGACAAGTTTAGATCATACTTAGTAGGATCAAAAGTGATTGTGTACACAGATTATGCTGCTCTTAAATATCTACTCACAAAGCAGGATTCAAAACCCAGACGCATAAGATGGGTGTTGCTTCTGCAAGAGTTTGATATAGAAATAAGAGACAGAAAAGGGACAGAGAACCAAGTGGCTGACCATCTATCCCGGATAGAGCCAATAGAAGGGACGTCATTCCCCTCTCTTGAAATCTCTGAGACCTTTCCTAATGAGCATTTGTTTGCCATTCAGGAAACACCATGGTTTACAGACATTGCAAACTATAAAGCTGCAAGGTTCATTCCCAAGGAGTACAGCAGGCAACAAAAGAAAAAATTAATTACTGATGCAAAGTACTACTTGTGGGATGAACCCTATCTCTTTAAGAGATGTGCAGATGGCATAATCCGTAGGTGTGTGCCTAAAGAAGAAGCACAAAGGATCTTATGGCATTGCCATGGGTCACAATATGGAGGTCATTTCGGAGGTGAGCGAACAGCCACCAAGGTCCTCCAATGTGGCTTCTACTGGCCTACACTCTACAGAGATTCCCGAGAGTTTGTACGTAACTGTGACAGTTGCCAGAGAGCTGGTAATTTGCCTCACAGTTATGCCATGCCTCAACAAGGAATCTTGGAGATTGAGTTGTTTGATGTATGGGGTATTGATTTCATGGGGCCTTTCCCTCCATCATACTCCAACACTTATATTCTGGTGGCAGTTGACTATGTATCAAAATGGGTTGAGGCCATTGCCACACCCACCAATGATACTAAAACAGTGCTGAAATTCCTCCAGAAACATATATTCAGCAGGTTTGGTGTCCCCAGGGTACTGATCAGTGATGGGGGCACTCACTTCTGCAACAAACAGCTTTACTCTACCATGGTCCGGTATGGGATTCGCCACAAGGTGGCGACTCCATATCATCCACAGACAAATGGACAAGCTGAAGTCTCTAATAGAGAACTAAAAAGAATCCTGGAATGGACTGTAAGTACCCGTAGAAAGGATTGGGCACGAAGCTTGGATGATGCTCTGTGGGCTTACAGAACAGCATTCAAGACTCCTATAGGGACCTCTCTATACCAACTTGTGTATGGTAAGGCATGCCACCTGCCCGTGGAACTGTAACATAAAGCCTACTGGGCAACCAGATTCCTAAACTTTGATGCCAAATTAGCTGGAGAAAAAAGATTGCTCCAGCTAAATGAGCTAGAGGAATTCAGATTCACTGCTTTCGAAAATACCAAGCTTTACAAAGAAAAATAAAAAAAGTGGCATGACAGAAAGCTGTCATCTAGAATCTTTGAACCAGGACAAAAGGTTCTGTTGTTTAACTCTAGGCTCAGGCTATTCCCCGGAAAACTGAAGTCCCGGTGGAGGAGACCATATGTGATTACAAGTGTATCACCATATGGTTATGTGGAGCTTCAAGATATTGATTCTGATAAGAAGTTCATTGTTAATGGACAGAGAATCAAGCACTATCTTGAAGGCAATATTGAGCAAGAGTGCTCAAGGCTGAAGCTAGATTAAAAGCTCAGCAAGGTCTAGCTAAAGACAATAAAGAAGCGCTTGCTGGGAGGCAACCCAGCCATGGGGCATCACTTCCTCTAAGCATTTTGCCCTATTCTTGATTTTATTTGTTTATATAAAGTTCACTGATACTAAGGTAAAGAGTCAATTGTATAAGTTCACAGGGTTACAAAAGGATTCTGCACACAAAACAGAGAAAAAGAGCTCACTGGCAAGAAAACGCCAGTAAGAGTCTGTTTTGGGCGTTCAACGCCCAAAAGAAGCATCCACTGGGCGTTGAACGCCAGTAAGGATAGTCATCTGGGCGTTAAACGCCAGACAGAAGCATCTTCTGGGTGTTGAATGCCAGAAAGAAGCTCCTTCTGAGCGTTTAACGCCAGATTTACAGCGTCCTGGGCGTTCAGAAAAATGCCCAGTGACAAAGGAGTTCCTGGCGTTCAACGCCAGAAAGAAGCAGCAGCTAGGCGTTGAACGCCCAGGAGAGGCAGCATTTGGGCGTTGAACACCCAAAACATGCAGCGTTTGTGCGTTCAGACGCCAGGATGGTGGGGAGGAGGTGAATTCGTTTTTACTTCATATTTTTCATTCTAAATTTAATTTTCATGTTTCAATTCATGATTTCTTGCATAAACATGTTAAGAACCCTGATTTCTAAAATCCCTAATTTCTAAAAATCCTATTTTAAAAATATCAAATATATCTTAATCCATAAGCACAAATCTTTTTTTTTATCCAATTCAACTCTTTTTCAAAATTTTCAAAACAAATCTATCTTTTTTCATTCAAAAATCCTTTCAACTAATCAATATCTTTTTCAAAAATCCAAATCTATCTTTTTCAAATATCTTTCATATCTTTTCAATTTTAAATTATATCTTTTCTTATCATACTTATTTTTTTTTAAAAAAATCATATCTTCTATCTTATCTTTCTCCCTATTTTCGAAAACCCCCCTCCCTTTTAAAAACCCATTCGGCCTCCTTCCTCTCATCCACCATCCTACACTAGCTCTCCTCCTATCCCTCTCCTTTCTTTTCTTTTGCTTGAGGACAAGCAAACCTCTAAGTTTGGTGTGTTTATCCGTGATCACTAAACCATACCCACTAAGATCATGGCTCCTAAAGGAAAACAACCCACTCCAAGAGGCAAGAAAGAGAGTGTTCCAAAACCACTTTGGAATCAAGGGAAGTTCTTAACTAAAGAACATTCAGACCATTATTACAAAATAATGGGTCTAAGATCAGTGATCCCGGAAGTTAGATTCGATCTGAAAGAAGACGAATATCCGGAGATCCAGGAGCAAATTCGAATCAGAAACTGGGAAGTCCTAGCTAATCCTAAAACGAAAGTGGGAAGGAATATGGTCCAGGAGTTCTATGCTAATATGTGGCAAACAGACAAGCAAAGACTATCTGGATCTGCTCTCTATGACTATCGGACCTTGGTCAGAGGAAAGATTGTTCATACCCACCCTGACAAGATCAGGGAGATCTTAAAGCTACCTCAGCTGAAAGATGTTCCAGACTCCTTCAATAGGAGAATGATGAGAACAGACAAGGGCCTGGATAAGATTCTAGAGGATATATGTATCCCTGGAGCCAGGTGGACCACCAGCACGAAGGGTGTCCCAATTCAACTCAAAAGAGAAGATCTCAAACCAGTCGCCAGAGGATGGCTGGACTTCATTGGGCATTCTCTGCTGCCCACTAGCAACCATTCTAAAGTCACTATTAGAAGAGCAGTGATAATCCATTACGTGATTTAAGGGAATTGAAGTGCCAGAAATTATCTCTTGAAGGACCAAGCACCCCGCAGATTAGAGGAACATCCACTTCCCAGAACAAAGGTTGTTAAATTCCAATCTTAAGCCTTAACTCTGTGATAACTGTTTTTATTTTAGTTTTACCTTAGGAGTCATATAGTAGTAATTAGTATCTATATTTTTGATTTTATCTCCAATTAAGCTATAATTTAATTTTATCATCATCATTAAACATGAATAAAATAGAAGAATTTCTTTAGAATAAGAGGCAATATTTTTCGAGTTTTTAATAAGATAAATTCTAATTATTTACATGTGGTGGCAATGCTTTCTGTCTTCTGAATGAATGCTTGAACAGTGCATATGTCTTTTGAATTTGATGTTTAAGACTGTTAAATATGTTGGCTCTTGAAAGAATGATGAACATGAGACATGTTATTGATAATCTGAAAAATCATAAAAATGATTCTTGAAGCAAGAAAAAGCAGTGAATACAAAAGCTTGCAGAAAAAAAAATAGAGAAAGAAAAAGAAAAAGCAAGTAGAAAAAGCTAAAGCTCTTAAAACCAAAAGGCAAGAGCAAAAAGCCAATAGCCCTTAAAACCAAAAGGCAAGGGTAATAAAAAGGACCCCAAGGCTTTGAGCATCAGTGGATAGGAGGGCCTAAAGGAATAAAATCCTGGCCTAAGCGGCTAAACCAAGCTGTCCCTAACCATGTGCTTGTGGCGTGAAGGTGTCAAGTGAAAACTTGAGACTGAGCGGTTAAAGTCAAGGTCCAAAGCAAAAAGAGAGTGTGCTTAAGAACCCTGGACACCTCTAATTGGGGACTTTAGCAAAGCTGAGTCACAATCTGAAAAGGTTCACCCAATTATGTGTCTGTGGCATTTATGTATCCGGTGGTAATACTGGAAAACAAAGTGCTTAGGGTCACGGCCAAGACTCATAAAGTAGCTGTGTTCAAGAATCAACATACTGAACTAGGAGAATCAATATCACTATCTGAATTCTGAGTTCCTATAGATGCCAATCACTCTGAGTTTCAATGGATAAAGTGAGATGCCAAAACTGTTCAGAAGCAAAAAGCTACTAGTCCCGCTCATCTAATTAGAATCTGAGCTTCACTCAAAAACTCTGAGAGATTATTGCTTCTTAAATTATTTGTATTCTATTTTATTTATCTAGTTGCTTGAGGACAAGCAATAGTTTAAGTTTGGTGTTGTGATGAGCGGATATTTTATACGCTTTTTGGGGTTAATTTCATATAGTTTTTAGTGTGTTTTAGTTAGTTTTTAGTTTATTTTCAGTAGTTTCTAGGCAAAATTCATATTTCTGGACTTTACTATGAGTTTGTATGTTTTTCTGTGATTTCAGGTATTTTCTGGCTGAAATTGAGGGAGCTAAGCAAAAATCTGATTCAGGCTGAAAAAGGACTGCTGATGCTGTTAGATTCTGACCTCCCTGCACTCAAAGTGGATTTTCTGGAGCTACAAAACTCCAAATGGCGTGCTTCTAATTGCGTTGGAAAGTATACATCCAGGGCTTTCCAGCAATATATAATAGTCTATACTTTGCAAAAGGATAGACGACGTAAACTGGCGTTCAACGTCAATTCCATGCTGCAGTCTGGCGTCCAGCGCCAGAAGCAGGTTACAAGTTGGAGTTCAACGCCAGAAACAGGTTACAACCTGGCGTTGAATGTCCAAAACAGCCCAGGCACGTGAGAAGCTTAAGTCTCAGCCCCAGCACACACCAAGTGGGCCCCAGAAGTGGATTTATGTGCTATCTATCATAGTTTACTCATTTTCTGTAAACCTAGGTTACTAGTTTAGTATTTAAACAACTTTTAGAGAGTTATTTCGCATCTCATGACATTTTAGATTTGAACTTTGTACCTTTTAACGACATGAGTCTCTAAACTCCATTGTTGGGGGTGAGGATCTCTGCTGTGTCTCGATGAATTAATGCAAGTAATTCTGTTTTCCATTCAAACATGCGTGTTCCTAACTAAGATATCCATTCGCACTTCAAAATGAATGTGATGAATGTGACAATCATCATCATTCCTCCACGAACGCGTGCCTGACAACCACTTACGTTCCACCGTAAAATGAATGAATATCTCTTAGATCTCTTAATCAGAATCTTCGTGGTATAAGCTAGATTGATGGCAGCATTCAAGAGAATCCGGAAAGTCTAAACCTTGTCTGTGGTATTCCGAGTAGGATTCAGGGATTGAATGACTGTGACGAGCTTCAAACTCGCGAATGCTGGGCGTAGTGACAGACGCAAAAGGATAGTAAATCCTATTCCGGTACGATTGAGAACCTGCAGATGATTAGCCGTGCGGTGACAGCGCATCTGGACCCTTTTCACTGGAAGGATGGATGGTAACCATTGACAACGGTGATCCACCAACACACAGCTTGCCATAGGAGGACGTGCGTGCGTGAATCAGAAAACAGAGGAAAGCAGAATTTCAGAAGACAAAGCATCTCCAAAACTCCAACATATTCTCCATCATTGCATACAAGTATAATTTGTGTTCTGCCCTTTTATTCCTTGCAATCAAATTTGATAAGTGAATTATTTTATTGTTTTCCTGACTAAGAGTTACAAGATAACCATAGATTGCTTCAAGCCAACAATCTCCGTGGGATCGACCCTTACTCACATAAGGTATTACTTGGATGACCCAGTGCACTTGCTGGTTAGTGGTACGAGTTGTAAAAATTGTGATTTATAATTCATGCACCAGTACGCACAAAAGCCGCAAAACCATGTGTGCATACGCACAAGAAAATCAGCAAGTGTGCGGATGCACACACCTGTGCGACCGCACACGTCCCAATGCGTGACTCATTTATTGCAAATCGCTGGGGGCAATTTCTGGGCCTCTAGAGCCCAATTTTGGGGCTTTCTAAAGCTGATCTAGTGCTATATTAAGGAAGGCCTCACTCCATGTGAAGGGAGCGGGGAGAAATTAGGTCTAGTTTTGCATCATGTAGTTTATTTTCTAGAGAGAGAAGCTTTTCCTTTTCTCTAGAACCTAGGGTTTTTAGTTTAATTTCCTTGTAATTGCTACTTTTAATTCTTGTTTTAATCTAGTTTCTTCTACCTTTCCTTTTTCTATTGTCTTAATTTCCTTGTTTATCTTGTTAATTTCTCATTTTAGTTGTCTTTTATGTTCATGCACACTCTTGTCACTTTAAATTATATTCAATGCAATTTTATGTTTCATGTTATTTGTTGCTTTATTGAGTTGCTATCTTTATTTTTCTTGCTTAGTAGTTGTAGAATTTATTATTTCTTGTCATTTTACCATGCTTTCTTTACATTCCCACTAAGTGTTTGACAAAATGCTTAGTTGGGATTTTGCTTAGTTTTTCTCACTCTTGGTTGAGAAATTGTGTGGTTTGGGTGAACTTGAGTGGTGGATGTCCATTCCACATTGTGTGAGAGTTGTTAATTAATTTGGTTTCCCTTGACTCTAAGTGACCCACTAGTGTTAACTTAGGACTTAGGGATTAAGATTAATTATGCCTAGTTGACTTATCCTTGATGTAGGGTTGACTAATTGGGATTATTTCGCACACAACTACCATGTTTGTTGTTCACAACTAGGATAGGAATCCTTAATTACCCACTTCTTGCCAAGAGTCCTTTCTAACTTTCAATTTCCATTTTCATTGCCTTTACTTGCCTTCATTTAATTTCTTGCATGTTAGGTTACCTTCTTTCTTGCATTTTAATTTCTTGCCAATTGCTATCATCCAACCCCCATTTATCCCATAGCCAAAAATTGTACACTTAATTGCAACTCCTAGAGAAGACGACCCGAGGTTGAATTACTCTCGGTTTAAATTAGAAATATTAAACTTTGATGTTTGGGATTTAATTTGCCGATTTGGTCTATACTTGCAACGTAAGTTATCTTGAGTGGAAAAAATCCAAACCGGTGAAAAATCCTACTCATCAATCATGCATTCAGAATCACAAATAATACCACCACGTTTAAGTAAATAAGACTACTCTTAAATATAAACTAAATTTCTCATGCAATACATCACTTCTTTTCTTTTCTTTTTAGATTCAAGCTCAGTGAGCGGTACATGAGACAATTTTTTTTAAAACTAAAAGCAAATAACAGAATGAAACTAAATCTAAGAACTGAAAGTACTAAAAATCATACAGACAATCAAAGCAACAGAAAATAGAAGACAACAAAATAAGAACGGAAGGGGAAATAGAATTAAAGGAACTCAACCACCTCAGTTATGCTAGTGGTCGTCTCATTCCTCCGGCTTTGCTCCTCCATGAAGAACATTCATCTCCCCATGGTGCCACTGATGATAAGGTAAATAGAGAGCACACTCTACAATACCAAACTTAAAAGTTTGCTTGTCCCCAAGCAAAGAAAAACTCCAGGGTGTCAAAAATTCCTTTTAATTGCTCCTGTTCCTATTCTAATCATTCTGCATGAACAAAACACATGTAAAACAAGAAAAATTCTAAAAAAATTGAGATAAAGTAATTTAAAACCAGAACTAAAATAACTATAATGCTAAAATCGAAATAACTATAAAATTAAAACCAAAGTAACTGTAAAACCAAGGGTACTAGTAGTTGGGTTGCCTCCCAACAAGCACTTTTTTAACATCACTAGCTTGACGGTTGATTGTTTCTTTTTCTTCCTCTTCTTCTAGTTAGTTAAGAGAAATGACTTTAGTGGACTTGAAGAGAAAAAAGATACCCACCAGAAAGCAACTCCCATACAACTCTCTGATTTATTAAGACCAAAGAAAGCATATTCAAGTGTTGGGGGAGAAGACTTCAATTCAAATGTGGGCAGTGCATCCAGATTTTTCTTCTCAGGAGCTTGCATGCATAGAATTAAAAGGGCTTGTATGGCTTCCTCGGAATTATTGGAATGTGCAAACATGGAGTGTGTATGGCTTCCTCCTTTGTTTGTGTATCTTCCTCCTTTGGTGGTTCTTGATAGATGGAACATGGAGCACTGAAGTTTCTTTGGTCTTAACTTTGCCAACTAAAATTCGGGTAGTTCCTCCATCCACAATAATATGAATCACTTAT
Organism: Arachis ipaensis; assembly: GCF_059453495.1. Classification (NCBI taxonomy): domain Eukaryota; kingdom Viridiplantae; phylum Streptophyta; class Magnoliopsida; order Fabales; family Fabaceae; genus Arachis; species Arachis ipaensis. Next base: position 90,505,489 of record NC_142438.1, read on the forward strand.
TGGGTGTGAGTAGTAACCCATGTGATCTTTCTCCATTATTTTTCCTTAGCACAAAACACCAAACAAAATTAAACGCATCATATGGTAAATAAAAAAGCAAAGAGAAAAGAACAGAAAGAAATTTATTTTCATTTTCTTAATATATATATATATATATATATATATATTCAAAAGAAATAAAATAAAGAAAAATAAAAAACGAAAATAAAAGAAAAATAAAATAAAGAGAATAAATTGAATTATTGAAAAAAACAAAAAATAAAAAATAAAAAAGAAGAACAAAAGTTTTAGTTTTTTTAAGAAAAATTAAAATTAAAAATAAATAATAAAATAAAAAGAAAAAAAGGAAAACAGGGGAGGGGGACGAAACTGAAGGGAAAATAAAAAGAAAATAAAAATAGAATTTATTAATAACAGAAAGCTAATTGAAAAAGAAAATTATCTAATCTAAGTAATCAAATAACTGAGGCAACACCAAACTTAATTTCAAAAATTAAGAAAAGAAATAAACTAGGTTAAATTCAAAAATTTATAGAAATAAATCAAGCAAAACTAAAGCAAAAATGCCTAATCTAAGCAATCAAACAACTGGTAGTTGTCAATCACAGTCAATCCCCGGTAACGACGCCAAAAACTTGGTGTGGAATTTATAACCCACAAACTAACCGGCAAGTGTACCGGGTCGTACCAAGTAATACCTCAGGTGAGGGAGGATCGATCCCACGAGGATTGATGGATTAAGCAACAACAATTGAGTGAATAGCTTAGTCAGACAAGCAGAAAATGGTATTTGGGTTTCACTTGCATTAAATAGTAAATTCAGAGAATTAATAAAGCAAGCAATAAACGGGTTGTGAAATATATGGAGAAAACAGTTAAGATTTCAGAGATGTTTATTTTCCAGATTAATTTTTCTTACCAAGTATTTTAATCATGCAAGATTCAATTCATGGTAAACTATATGTGACTAAACCCTAATTCCTTAGACCTTTTTAGTCTCCTCTAACCTTCTTCAACCGCCAATTCCTTGGTCACTTGATTCCGATTAGAGGGTTAAGTTCAAAACTAGTTTATGTGCCACAGAAACCCTAACTATCCAAGTATAAGAGGATTATATTTCACGTATCCCGTTAAGTCTAGATAATTAGTGATTTAGTAGAATTTATTTTCAAGCTGTTGTTTAGGTAAATTACTTTTCCAAGTTTTACAAGAACTCAATTAGAATAAGGGTCATACTTCCGTTCCACCCAGATTCATAAGATGAAGAGCGAAAACAATTCTTGAAATTGAAATCAATACATGAATTAAAATAGAAAAGTAATAGTATTAATCTATAGAATAAACAGAGCTCCTAACCTTAACAGTGGAGGTTTAGTTGCTCATGGTTCAGAGAAAAAACTAGGGTTCTCTAAAACTGTAAAGTGCGAAATGAGGTAAGAGAGAAGAGGTGAGTCCAAAGGGCTAATTCATTTCCCTTTTATATCTAATCATAATTAATATAAAATATATTTTCTAAAACTAAATAATATCTTTTCCTATTTGTAAATAAAATAAAAGTTTAAATCAAAATATAAAACAAAATCTTCGAATACTTCTTTTTACGTGGGGACCATGGCAAATACTAGTATTGGCGCCTAACTTCACATTTGTGAAGTTAGACTTTGCCATGGCCGAATGGAATTGCTGCTGGCTCCTTCATGTGGCGCTTAACTTAGTGCAAAAATCCATCCTGGCGCCTAACTTCATGATTGTGGCGCCTAACTTCTCCTTTGTTTCCCTCCTGGTGCCTAACTTGAAGAATGTGGCACCTAACTTGGTCTCAGAGTCCTTCCTGGTGCCTAACTTGGGAAATCCCAAGTTAGGCATTGCCTTGGCAGCAAGCTTTTGGAGAATTTGTGGTTCGGGCGCCTAACTTGAGAAATTCCAAGTTAGGCGCCACCTTGACCATACCAAATGGGAGGGAAGTGTATACTATTATATATCATTGGAAAGCTATGGAAGTTAGATTTCCAATGCCATGAAAATCACATCAATTGGACCTTTGTAGCTCAAGTTATACTTGTTAGAGTGCAGGTAGGTCAGGGTTAACTGCATCATCCACTTTCTTCCTCTTCTTCTATAAAACTTCGTCAAATCCATTCAAATTCTACCTGAGATAAACAAAATTACACACAAATCAAAGTAGCATTCAGTGGCTAAAAAGTATTTAAATCTTGATTGAACTTAATAATTCAATTGCAAATTCACTAGAAAAAGATAGGATACATGCTCACGCATCACAAGTGTACCGGGTCGTACCAAGTAATACCTCAGGTGTGTGAGGGTCGATCCCAGGAGGATTGATGGACTGAGCAACTATGGTCAAATGATTTCTTAGTCAGGTAGTGCGCAGGATTAAATTTTGCACAACTGAACCAGCAAGTGCACTGGGTCGTCTAAGTAATACCTGAGTGAGTCAGGGTCGATCCCACGAGGATTGTCGGCTTGAATCAAGTTGTGGTTATCTTGTAGATCTTAGTCAGGCGGATAGAAAAGTTGTTTGTTTGTTTAAAGCGCATAAAATTAAAATAAAGATAACATTACTGAGTTGATGGTGAATGCAATGATAAGATGGTTAAGGCTTTAGAGATGCTTTGTTCTTCCGGATTAATCTAGTCTCACTGTCTACTCCAACTGTGAATGATTTCTTCTATGGCAGGCTGTATGTGATCAATGCCTTTCTTGAGAGGTCGCCAATTCTCCTCTAGGCTGAACACCAGGGTTAGTGAGCATCCAGTCTGAATGAGGGTGAAGCTCCTGCAGTTCATTTCCCTTGATAATCCTACTCAAAATGCCACAGACAAGGTCGAATCTTCTGAATCATGGAATGCTGTGCCTTTGGTTCTAGCCTCTACCACAAAGACTCTAATCTCCCCATACCTTGGCTGAACTGGTGTCTCGAGAAGTCCCCAACGAAGTCGTGGATTAGCCATCTAAAAGAAGTATAATCAAGCTAGTGGTTCTTTGATATCCGATGAAAGGGGCTCGCTGAACCCATGTTGAATAGAGATAACCTTGTGCTGGTTCAACTCATTTATAAGGTTGAAGAATGAAGATACATCTTAGAATAGAGAATCAAACACGAATTGAGATAGAATAGTAATACTTTTATTAATCCATAAAACTCAGCAGAGCTCCTAACCTTAACCTAGGAGGTTTAGTGACTTATACTGATAGAAAAATACAATGAAAGGTTCGAATGGGTAAAGATGGTTGAAGATCCTAAAACAATAATTGATCTTCTCCTTTAAATACTAATCTAATAACTAAGAATTACAAGAATAAGATAGGCTTTGTCTTGTAGTGCCAAAATTCACTTTTGGGCCCCAATTGGTGAGTGTTTGGGCTGAGCTTGAGTGGTCTCCACGTGCTAGTAGGGCTCTAGGGCGTTGAATGCTGGCTAGGGACACCTTTGTGGGCGTTGGACGCCTGGACTGGGGTAGATGGCTGGCGTTGAACGCCAGTTTTGGGCCTTCAATTATGAAGCAAAGTATGGACTATTATACATTTCTGAAAATCTCTGGGTGTTAGCTTTCAATAGACATTGAGAACGCTCCATTTGGACTTCTGTAGCTTCAGAAACTCTCTTTCGCATGCAAGGTGGTCAGATCTTGACAACATCTGCAGTGCTTTCTCTGCCTCTGAATCAGACTTTTGCTCCAGCTCCTCAATTTCAGCCAGAAAATACCTAAAATTGTATAAAAACACACAAACTCAAAGTAGAATCCAAAAATGTGAATTTTGCACTAAATCCTATAAAAACTTAGTGAAACGTAAATAAAACGTAATAAAAACTATATGAAAATGATGGCAAAAAGCGTATAAGATATCCGCTCATCAGAACACCAAACTTAAATTGTTGCTTGTCCCCAAGCAACTAAAAATAAAGTAGGATAAAAAGAAGAGTAAGATACAATAAATCTCAGAGTTTCCAATGAAGCTCAGTTTCAATTAGATAAGCGGAACTTAGTAGCTTTTTGCTTCTGAATAGTTTTGGCATCTCACTATGCATTGAAACTCAGAAGTGTTAGCATCCTTAGGAACTTAGAATCCAGATGATGTTATTGACTCTCCTAGTTTAGTTCTTTTTTATTATTGAACACAGCTTTTAGAGTCTTGGCCGTGGCCCTAAGCACTTTGTTTTCCAGTATTACCACCGAATACATAAATACCACAGACACTTAACTGGGTGAACTGACGGGCAGAAAATTGCCGATTAAGAATTTATAGAGAAAATAGCGTTGCAAGTACAGTTCTTAACCGACGAAAATTCCGCTTATCAATTTAAAAGGGTTGTCACAATTTAAGAATAAAATACTGGGAGTAGAATTCCCAGGTCATCTCCCAACGAGTTGACAAAAGAGTGCAATTTATTGGTCAGGAATTTTCTGAGAATTTTTAGAGTTGGAGAACGCAAAATTAAAATAATTATTAATTAAAGCAATGAAAATTAACAAGAGGTTTTATATATTTGAAATAAAGAAGTCTTGACCAGGAGAAGATTAATTGGATGTTCTATCCTTTTTGAATTTTCCCAAGTGTAAAGGTAAAAGGTTGTTGTTTCTACTTAGTTATCCCTTACCGAATAAAGGAAAGTCAAGTAACTGAACCAGCTCCGATTCACAAGTCCTAATCCTCTCCTATGGAAGGATTAGCGTTAGTGACTAGAGAGCCAGCCAACAACTTCCAAATTCCAATTAACAGTTGAGTATTCCAACTCAAGGGTCTCCTTTTAATCAACTCCCAAGTCAAGTTAGGAGTCTACTCCATTGATATGAATGCCATTTTTATAAATGATAAAAGGGAAAGAAAAGAAGATATAGAAATTCAAATAAAGTAATAACAGAAAATTAATTAAAGGTAAAAATAATTTCTTGCATTAATAAATTCCAAAATTAAGATATCCATATGTAACTCTGAACAGGGTAAATGGGTGATAAAAGAGTAAGGAAACAAGAAAACAAACTAAAATGATAGAGACTTCAACGGAGGTAGTAACTCTTCTCAATACCCAAATCAAAAGCATAAAACTAGAAATCTATGAATGTGAAGAACCCTAGAGGAAGTGGTGATTTTTCTCTCTCCCATTCAAAACTAAAAACTAAAATTGTGTAAAAGTGAATGTGTCTTGATTCTCTGCTTGTCCACTGGCTCTAGGCCGTGTTTTTGGGCCGAAAACTGGGTCCAAACTTAGCCTAAAATCGCCCCAGCGTCTTCTGTGATTTCTGCACGTGGCGCACGTCACGCGTACGCATCGATGGTCCTCTCTGCATGTCACGCGTACGCGTCAGTTACGCGAACGCATCACTGTCCAATCTCGCTTGTCACGTGTACGCGTTAGGTACGCGCACGCGTCGCTGTGAAAATCACTAAATCACGCGCACGCATGAGCCATGTTTGCGCGTCGATCCTTGCTGGTCATCTCCTTTATTTCTTGTGTTTCTTCCATTTTTGCAAGCTTTCTCTCCATTCTTTAAGCTATTCCTGCCCTATACAGCCTGAAAATACTTAACGCACTCACGACATCGAATAGTATGAAAGGAGAGTTAAAAATATACAATTTAAAGTCTTAGGAAGCAAGTTTTCAACCATAGAACAAAACTGGGAAGGATTTGTAAAACCATGCAAATTGTATGAATAAGTGTGCAAAGAGTTGATAAAAACACTCAATTTAGCACAAGATAAACCATAAAATAGTGGTTTATCAATCTCCCCACACTTAAACATTAGCATATCCTCATGCTAAGCTCAAAGGGACCAAAAGAATGAATGGGGGAAAGCAAGACTCTTGTAATGCAACCTATGTATGTGAATGTAACTATATGCTAAGATGTTTCTACCTACTTGGTTAAAAATAATTGAAATCAGATTCCGCTAATTGAAATCATACAATAAAAGACAAGTAAACTTGTAGGAAGATAGCTCATGAAAGAAGGGAACATAGAATCAAGCATTGAACCCTCACTGGAAGTGTATATGCACTTTGATCGCTCAAGTGTCTAGGGTTAATCCACTCTACTCTTCTCTAGTTATACTTTCTAAAACTTGTTCTTCATCTAACCAATCAACAAATATTTAGTGTACAAATTCAAACATCATGAGGTCTTTTCAAGGTTGTAATGGGGCTAAGGTAAGGGTGAGGATACATGTATGGCCAAGTGAGCTATAATATGAATCTTTGACTAACCTAAGTTCTCACCTAACACACACACACTCTATATAATTCCAAAATCATGCCTAGCTATCCAAAATCCCACTTTTTCATCACATACTCGTGTATCAAATTTTCTTTAAATTCACCACATATGCATTGATCTTTTATTAAACTTAACATTGGGGTTGTATTATCCCCTATTCATTTATTTCTTTTACTGTACTTTTCTTTTCTTTTCTATTTTTTTTCAAACAATAATGAAAACATAACATATCAATGCATATGGTTTTTCTAGTTTTACATGAGTAGGCACCCAAATTCCCAATATTCAAATAAAGTAGAAACACAACACATTCCTATTAACCCAGGTTCCCACAATTCCACACACTTAATTAACACACTATCTTAAGCTAACCAAAGATTCAATTTAGGTAATTAATTGTTTTTTCGCTTAAGGCTAGTGATGTGGTAATATAAAGAACAAATGGAGATTAAAAGGCTCAAAGTGGCAAACAAAGGTAATTGAAATGGTAGGTTATTTGCGATAAGTAAGCTAATAACAAATGATGGCCTCAATCATATGTATGCATGCAAATACACTAAACAATGGACATATAGAATGGAAAAAACTATAAATTGCAATCATAGGGAAGAGAGCACACAAGAATAAAAAATCATGGTTAAATAATGTAACCATATACTTAAGCTCAAAATCTTACAGGTTGTGTGTTCTTATCTATAATTCATGTTCCAAATTACAATCTTCAAACAAGTTTAACACAAATTTTTTATTTAAATTAGTGGAATACTATAAACTAGGGTCTTGAAAAGAAACTCATTATTTTAACCAAGCAGAACATACATGCAAGCAGTTATTACCATGCAATCTATCCTATTTATCAAAAGAAAAAGTAAAATGTTGGTGTTAAAAGAGAGAGATTACCTTCGGAAGTCAAGGACTGACCTCCCCACACTTAAGGCTTGGCACGGTCCTCCGTGCCATCAGTAAGGAGCAAGGTAGGACTGGACGCATTGCCTCCACTGTCTGGCTCGCCATGGCTCCTTGTGCTATTGGGTGAAGGGGAATCTGGGGTGTCTTTCGGTTCCGGAGGTGGGTGGTTACCAATGATGAGTTCCTTCAGATAGTTGGTGCGGTAATTTTTAACCCACAATCTAACCGGCAAGTGCACCGGGTCGTACCAAGTAATACCTCAGGTGAGTGAGGGTCGATCCCACGAGGATTGAAAGACTAAGCAACAATGGTTAATTGATTTACTTAGTTAGGCAAACAGAAAATAGTGTTTAGGTGTTCAAAGAGCATTAAACAATCGTACAGAAATTAAAATAGTAAAATAAATGGATTGGGAGTAACCACTAATTCCTTAGACATTTCTAGTCTCCTCTAGTTTTCATCAACTGCCAATTCCTTGGTCAATTGATTCCAATTAGAGGGTGATGATCAAATTCCAGTTTATATGCCACAAAAACTATAATTACCCACAAATAAAAGGATTATATGTCACGTATCCCGTTAAATCTAGATAATTAAAATTTAGGAGAATATGTTTTCAAGCTGTTGTTCAAGTAAAGAGCTTTTCCAAGTTATACAAGAACTCAAATAGAAAGAGGGTCATACTTCCGTCCACCCAAATTCATAAGATAAAGAGCGAAAATAATTCTTAAATTATAAATCCATACATGAATTAAAATAGAAAAAGCAATAAAATCAATCCATACAAATAGACAGAGCTCATAACCTTAACAATGGAGGTTTAGTTGCTCATGGTTCAGAGAAGCATAAGGATTATAAATTGGAATGGAAAAATGTTGTGTTGGAATCCCCCTGTTGGAATTCCTTTTTATATCTAATCCTAATTAATTTAAAAATCTATCTTCTAAAACTAAAATATTATCTTTTCCTAAAAATAATATTTGAATTTAAATTAGAAATAAATTAACAAGTCTTCAGTTGATGGGTGGAGACCACTCGTTTTGTCCATTCTGCAGCTTCTAATCTGTGTTTTCTGGGATGAAAATGAGTCAAAACAGCCCAGAAATCGCCCCCAACATTTTTCTGCGTTTTCTGCACGTGGTGCATGTCACGCGTATGCGTCAGTCACGCGTACGCGTCGATGGTCTTTTTCGCGTGTCACGCGTACGCGAACACGTCAGTGAGAAAATCTTCAAATCACGCGTACGCATCAGTCACGCGCACGCGTTGCCATGGAAAGCTCCAAATCACACGCACTCATTAGTCACGCGTACGCGTCACTCCTCGCTGCCATCTTCTTTGGTTCTTGTGCTGCAGAAACTCCATCAAATCCAGCCGAATGCTACCTAAAATAAACAAAATTGCAAAAGACTCAAAGTAGCATCCATATTGTCTAAAATATAATTAATTCTTTATTAAACTCAACAAATTAAATGCAAATTCACTAGGAAAAGATAGAAAAGATGCTCACGCATCAATAGTTGTATCGGCGCTTGTTACGGCGCTCCATTTGCTCCATCCACCGGTCTTGCCGGTCAAACCTCTCGAGGATCTGAAGGAACATCTGATGGGTGGATGGTGCTTGTAGTGTGGATGATGGTGCATTCACATATGACGCGTGCGTGTCCTAGATGCTTGCGCGTCGAATGCTCTTCTTTTTTTTTTAATGCAGAATGCAGGTGATTATGCAAAAATTATGAATGAACAGTGATAAAAACAAAATAAAATAAAACTAGGAATGAAAAGGAACGATCATACCATGGTGGGTTGTCTCCCACCTAGCACTTTGCTTTTATGTCCTTAAGTTGGACGGTCCACAAGTTCAATCTTCTTCTGTTGGTGGATCCTCCAAGAGGAAGACCTTTAGCTCCTTATTGTTCTTCCCTAGTCATTGATGCTCAGAGCCTTGGACTTGGGATTTTTTTTTCAATACTGTTTCTTTTGCTTCAAGGATTAAACTTTTTACTTATTTCAGAGAAGTCATAATAATTATCTAAATCCCTGTTCCTAGTACATCAACATTCTTTGATTTAAATTTAAATATACATTGTTCATGTCATGCATTCAGAATCACAGAAAGTATCACCACATCTAAGTAAATAAGACTATTCTTTAATATAAATTCACTTTCTCATGCAATACATCACTTCTGTATTTTTGATTTAAATTCAAGCTCAGTGAGTAATATATGAGACATCTTTTCGGAATTAAAGCAATTAAGAGAAAACTAAACTAGACCTAGGATTCTAAATAATAAAGGATCATGCAACAAACAAAGCAAAATAGCAGAAAACCAAAACATAATATAATAAAAGCGGGAAGGAATATAGAATGAAAAGAACTCAACCACCTTAGTTATCCTAGCGGTCGTTTTATTCTTCAGGTTGTGCTCCTTCTGTGAAGATGATTCGCCTCCCTTTTGTTGCCATAAAAATAAACAGAAAACCCTTAAGCGAAGCGTCAAAACCAAACTTAAAGGTTTGCTTGTCCTCAAGCAAAGAAGAACTGAAAACAGAAAGAAACAACTATTATGATGAAAGAAGAATAAAAGGATAAAAGAACAAGAGAGAATTAGGATTGGGAGAGAGAGAAAGAAAATTAAAACTGGGCGGCGAACTAGTGTAGTTGTACGGCGAAGGTGATGACAAGTCATCTTAGCCTAGTTTCACTAGCCTTTTTCTTTTGTTTTCAATTGAATTATACACTTTCTTGAGCCAAAAGCAAGCCAATTTGGTAGATTTTCATGTTTCCTTTGATTTAATCAACCATGTATGAATTCATGCTATTTCATGAGGTTTTATGCTATAATTGTCATATATTATGAAAGAATGAATATCTCATGATTTTGAGCATAGCTTTGATGTGTTTGGTTGATTAATGATAGGTGAAGGAAGCTTGGAGAAAGGTTGATGCAAGAAGGAAGGGCTAGGAGGAAGAGAGAACAAAAAGTTTGAGCAAAAGTTTGCCCTCAAACTTTAGCTCAAACATTTGGATTAATTATGAACCAGGAAGTAAAAGCTGGAGCAAAAGTTAGACCCCTAACTTTTTGGCTAACTTTTGGCATGAAAAACACTCCCTGGATGCACAAAAAGTTTGCGCCAACGTTAGCCCCCTAACTTTTTGGCTAACGTTGGCGCCATGAATAACCAAGGGGAGGCCAACGTTGGAGCAAAAGTTAGACCCCTAACTTTTGCCCCAACGTTGGTATCAGCAAAACAAGGGTGCTGATGTGAAAAGTTGGAGCAAAAGTTAGACCCCTAACTTTTACTCCAACTTTTACTCAAGCTTTCATGATTCCAACCCGGTTCAATTCAGTTCTTCTCCAAACTCCAAGAGCAATCAACCAAGGCCTCTCTCAACCCAATTCCACCAAGAGCAAAGGCCCAATTGAAGGCTTGAAGACCATTTGAAGAAAGTGTATAAATAGATTAGAATTTAAGTTTTGAAGGGAGCTTCGCTTTTAGTTTTCAGAACAACTTTCTTTTCTGGTTTTGATTGGGAGCTCACTTTTATTTTTCTTAGCATTGTTGTTTTAATTCAAGAGAATTTGGGAGGAGAATTGATCTCTCTTCTTCCTTGTTCTTGCCCAGCACTCTTTACTTTTCTTGTCTTGGATTTTGGGTGGAGAGTTGAAGAAATTCTGTTTCAATCTCACCTTGGGATCTTGTTTAATTTTCTGCTTAATTGAATTTCAGTTTCGGTTCATTGTTCTTCATCTACTTTCTTTGGAATTTACAATCTCCTTTGCAATTGTTCTTGTTGGATCTAGGAAGGCATTGAGATCTAGACTTGGTTTTCTAGTCTCTTGGGTCCTGAGATCTGAATTCTCAATTTACATCTTCTGTTTACTGTTTTCATGCTCACTTTACTTTTCTGTTTTAAGATCCGGTTTGATTCAAGACATCCTTTACTTCTCTCTTTGTTGCAATTTACTTTTCCTCGTTTAATTCCTGCAAATCCAACTCCCAATTCCCTTTACAATTCAAGCCATTTACATTTCTTGCATTTTAAGATTCTGCAATTTACATTTCTTGCGTTCTAAGTTTTTGCCATTTAATTTCTTGTTCTTTAAGATTCAGCACTTTAAATTTCAGTTCTCTTTAATTTCATGCCAATTACCCATTCCCTTTACTTTCTATGCAATTTAAATTCTGCAAATCACAAATCTCTCAACCAAATCTTGATTCGCTTGACTAAATCAACCACTAAACTAAAATTGCTCAATTCTTCAATCCCTGTGGGATCGACCTCACTCCCGTGAGTTATTATTACTTGATGCGACCCGGTGCACTTGCCGGTTAGATTTGGGTGTTTCGGAGGAATTCGTTTCTCCGCGAAAATATCCCATCAGAAGGCGACGCGTACGCGTACAGCACGCATACGCGTGGGTCGCAAATTTTTCTTAATGACACGTGAGCGTCAGGAACGCGTCCGCGTGCCCATGATTTGTGCTTCTAGCGCACTTCCAGCCCCAAGCCAGCACAACTCTCTGCCCAAACACTTATTTACGTCAATTTTTAAGGTCACGCGTATGCGTGGAGTGCCAAAATCACGAATGACGCGCACGCGTGGGGTACGCGTACGCGTGGACCTGTTTGTGCGAAAGGCATCATTCCTGCGCCACTCCCGCGCAACTCTCTGTTCATTTTTATTTTTCACGCACACCCATCTGACGCGTGCACGTCAGCAACGCTTGCGCGTCGGGTGCTCTCTTTTTTTTTATGTGTCCGGCTCCTGTTCTAAGATAGCTGCATGATCTGAAAAACAGTAAAAACTTAGTAAAATCAAATAAGGAAGAAAACTACTACTACAAAAAATAGCTAAGGATACGAATTTATCGGGTTGCCTCCTGACAAGCGCTTCTTTAATGTCACTAGTTTGACGGTCAGTTCTGCTAGATCAGCAGATGAGTGGACCCCTAGCGATCAATCTCACCTCCAAGATAGTGCTTCAGCATCTGGCCATTCACTGTAAATTTCCTATTAGAATTCTCTTCCTGTATTTCTACATAACCATATGGTGAAGCTCTGGTAACCACAAACGATCCTGACCACCGGGATTTCAGCTTCTCGGGAAAGAGTTTGAGCCTTGAATTATACAAAATCACTCTCTGTCCTGGATCAAAGATTCTGATGGCAATCTTCTTGTCATGCAGTAGCTTGGTTCTCTCCTTATAGAGCTTGGCATTCTCATAAGCTGAATATCTGAATTCATCAAACTCATTCAACTGAAGCATTCACTTAATTCCTGCAGCTTCTGAATCAAGATTCAAGTACCTGATTGCCCAGTAAGCCTTGTGTTCTAGCTCAACTGGCAAGTGACAGGCTTTTCCATAGACCAACTAATAAGGGGACATGCCAATAGGAGTCTTGTAAGCTGTCCGGTATGCCCAGAGAGCATCATCAAGCTTCCTAGACTAGTCCTTCATTGAAACACTGATGGTCTTCTCTAAAATCCTCTTAAGTTCCCTATTGGAAACTTCAACCTGTCCACTTGTCTGAGGGTGATAGGGGGTTTCCACTTTATGACGGACTCCATATCTCTGCAGAAGAGAGTCCAGCTGTTTATTGCAGAAGTGACTTCCTCCGTCACTAATGAGTGTCCTTGGGACACCAAACCGGCTAAAGATGTATCTCTGAAGAAAGATCATTACCACCTTGGCATCATTGGTGGGCAGAGCCACAGCTTCCACCCACTTGGACACATAATCAACTGCCACTAGAATATAGTTGTTTGAATGTGAGGGTGAAAAAGGTCCCATGAAATCAATACCCCATACATCAAACAATTCAACCTCAAGAATCCCCTGCTGTGGCATTTCATGGTTGGCAGGGAGATTTTTGGCTTTTTCACATCTGTCACAGTGCTTCACAAATGCTCTTAAGTCTCTGAAGAGAGTTGGCTAGTAAAACCCGCTCTAAAGGACCTTTGTGGTTGTCCTTTCACCACCAAAGTGGCCTCTATACTCAGAACCATGACAGTGCCAAAGAATCTGCTGTTTTTTTTCATCTGGGACACATCTTCGGATGATACCATCTGAACACATTTTAAAAAAGTATGGTTCCTCCTAAATGTAGTACTTTGCATCAGTCAATAGCTTCTTTACTTGTTGCCTACTGTACTCTCTTGGAATAAAATTCATGACCTTATAATTTGCAATGTCTGCAAACCATGGAGCCTGCTGAATGAGGAATAATTGCTCATCCGGAAACGTCTCAGTCACAGCTGTGGGTGGTTGAACTCCTGCTTTAGGTTCAATTCTGGAGAGATGGTCATCCACTTGATTTTCTGACCCTTTCCTATCTTTTATCTCAATATCAAACTCCTGAAGGAGCAACACCCATCTGATTAATCTTAGTTTAGAATCCTGTTTAGTTAGAAGGTACTTCAAAGCAGCATGATCAGTGTAAACAATAACCTTAGAACCAAGTAAATATGACCTAAACTTATTAACAGCATACACAACAGCTAATAATTCCTTTTCTGTAGTTGTGTAATTCTTTTGGGAATCATTTAGCACACGACTGGCATAGTAAATGACATGTACAAGCTTACCATGCCTCTGTCCTAAAACAGCTCCTATAGCAAAGTCACTGGCATCACACATCAATTCAAATGATAAATCCCAGTGAGGGGGAGCTATAATGGGAGCAGAGGTAAGGTTTACTTTCAGAGTTTCAAAAGCATGCAGACAATCAGAATCAAAGACAAAAGGAACATCAGCAACCAACAGGTTGCTTAAAGGTTTAGCAACTTTAGAAAAATCCTTTATAAATCTTCTATAAAATCCTGCATGACCGAAGAAACTCCTAACTGCCTTAACATTAGTTGATGGTGGTAATTTTTCAATCACCTCCACCTTTGCTCTATCAACTTCATTTCCCTTACTTGAAATCCAGTGTCCAAGAACAATACCTTCTGTAACCATAAAATGACATTTTCCCAATTTAAAACAAGGTTTGATTCTTGACACCGTTTTAAGACAAGAGATAAATGCTTAAGGCAGGATTCAAAAGAATTACCAAAGATAGAAAAGTCATCCATAAATACCTCAATAAACTTTTTAACCATATCAGAAAAAATTGAAAGCATACACCTCTAAAAAGTTGCTAGAGCATTGCAAAGTCCAAAAGGCATTCTTCTGTAGGCAAATACTCCAAAGGGGCATGTGAATGCTGTCTTCTCTTGATCTTGAGGGTCCACTACAATTTGGTTATATCCAGAATAGCCATCTAGAAAGCAATAAAATGCATGACCAGCTAACCTCTCAAGCATCTGATCAATAAAAGGCAGGGGGAAGTGATCCTTCCTTGTAGCAGTGTTGAACCTCCTGTAGTCTATACACATTCTCCATCCTATGATTGTTCTTGTAGGAATAAGCTCATTCTCTTCATTCTTGATCACTGTCATCCCTCCTTTCTTGGGAACTACCTGCACAGAACTTACCCAAGGACTGTCAGAAATATGGTAAATAACACCTGCTTCCCATAGTTTCATTACCTCTTTTTGGACCACCTCTTTCATAGTTGTATTGAGTCTCCATTGTGGTTGCACAACTGGTTTAGCATCATCTTCAAGGAGGATCTTGTGCATGCACTTGGTTGGACTAATCCCCTTCAAGTCACTAATGGTCCACCCAAGAGCTGTTTTATGGCTCCTGAGCACTGAAATAAGCGCGTCTTCCTCTTCAGGCTTCAGGGAAGAGCTAAAAATCACTGGATATGAATCCTTTTCAACCAAGAACACGTATTTCAGAGAAGGAGGTAAAGGTTTGAGCTCAAGCTTGGGGGCTTCCTCCTCTGTCTTAGGCGTGTGAACTAGTGCCTTCTGGGGTGGTGAATCATCAACTTCAACTAATTCATACTCAGAGACAGGCTCTAGAATGTCATCAAGTACCTCAGCTTCCAGTACTTCTTGAACAAGTGGTTCAACAACATCAATTCTCATACACCCTTCAGAATCATTAGGATGCTTGAGAGCTTCAAAAACATTAAGGACCACCTGTTCTTCATTGACCCTCAGGGTTAATTCACCCTTTTGTACATCAATCAGAGCTCTACCTGTAGCTAAAAAGGGTCTTCCAAGAATAATAGAGGATTTTACATCCTCTTCCATGTCTAATATAACAAAATCAGCAGGAAAAATAAATGGTCCTACTTTCACAAGTAAATTCTCAACAACCCCCACAGGTAATTTAATAGAAAGATCAGCAAGTTGAAGAGAAATACGAGTGGGTTTTACCTCCTCAATTTGAAGCTTTTCATCACTAAAATTGGCATGAGATTGATGCTAGCTCCAAGATCACATAAAGCTCTCGGAATGGTGACATTTCCAATGGTGCAAGGAATCACAAGCTCCTTGGATCTTGCATTTTCTTAGGAAGTTTATGTTGGATAATAGCACTGCATTCCTTGGTTAACACCACAGTTTCTTGCTCCTTCCAATTCCTCTTGTTAGTCAACAATTCTTTCATAAATTTAGCATACAGGGGCATTTGCTCAAGTGCCTCTGCAAAAGGAATGTTGATCTGTAGATTCTTGAAGACATCTAAAAATTTAGAGAACTACTTTTCTTTGGAAGCCTTCTGAAGTCTCTGAGGATATGGCATTTTTGGCTTGTATTCAGGAGCCTTTGCCAATGTAGGATACTTGTCAAGAGAGTCAGGGAATGGGTTGTCTGCATGCTTTGGAGGGGCGTGCTCCACTTCTTCTTTCTTCTTATCTGGAGCTTTCTTTTTAACTAGCTCTTCATTGGCCCTTGTCTCAGAGCCAGCTTTTTTACCACTTCTCAATTGAATGGCCTTGTAGTCTTCCCTTGGGTTTACCACTGTATCACCTGGAAATATACTTGCAGACCTCTCAGGTATTTACTTACTCAATTGGCCCATTTGCACCTCTAAATTTCTAATGGATGCTCTGGTTTCCTGCATAAAACTCCTCATCATCTCCCAATTGGAATCTTCTAGGGATTTAGAGTTTGCCTGCTGAGGTGGTTGTTGCTGCTGAGATTAAAATTGGTGGTTATTGTGATTGTTCTGTTGAAAGCCCTCCTGAGAATTATTGTTGAAATTCTGAGGTCTCTGAGGTTAGTCCCTCCATCCAAAATTTTGGTGATTCCTCCACCCATGATTATATGTCTTAGAATATGGATCATTGTTAAGATTTCTAGGATCACTCCCCATGTAATTGACCTATTCAGAAGAGCATTGAGCATGGTCATAATTATCATTTTGCACAAAATTACCTGTCATGTCATAAGAAATCTCTTGAGATGAGTTTTGGGTGTTGATAGCTGAGACTTGCATGCCACCCATCTGTTGAGTAAGTAGACTTATTTGCTGAGACATAAGCTTGTTCTGAGCAAGAAGAGCATTAAGAGCTTCTACTTCCATAACACCCTTCTTCTGAGGAGCCTCAAAGTTCACAGGATTCCTGTTAGATGAGTATAAATATTGGTTGCTAGCAACCAATTCAATTAGCTCAATAGTCTCCTCCGGTGTCTTCTTCTTGTGTAATAAACCACCTGCAGAATTATCTAAGCACATCTTGGACATTTCACCCAAGCCTTCATAAAAGATGTCTAGTTGGGTCCATTTAGAGAACATGTCCGGAGGGCACTGTCTAATCAGTAGCTTGTAACTCTCCCAAGCTTCATAAAGAGTTTCACCATCCCTCTGCCTGAAGGTTTGAACCTCCACCCTAAGCTTAGTCAGCTTCTTTGGTGGAAAAAATTTAGTAAGAAACTCAATAACAACCTTGTCCCAAGTATTCAAACTCTCCTTGGGTTGGAAATCTAGCCATAGCTTTGCTCCATCCCTCAGAGCAAACGGGAAGAGCATGAGTTTATACACCTCTGGATTCACTCCATTTGTCTTCACAGTATCACAAATCTGCAAAAAATTAGAAATAAATTGATTTGGATCTTCGTGGGGAAGACCATGATACTAGCAGTTTTGTTGCACCAGGGTGACAAATTGTGGCTTCAACTCAAAGTTGTTTGCAGCTATAGGAGGCACCACAATGCTTTTTCCATAAAGATCTGCAGTAGGAGCAGGGTAAGAGCCAAGAACTCTTCTTTGTTCTTCATTCCCATTCGGATTTGCCACATTGGCATTAACAGCATTATTGTGATGTATAGTGGATTCTGCAGCCTTGCAAAGTCTTGCTTGTTGTAAACGTCGCCTGAAAGTTCTTTCAGGTTCAGGATCAAAGTCTAAAAGATATTCCTTGTCTCTGTTCCTGCGCATAAACAAACAGAAGACAAGAAAAGATGGGATTCTCTACGTCAGAGTGCAGAGAACTCCTAGTAAGGTAACCTGTGTAAAGAAATAAAATAAAAACACTAAAAAAAATTAAAATTTTTGAAAATATTTTTTTTTAAAATATAGATAGGTAAATTAAAACAAAATTACTAGGTGACACCAAACTTAATTCCAGAAATAAAAAAATAATTGAGCAAAATTTTAAGAGTTAAAGCTAAAATTTAAATAAGACTAATAAAATAGAAAAATAAAAATAAAAGAAATAAATAAATAAAGAAGGAAAACGAAAATGAAATATGATAAAATAAATAAAAAAAGATGAAAGAAGGTAAAAGAAAATAAAACTAATAAAATTAAAAAAATAATGAAAGAAAATAAACGAAAGTGAAATAAAAAAATTAAAAAGAAAACGAAGGTAAAAGAAAATAAAAAAGGGAAACGGAAGTGGGTGGTACGAATGAAAGAAAGAAAGAACGAAGAAAAGAAAAAAAAATTACGGGAATAAAAATAAACATATAAAGAAACAAAAATTAATAATAATAAAATAAAACTAATTAAAAGAAAAATTATCTAATCTAAGAAATCAAACAACGAGTAGTTGTCAATCACAATCAATCCCCGGCAACAGCGCCAAAAACTTGGTGCGGTAATTTATAACCCACAAACTAACTGGCAAGTGCACCGGGTCGTACCAAGTAATACCTCAGGTGAGTGAGGGTCGATCCCACGAGGATTGAAGGACTAAGCAACAATGGTTAATTGATTTACTTAGTTAGGCAAACAGAAAATAGTGTTTGGGTGTTCAAAGAGCATTAAACAATCGTACAGAAATTAAAATAGTAAAGTAAATGGATTGGGAGTAAAGTATAGAGAAGGTAATTAAGGTTTCAGAGTTATCTAATTTTTCGGATTAACTTTTCTTACTAACTATTTTAATCATGTAGGATTTAATTTATGACAAACTATATGTGACTAGACCCTAATTCCTTAAACCTTTCTAGTCTCCTCTAATTTTCATCAACTGCCAATTCCTTGGTCAATTGATTCCAATTAGAGGGTGATGATCAAATTCCAATTTATATGCCACAAAAACTCTAATTACCCACAAATAAAAGGATTATATGTCATGTATCCCATTAAATCTAGATAATTAAAATTTAGGAGAATATGTTTTCAAGCTGTTGTTTAAGTAAAGAGCTTTTCCAAGTTATACAAAAACTCAAATAGAAAGAGGATCATACTTCCATTCCACCCAAATTCATAAGATAAAGAGCGAAAACAATTCTTAAATTATAAATCCATACATGAATTAAAATAGAAAAAGCAATAAAATCAATCCATACAAATAGACAGAGCTCCTAACCTTAACAATGGAAGTTTAGTTGCTCATGGTTCAGAGAAGAATAGACTGATACTGATAAAAGTCATTCATCTGCTGAGCTACCTATTCTAATAGCTACATGAATAAAGTTAGGAAAGCTTTCAAGCAGCGACACCAGATCGGCTATGCGAAATGGTTCCTGCTAACTTGCGAAGATAGTGAGCACTACCTTAGTCGCTTAACGGGGAGCTAACCCTACAAGAGATAAATCTGAAACTAACCATATCCGAAAAGCGGATCCGATCCATGCCAACATAAAGACCATACCTTCCATAAACCTTCATGTGAAAGACGGCAGGTCCAATCTCATCCCATTCCCAAGCGAACAACGCCATTCATCTCTCAAGTTGGAATGAAAGAATGTTGTGTTGGAATCCCCCTGTTGGAATCCCTTTTTATATCTAATCCTAATTAATTTAAAAATCTATCTTCTAAAACTAAAATAATATCTTTTCCTAAAAATAATATTTGAATTTAAATTAGAAATAAATTAACAAGTCTTCAGTTGATGGGTGGGGACCACTCATTTTGTCCATTCTGCAGCTTCTAATATGTGTTTTCTGGGCTGAAAATTGAGTCAAAACAGCCCAGAAATAGGCCCCAACATTTTTCTGCGTTTTCTGCACGTGGTGCATGTCACGCGTACGCGTCAGGTACGCGCACGCGTCGCTGAGCAAATCTTCAAATCACGCGTACGCGTCAGTCACGCGCACGCGTCAGTCACACGTACGTGTCGCTCCTCGCTGCCATCTTCTTTTGGTTCTTGTGCTGCAGAAACTCTATCAAATCCAGCCAAATGCTATCTAAAATAAACAAAATTGCAAAATACTCAAAGTAGCATCCATATTGTCTAAAATATAATTAATTCTTAATTAAACTCAACAAATTAAATGCAAATTTACTAGGAAAAGATAGGAAAGATGCTCACGCATCAATAGTTGTATCGGCGCTTGTTACGGTGCTCCATTTGCTCCATCCGCCGGTCTTGCCGGTTGAACCTCTTGAGGATCTTAAGGAACATCTGATGGGTGGATGGTGCTTGTGGTGTGGATGATGGTGCATTCACATATGACGCGTGCGCGTCCTAGACTCTTGTGCGTCGAATGCTCTTCTTTTTTTTATGCAGAATGCAGGTGATTATGCAGAAATTATGAATGAACACTGATAAAAACAAAATAAAATAAAACTAGGAATGAAAAGGAAAGATCATACCATGGTGGGTTGTCTCCCACCTAGCACTTTGCTTTTACGTCCGTAAGTTGGACGGTCCACAAGTTCAGTCTTCTTCTATTGGTGGATCCTCCAAGAGGAAGACCTCCAGGTCCTTATTGTTCTTCATTTTCTCACCATGATATAGCTTCAAGCGGTGGCCATTGACTTTGATGAATTTGGAGCTTGAAGGATGACTCAGGTGGAAGACTCCGTATGGCTCTGCCTTCTCTATTCTATAGGGACCTTCCCACCTTGATCTCAGCTTGCCTGGCATGAGCCTCAATCTTGAGTTGTAAAGGAGAACCAGCTTCCCAGGTCTGAACTCTCTTCTCTTGATATGCTTGTCATGCACAATCTTCACCCTCTCTTTGTATAGCCTGGAGTTGTCATATGCTTCGAGTCGAAGGTTCTCTAGTTCTGCTAGTTGCAGTTTCCTTTCAGCACCAGCCTTCTCAAATCCCATGTTGCATTCTCTTACCGCCCAGAAAGCTTTGTGCTCCACCTCCACTGGGAGGTGACAAGCCTTGCCATAGACTCATTCCGATGGGTGTCTTGTATGCTGTCCGATAAGCGCAGAGCGCATCTACAAGCCTGGTGCTCCAGTCTTTTCTATGAGGCTTGATAATCTTCTCCAGTATGCGCTTTATCTCTCTGTTAGACACCTCGTCTTGTCCATTGGTCTGGGGATTGTAAGCTATTGCTACCTTGTGAACAATGCCATGTTTCTTCAGTAGACCAGTCAATCTCCTGTTACAAAAATGAGTGCCTTGATCACTCACGATTGCTCGTGGTGATCCAAAGTGACATATAATATGATTTCTAACAAAGGAGACAACAACATTAGCATCATCAATACGGGTAGGAATTGCTTCCACCCATTTAGAGACATAATCAACAGCTAACAGTATGTATAAGAAACCACTAGAGTTTGGGACCCATGAAGTCAATGCCACAAATATAAAAAATTTCACAGAACAACATAAGTTGTTGGGGCATCTCATCCCTCTTGGATATATTCCCAAACCTTTGGCATGGGTAGCAAGATTTACAGAAGGCAGTAGCATCCTTAAAAAGAGTGGGCCACTAGAATCCACAGTCTAAAATTTTTCTAGCTGTTCTTTGAGGACCAAAATGTCCACCACTCTCAAAGGAGTGGCAGGCCTCTAAAATTGACTGAAATTCTGATTGAGGCACACACCTTCTAATTACTTGGTCAGCACCATACCTCCATAAATATGGGTCATTCCATATATAATATTTGGACTCGCTTTCTAGCTTGTCCCTTTGATGCTTAGTAAAATTAGGAGGGAAGTTATGACTAACCAAATAATTAGCTATAGGTGCATACCAAGGAACTACTTCAGATATTGTGTGCAAGCTATCAAATGGAAAAGCATCATTGATAGGAGTGGAATCACTCTTAATGTGCTCTAGGCGACTCAAGTGGTCTGCCACTAAATTCTGGGAACCACTCTTATCCTTGATTTCTAAATCAAATTCTTGCAGCAACAATATCCAACGTATTAACCTTGGTTTGGACTCTTTTTTAGCTAACAAATATTTTAGAGCTGCATGGTCTAAGTATACTACCACCTTAGTACAAAGTAAGTAGGCTCGAAATTTATCCAGAGCAAAAACAATAGCCAGAAGCTCTTTTTCAGTGGTAGTATAATTAGACTGAGCAGTGTATGTCTAAGGTCTTAGAAGCATAAGCAATTATAAAAGGGTCTTTACCTTTGCGCTGAGCCAGCGCCGCTCCTACTGCATGATTGGAGGTGTCACACATAATCTCAAATGGTTGGCTCCAGTCTGGCCCTCTCACAATCGGAGCTTGAGTCAAGGCGATCATCAGCTTATCAAACGCTTCCATGCAGTCCTCACTCAGCTCAAACTCAACATCCTTCTGCAGCAGTCGGGATAAAGGCAATGCTACCTTACTGAAGTACTTGATAAATCTCCGGTAGAAACATGCATGACCAAGGAATGAACGGACTTCCCTCATAGAGGAGAGGAAAGGTAAACTAGAAATGACATCCACTTTTGTTGGATCAACTGAAATACCAGTATTAGAAATAATGTGTCCTAGAACAATACCTTGTTTTACCATAAAATGACATTTTTCAAAATTCAATACAAGGTTTGAACTAACACACCTGTATAATACTCTAGCTAAACTATCCAAGAAAAGGTCGAATGAATCACCATACACACTAAAGTCGTCCATAAAAACTTCCATACAGCTCTCAAGAAGATCTGAGAAAATACTTATCATGTATCTTTGGAAAGTAGCCGGTGCATTACATAAGCCAAAAGGCATCCTCTTGTATGCATAC
This sequence comes from Arachis ipaensis, assembly GCF_059453495.1. Lineage (NCBI taxonomy): Eukaryota > Viridiplantae > Streptophyta > Magnoliopsida > Fabales > Fabaceae > Arachis > Arachis ipaensis. The sequence goes on from NC_142438.1 coordinate 90,527,860, forward strand.
GTTCCAAAGGGACATGTAAAAGTAGTTTTCTCCTGATCTTCAAGAGCTATATGAATTTGAAAATAGCCAGTGTAACCATCTAGAAAACAGTAGTGTGATTTACCTGACAAGCGATCAAGCATCTGATGGATGAAGGGCAGTGGGTAGTGATCATTGCGAGTAGCCTGGTTGAGGCGCCTGTAATCAATGCATACCCTCCAGGAATTCTACACTCTAGTTGTCAAGAGCTCTCCATGCTCATTCCTCACTTTTGTGACTCCAAACTTCTTTGGTACCACCTGTACTGGGCTAACCCATTCACTATCTGAGATGGGGTAGATGATATCAGCTTTAAGCAGTTTGGTCACTTCCTTCTTGATAACTTCTAAGATGGTGGGGTTCAACCGCCTTTGAGGTTGACAGACAGGCATTGCTCCCTCTTCTAAAAATATACGGTGCTCACAGACTTTAGGGTTGATGCCTACTATATCTGCCAAGCTCCACCCAATAGCTCTCTTGTGTCTTCTCAGCACATCAAGCAACTGCTCCTTCCGTTGGAAAGTGAGTTCCCTTGCAATGATAACTAGGAGCTTCTGATGATCCTCAAGGTAAGCATACTTGAGGTGGGGTGGAAGGGGCTTCAACTCCATTTTCTGCTCATGGCTAGGCACTTGATCATCTGGAGCCATTGGTGGTGGCAAGGTGTCTTCATCTTATTCAGAGGGCTTTCCCACACTTGCACCTTGCTCCATGTGCGTATCTTCTACTTCTTCTTGGTGAACTGCAGCTACAGTTTCCTCCATGTGCGTATCTTCTACTTCTTCTCAGCAACTCCAACTACCGAGATTATGCTTTTATCTGCCAAAACAAAACGTGCTGCCAACCTTTTTAAGGTAGGGAGCCTCAAGGCATCATATACAGATAATTGCATAATACTAACACATGCACCCAAATCATACATGCAGTCAAAAAATTGTACACCCTCAATAGTAATAGTAACCATGCATGGACCCGGATCACTATATTTTTCCGGTACAGCACCCATTAAAGCAGAAATAGAGCTACCTAGAGGAGTAGTTTCTAAATCATGTATTTTATCTTTATTCATGCATAAATCTTTTAGAAACTTAGCATACTTAGGTACCTGGCGAATGGTATCAAAAAGGAGAATAGTTACCTCAACCTTTTTGAAGATCTCCACCATCTTGGGGTCTAGCTCCATCTACTTTCTGGATTTCCTAGCAAGGTGTGAAAATGGAATGGAAATGGCTTCTCTTGTAACTTCATCTTCTTTTGGTACTCCATTCCTTGGTTGAGCCTCTTCTTCTTCAACCATGTCTTGTACTTCATCCTCTCCTTCAGTATCCTCTACTTCAACAATGTCTTCAACATGAATGTCTTCTTTTAAGCTTGGCTCTTCATGACTCCTCTCTTGCAGTGTGACTCCAGACCTCAAAGTAATGGCATTGATTCTACCCTTGGGGTTGGGTAGAGGTTGAGAAGGTAGTACACTGGAGCTTGAAGGTTGATTGTTGGGAGTAGAGGGTGGTTCCAAGCGAGATATTAGTGCTTGTAGAGTGGAGTTAAGACCATTTATGGTAGAGCTAAGTGTATTCTGAATGACTTTTTGTCCTTGCACAATAGAACAAAGCATCTCATCACTGGAAGAGGAAGGGGGATAGGTAATTTTAGGGGCTTACTGTTGGTTGTTCTGAGGTGCTTGGGATTGCCTTTGGTGGGGTGCTCGGTAAGCCTGGCCTTGGTTCTGCTGTTGGTAGGGAGGGTTCTATTGATACCAGTTCTGCTGATTGTTGTTGTTGTTCCACCTCTGATTTCCACCATTGTCTCTGCCTCCTTGGTTATAGTTGTCCCTCCATCCTTGGTTGGAATTATCTCTCCATCCTTGGTTGGAGTTATCTTGCCAACCTTGATTGTAGTTTTCACCTTGGTTATAATTACCGCCTTGTTGATAGTTCCCTTGATTCGGGCGGTTATAGTAGTTGCTGGTAGCTGCCAAGGTGATGAGCGGATATTTTATACGCTTTTGGGGGGTATTTTCATATAGTTTTTAGTATGATCTAGCTACTTTTTAATATATTTTTATTAGTTTTATTGCAAAAATCACATTTCTGGACTTTACTATGAGTTTGTATGTTTTTGTGTAATTTCAGGTATTTTCTGGCTGAAATTGAAGGACCTGAGCAAAAATCTGATTCAGAGGCTGAAAAAGGACTGCAGATGCTGTTGGATTCTGACCTCCTTGCACTCGAAATGGATTTTCTGGAGCTACAGAAGCCCAAATGGTGCGCTCTCAATTGCGTTGGAAAGTAGACATCCACGGCTTTCCAAAAATATATAATACTCCATACTTTGCCCAAGTTATGACGACGTAAATTGGCGTTTAACCCGAAGTCCTTACCCTATTCGGCGTTAAACGCCAGAAACAGGTTGCAAACTAGAGTTAAACACCAGAAACAGGCTACAACCTGGCGTTTAACTCCAAATAAAGTCTCTACATATGGAAGCTTCAATGCTCAGCCCAAGCACACACCAAGTGGGCCCCAGAAGTGGATTTCTGCATTATCTATCTTAGTTTACTCAATTTCTGTAAACCTAGGTCACTAGCTTAGTATAAAAACTACTTTTAGAGATCTATTTGGGATTTCATGACATTTTTTCACGTTTTACATTGTATCTCTACGGTATAAGTCTCTAAACTCCATGATTGGAGGCGGGGAGCTCTGTTGTGTCTTGATGAATTAATGCAATTACTTCTATTTTCTATTCAACACGCTTGTTTTTGTTCTAAGATATTCACTCGTACCTAACCATAAAGAATGTGATGATCTGTGACACTCATCATCATTCTTTACCTATGAACGTGTGCCTGACAACCACTTACGTTCTATCTGTAATAGCTTGAGTGTATATCTCTTGGGTTCCTGGTTCAGGAGTTTGATTGCCTCTCCTGACAACAGAGCGTTCAACTCCATGAATCCAGAGTCTTCGTGGTAAAAGCTAGAATCAATTGGCCGCCATGCTTGAGATCCGGAACGTCTAAACCATATCTATGGTATTCTGAGTAGGATCTGGGAAGGGATGACTGTGACGAGCTTCAAACTCACAAGTATTGGGCGTAGTGACAGATGCAAAAGGATCAATGGATCTTATTCGAATACAAGTGAGAACCGACAGATGATTAGCCATGTACATGGACATTTTTCACTGAGAGGACGGGAGGTAGCCATTGACGACGGTGAAACCCAACATACAGCTTGCCATGGAAGGAGCCTTGCATGCGCGAAGAAGAAGATGGAAGGAAAGCAGTGACTCAGAGACAAAGCATCTCCAAAACCTCAATCTGTTCTCCATTACTGCATAACAAGTATTATTTAATTTATGCTATTTATTCTTCATAAACATAATCATTTTCATTACTAATTTCCTGACTAAGAGTTACAAAATAACCATAGCTTGCTTCAAGCCGACAATCTTCGTGGGATCGACCCTTACTCACGTAAGGTATTACTTGGACGACCCAGTGCACTTGCTGGTTAGTTGTGCGGAGTTGTGAATCATAATTTTGTGCACCAAGTTTTTGGCGCCGTTGCCGGGGATTGTTTGAGTTTGGACAACTAACGGTTTATTTTGTTGCTTAGATTAGGAAAATTTTTCTTTTTGGTTTAGAGTCTTCCGTTTGAGTTTAGTTTCATATTTTAAGTTTGGTGTCTTTTGTGTTTCTGTTTTTTTAATATTTTTTTTAAAAGTTGTTCTTAGTGTTCATCGTGGTGTTTAAAGTTTTCCTGTTTATTTTCTTTGTTTTGATCTAAAAATTTAAGTTTGGTGTCATTTTTGCTGTTTTTCTCCTTCTTCATTAATTTCAAAAATATCTTTTCCCTTTAATTTAATTAATTTTCGAAATTTCCTTTAAAAATTCAGATTTTAAGCTTAAAACCTTTTATTCTATCTTATCTTAGTTTTGAAATTTTAAAATTCAAAATTTTTTTCAAAAATCATATCAAAAGTTTTTCAAATCTTCTTAATTAAGTAATTATTCTAGTTTTCAAGTTTATTTTTCTTTTAGTTTTCAAAATCTATATTTTATTTTCTAATTATTTTATTTTATCTTATTAATCTTAATTATTCGGTTTGCTTCTACTTAATTAAAATAAAAATAAAAATATTTTTTACTTATAACTCACATCATCTCCCTTTCTCCATCATGTATCTAAGCGGAAATGAACAGTCCAGAAGGACTTTGGGTTCATATGCTAACCCCATTACTGCTGCATATGGGAGTAGTATCTGTATACCCCCCCCCCATCAAAGCAAGTAGTTTTGAGCTAAATCCTCAGCTCATTGTCATGGTGCAGCAAAATTGCCAGTATTCCGGTCTTCCGCAAGAAGAACCTACTGAGTTTCTGGCATAGTTTTTGCAAATTGCTGACACAGTACGTGACAAGGAGGTAGATCAGGATGTCTACAGACTATTACTATTTCCATTTGTTGTGAAAGATCAAGCTAAGAGGTGGTTAAATAACCAGCCCACAGCAAGCATAAGAACATGGAAACAGCTGTCAGAAAAATTCCTGAATCAATATTTCCCTCCTAAACGGATGACACAGCTAAGGCTGGACATCCAAGGCTTCAAACAAGGAGATGATGAACCTGTTTATGATGCCTGGGAGAGGTACAGAGGGATGCTAAGGAGATGCCCCTCTGAAATATTTTCAGAGTGGGTGCAGTTAGACATCTTTTACTATGGACTTACAGAAAAAGCTCAGATATCTCTAGACCACTCAGCTAGTGGATCTATACACATGAAAAAGACAATTGAAGAGTTTTAAGAACTCATCGATACAGTTGCTAGAAATCAGTATCTTTACATAAATAGTGAGCCCTCCATGAAAGAAGAAGCTGAAGCAGTATCTACTGACTTTAGTCCTCAAGAACAAGTTACTGAACTCAATCAGCAACTATCTTCTATAACAAGACAATTAGCAGAATTTAAGGAGATGCTACAGAACACTGAGAATGCTAACAAGAATATGGAAGTACAATTGAATCAGACAAGACAGCAGTTATCTGAACAGATAACAGAAGAATGCCAAGCTGTTCAACTAAGGAGTGGGAAGACATTGAGTAATTCGGCTATAGGTAGCAGAAAGCCAAGAAAGGAACAACTGACAGAGGATGACCAAACCACCGCCCAAAATCCCTCTGAGGACAGTAAGAGCCCAGAGAGGAATCATTCTGGCTTTCAAACGCCAGAAAAGGGTGGAAAGTTGGCGTTAAACGCCCATCCAAACCCTAATCCTGGTGTTCAAATGCCAGTGAGGGATCAAACACCTGAGAGTGCTGATGATAACCCCTCCAAGAAGGCTTCTCCAACCATCTCTGTAGGAAATAAACCTGCAGCAACTAAGGTTGAAGAATACAAAGCCAAGATTCCTTATCCTCAGAAACTCCGCCAAGCGGAACAGGATAAACAATTTGCCCGCTTTACAGACTATCTCAGGACTCTTGAAATCAAGATTCCGTTTGCAGAGGCACTTGAGCAAATACCCTCTTATGCTAAGTTCATGAAAGAAATCTTAAGTCATAAGAAGGATTAGAGAGAAACTGAAAGAGTTTTTCTAACTGAAGAATGCAGTGCAATCATCCTAAAGAGCTTACCAGAGAAGCTTAGAGATCCTGGAAGCTTTATGATACCATGCACATTATAGGGCACTTGCACCAAGACAGCTCTGTTTGATCTTGGGGCAAGTATCAACCTAATCCCTGCATCCACTATCAGAAAGCTTGGCTTGACTGAAGAGGTCAAACCAACTCGGATCTATCTTCAACTTGTTGATGGCTCCATTAAATATCCATTAGGTATAATTGAGGACATGATTGTCACAGTTGGGCCATTTGCCTTTCCCACTGACTTTGTAGTGCTGAAGATGGAGGAGCACAAAAGTGCAACTCTCATTTTGGGAAGACCTTTCCTAGCAACTGGACGAACCCTCATTGACTTCCAAAAAGGGGAAGTAACCCTGAGAGTCAATGAGGATGAATTCAGGCTGAATGCTATTGAGGCAATGAAGCATCCAGACACATCAAAGGACTGCATGAGTGTTGATATTATTGACTCCCTGGTAGAGGAGATCAATATGGCTGAGTGTCTCGAATAAGAGTTAGAGGACATCTTCAAGGATGTTCAGCCTGACCTGGAGGAATCAGAGGAAATAAAAGAACCCCTAAAAACTCCTCAGGAAGAGGAGAAACCTCCTAAACTCGAGCTCAAACCACTACCACCATCCCTGAAATATGCATTTCTGGGAGAAGGTGTCACTTATCCTGTAATCATAAGCTTTGCTTTAGAGCCACAGGAAGAGAAAGCACTAATTCAGGTACTATGGACACACAAGACAGCTCTTGGGTGGTCCATAAGTGATCTTAGGGGCATTAGCCCAGCCAGATGCATGCACAAGATCCTATTGGAGGATAATGCTAAGCCAGTGGTTCAACCACAGAGGCGGCTAAATCCAGCCATGAAGGAGGTGGTGCAGAAAGAGGTCACTAAATTACTAGAGGCTGGGATCATTTATCCCATTTCTGATAGCCCCTGGGTGAGCCCTGTCCAAGTCGTCCCAAAGAAGGGAGGCATGACAGTGATTCATAATGAAAAAATGAACTAGTTCCTACAAGAACAGTTACAGGGTGGCGTATGTGCATTGACTACAGAAGGCTCAATACAGTCACCAAAAAGGATCACTTTTCTTTACCATTCATAGACCAGATGCTTGAGAGACTAGCAGGTCATGAATACTACTGCTTTTTGGATGGCTATTTTGGTTACAACCAAATTGCAGTAGATCCTCAAGACCAAGAGAAAACAGCATTCACATGTCCTTCTGGAGTGTTTGCCTACAGAAGGATGCCTTTTGGTCTGTGCAATGCACCTGCAACCTTTCAGAGGTGCATGCTCTCTATCTTCTCTGATATGGTAGAGAAATTTTTGGAAGTCTTCACGGATGACTTTTCAATATTTGGAGACTCATTTAGCTCCTGCCTTGACCATTTAGCACTTGTTCTGAAAAGATGCCAAGAGACTAACCTAGTTTTAAACTGGGAAAAATGTCACTTTATGGTGACTGAAGGAATTGTCCTTGGGCATAAAATTTCAAACAAGGGAATAGAGGTGGATCAAGCTAAAGTGAAAGTAATTGAAAAATTACCACCACCTGCTAATGTTAAGGCAATCGGAAGCTTTCTGGGGCATGCAGGATTCTATAGGAGGTTTATAAAGGATTTTTCAAAAATTGCAAAACCTTTGAGCAATCTGCTAGCTGCTGACACGCCATTTGTGTTTGACACAGAGTGTTTGCAGGCGTTTGAAACTCTGAAAGCTAAGCTGGTCACAGCACCAGTTATTTCTGCACCCGACTGGACATTACCATTTGAACTAATGTATGATGCCAGTGACCATGCCATTGGTGCAGTACTGGGACAAAGGCATAACAAGCTTTTGCATGTCATTTATTATGCTAGCCGTGTTTTAAATGATTCCCAGAAAAATTACACAACCACAGAAAAAGAATTACTTGTAGTGGTTTATGCCATTGACAAGTTTAGATCATACTTAGTAGGATCAAAAGTGATTGTGTACACTGACCATGCTACTCTTAAATATCTACTCACGAAGCAGGATTCAAAACCCAGGCTCATAAGATGGGTGTTGCTTCTGCAAGAGTTTGATATAGAAATAAGAGACAGAAAAGGGACAGAGAACCAAGTGGCTGATCATCTGTCCCGGATAGAACCAGTAGAAGGGGCGTCCTTTCCCTCTATTGAGATATCTGAAACCTTTCCGAATGAGCAACTGTTTGCCATCCAGGAAATACCATGGTTTGTAGACATTGCAAACTATAAAGCTGCAAGATTCATACCCAAAGAGTACAGCAAGCAACAAAAGAAAAAATTAATTACTGATGCAAAGTACTACCTGTGGGATGAACCATATCTCTTTAAGAGATGTGCAGACGGCATAATCCATAGGTGTGTGCCTAGAAAAGAAGCATAGAAGATCCTATGGCATTGTCATGGATCACAATATGGAGGACACTTCGGAGGTGAGCGAACAGCCACAAAAGTCTCCAATGTGGCTTCTACTAGCCCACTCTCTATAAAGACTCCCGAGAGTTTGTGCGTAACTGTGACAGCTGTCAGAGAGCTGGTAATCTTCCTCACAGTTACGCCATGCCTCAGCAAGGGATCTTAGAGATTGAGTTGTTTGACGTATGGGGTATTGACTTCATGGGGCCTTTCCTACAATCATATTCAAACACTTATATTCTGGTGGCAGTCGACTATGTATCCAAATGGGTAGAGGCCATTGCAACACCCACCAATGATACTAAGACAGTGCTGAAGTTCCTCCAGAAGCATATCTTCAGCAAGTTTGGTGTCCCTAGAGCACTAATCAGTGATGGGGGCACTCACTTCTGCAACAAACAGCTTTACTCTGCTATGGTCCTATATGGAATTAGCCACAAGGTGGCAACTCCGTATCATCAACAGACAAATAGGCAAGCTGAAGTCTCTAATAGAGAAATAAAAAGAATCCTGGAACGGACTGTAAGTACCCGTAGAAAGGATTGGGCAAGAAGCTTGGATGACGCTCTGTGGGCATACAGAACAGCATTCAAGACTCCTATAGGGACCTCTCCATACCAGCTTGTGTATCGTAAGGCCTGTCATCTGCCCGTGGAACTGGAGCATAAGGCCTACTGGGCAACCAGATTCCTAAACTTTGATGCTAAATTAGCTGGAGAAAAAAGATTGCTCCAGCTGAATGAGCTAGAGGAATTCAGACTCACTACTTTCGAAAATGCCAAGCTTTACAAAGAGAAACCAAAAAGGTGACATGACAGAAAGCTGTCATCTAGAGTCTTTGAACCATGACAGAAGGTTCTGCTGTTTAACTCTAGGCTCAGACTATTCCCCGGGAAACTGAAATCCCGGTGGAGGGGACCATATGTGATTACAAGTGTGTCACCATATGGCTATGTGGAGCTTCAAGACATTGATTCTAATAAGAAGTTCATTGTTAATGGACAGAGAATCAAGCATTATCTTGAAGGCAATGTTGAGCAAGAGTGCTCAAAGCTGAGGCTAGATTAAAAGCTCAGCAAGGTCCAACTAAAGACAATAAAGAAGCGCTTGCTGGGAGGCAACCCAGCCATTAGCAAGGCTTATTTGTTATTTAAATAATAATTATACGAGTTTAATATAAATGATCTTCAAGGTAAAGTATCAATTGCATAAGTTCACAGAGTTACAGAAGGATTAGAGCACAAAACAGGGAAAAAGAACTCACTGGCAAGAAAACGCCAGTAAGAGGGATATTTGGGTGTTTAGAAAAACGCCCAGTGACAAAGGATTTCTGGCGTTTAACGCCAGTCAGGGTACCTGGCTGGGCGTTAAACGCCCAAAACAAGCTACAACTGGGCATTTAACACTAGAAGTGTGGAAGGGGAGGAATTTTGTTTTTCAATTCAATTTTTTTTTTTCAATTTTTCATGTTTCCATCCATGATTTCTTGCATGAACATGTTACAAATTCTCATTTTTTTCAATTTCAATTTCAAAATAATCTCAATCCTAAAAATCTCTTCATTCTTCTTCAAATTCTTCTCAAATCTTTTTCAAAACTCATCTATCTTTTTAAATTCTTTTCAAATATTTTTCAACTAATCATACTATCTTTTCAGAAATTAGATTTATCTTTTTCAAATCTCTATCTTATCTTTTCAATTTTAAAATTATATCTTTTGCATATCATAATCATCTTTTTACAAATCATATCTTCTATCATATCTTTTTCATAATTTTTGAACCCAACCCCTCCTCTTTAAATTCACATTCGGCCTCCTCCTCTCCTCCACAATTCGAATTTGTCCTTCCTTCTATTAGTCTCCTTTCTTTTCTTTTGCTTGAGGACAAGCAAACCTCTAAGTTTGGTGTACTTTTCGTGATCACTGAGCTAAGTCTCACTAAGATCATGGCTCCTAAGGGAAAACAAGCCACTTCAAGAGGCAAGAAAGAGAATATTCCACAACCACTTTGGAATCAAGAGAGGTTCTTAACCAAAGAACATGCAGACCATTACTACAAAATAATGGGTCTAAGAACAGTGATCCCGGAAGTTAAATTCGATCTGAAAGAAGACGAATATCCAGAGATCCAAGAGCAGATTCGAAACAGAGGCTGGGAAATTCTGGCTAATCCTGAGACAAAGGTGGGTAGAAACATGGTTCAGGAATTCTACGCAAATCTGTGGCAAACAGATAAGCAAAGATTAACTGGAGCCGCTTTCTATACCTTTCGAACCTTGGTCAGAGGCAAGATTATGTACTTCCACCATGACAAAATAAGAGCGGTCTTCAAGCTGCCTCAACTACAAGATGATCCAGAATCCTTTAACAGGAGAATGGTGAAATTTGATAAGCGCTTAGACCAAGTTCTAGAGGACATATGCATCCCTGGAACCAAGTGAATAACCAATACAAAGGGTGTCCCAAATCAACTCAAGAGAGGAGATCTCAAACCAATTGCTAGGGGCTGGCTGGACTTCATTGGGCGCTCTATACTGCCCACCAGAAACCGCTTTGAAGTCACTGTCAAAAGAGCAGTGATGATCCACTGCATTATGCTGGGAAATGAAGTGGAGATCCATCATCTGATTTCTTGTGAGCTCTACACAATTGCAAACAAGAACTCCACTGACGCCAAATTGGCTTACCCAAACCTGATATCTCTGCTATGTAAAGATGCTGAGGTGAAGATGGGAGTGGATGAGTATATCCCAGTCGAGCAACCAATCACCAAAAAATTAATGGAAAGACAACAAGTGCAGGATAACTCCATCAAAAGGAGGGCACAGGAGTTCCTCCCAGAAATCCCTCAGATGGATTACTGGACCCGCTTAGAAGCATCTGTCACCAAGCTGCAAGAAGCTATGGATCAACTGAAGGAAGAACAGCAAGTTCAAAATAGCATGCTCTACAAACTGTTGAAGGAACAAGAGGAGCAGGGGCATGAACTACAGAAGCTAAAGCGCCAGAAGCTGTCTCTTGAAGGGCCAAGCACCCCACAGACTAAAGGAACATCCATCTCCCAAAATAAAGATTGTTGAGTCCTAATATTAGTCTTAACTCTGTTACAATTTTTACTATTAGAAATCTACCTTAGAAGTTATATGAGTAGTAGTAATTAGTATTTTTATTTTCATTTTTATTTTTATCCCCCAAATAAGTTATAAAATATCTTTCTTATCATCACTGAACATGAATAAAATAGCAAATTTTTAGAATAAGGAGGCAATTTTATTTTTGAGTTTTTAATAAGAAAAATTCAAATTATTTATATGTGGTGGTAATACTTTTTGTTTTCTGAATGAATGCTTGAATAGTGCATATTTTTAATATTGTTGTTCATGAATGTTAAACTTGTTGGCTCTTGAAAGAATGATGAAAAAGGAGAGCTGTTATTGATAATCTGAAAAATCATAAAAATTGATTCTTGAAACAAGAAAAAGCAGTGAAAAAAAAAAGCCAACAACCCTTTAAACTAAAAGGCAAGGGTAAAAAGGATCCAAGACTTTGAGCATTAATGGATAGGAGGGCCTAAAGGAATGAAATCCTGGCCTAAGCGGCTACACCAAGCTGTCCCTAACCATGTGCCTGTGGCGTGAAGGTGTCAAGTGAAAAACTTGAGGCTGAGCGGTTAAAGTCATGGTCCGAAGCAAAAAGAGTGTGCTTAAGAACTCTGGACACCTCTAACTGGGGACTCTAGCAAAGCTGAGCCACAATCTGAAAAGGTTCACTCAGTTATGTGTCTATGGCATTTATGTATCCGGTGGTAATACTGGAAAAAAAAAAGTGCTTAGGGCCATGGCCAAGACTCATAAAGTAGCTGTGTTAAAGAATCAACATACTACACTAGGAGAATTAATAACACTATCTGAATTCTGAGTTCCTATAGATGCCAATCATTCTGAACTTCATAGGATAAATGGAGATACCAAAACTGTTCGGAAGCAAAAAGCTACTAGTCCCGCTCATCTAATGAGAATTTGTGCTTCAAATGAAACTCTGAGATGTTATTACCCCTTGATTTTCTATCCTATTTTATTTAACTAGTTTCTTGAGGACAAGCAACAGTTTAAGTTTGGTGTTGTGATGAGCATATATTTTATACGCTTTTTGGGGGTATTTTCATATAGTTTTTAGTAGGATCTACCTACTTTTTAATATATTTTTATTAGTTTTATTGCAAAAATTACATTTCTGGACTTTACTATGAGTTTGTGTATTTTTCTGTAATTTCAGGTATTTTCTGGCTGAAATTGAGGGACCTGAGCAAAAATCTGATTCAGAGGCTGAAAAAGGATGCAGATGCTGTTGGATTCTGACCTCCCTGCACTCGAAATGGATTTTCTGGAGCTACAGAAGCCCAATTGGTGCGCTCTCAATTGCGTTGGAAAGTAGACATCCAGGGCTTTCCAGCAATATATAATATTTCATACTTTGCCCAAGTTATGACGATGTAAATTGGTGTTTAACCCCAAGTCCTTACCCTATTCTGGCGTTAAACGCCAGAAACAGGTTGCAAACCAGAGTTAAATGCCAGAAACAGGCTACAACCTAGCGTTTAACTCCAAATAAAGTCTCTACACATGGAAGCTTCAATGCTCAGCCCAAGCACACACCAAGTGGGCCCCGGAAGTGGATTTCTGCATTATCTATCATAGTTTACTCAATTTCTGTAAACCTAGGTCACTAGCTTAATATAAAATCTACTTTTAGAGATCTATTTGGGATCTCATGACATTTTTTCATGTTTTACATTGTATCTCTACGGCATGAGTCTCTAAACTCCATGATTGGGGGCGAGGAGCTCTGCTGTGTCTTGATGAATTAATGCAATTACTTATATTTTCTATTCAACACGCTTGTTTCTGTTCTAAGATATTCACTCGTACCTAACCATGAAGAATGTGATGATCCGTGACACTCATCATCATTCTTTACCTATGAACACGTGCCTGACAACCACTTACGTTCTATCTATAATAGCTTGAGTGTATATCTCTTGGGTTCCTGGTTCAGGAGTTTGATTGCCTCTCCTGACAACAGAGCGTTCAACTCCATGAATCCAGAGTCTTCGTGGTAAAAGCTAGAATTAATTGGCGGCCATGCTTGAGATCCGGAACGTCTAAACCATGTCTGTGGTATTCTGAGTAGGATTTAGGAAGGGATGACTGTGACGAGCTTCAAACTCACAAGTATTCGGCGTAGTGACAGACGCAAAAGGATCAATGGATCTTATTCCAATATAAGTGAGAACCGACAGATGATTAGCCATGTACATAGACCTTTTTCATTGAGAGGACGGGAGGTAGCCACTGACGACGGTGAACCCAACATACAGTAGAAGAGGAGCTTGTTTCTTCCTCAAATGGCGCTTCAAATTCACCCTCAGAGGCTAACCGACGCCGAGCTCACCTAATACATGAAATAGTTCTTTCGATTTCAGGATCAAACGCGGCTAAGCTCGGATCAGGTAGTGAAGGCGTCATTCAATGAAAGAAACATATAGCTCATGGTAATAAAATAAAATAAAATATGCAAATATCTAAATAAAAAAATATTTACACCAACCAATAATTTAACACACTATTGCAATTTCCCGGCAATGGCGCCAAAACTTGATGGGCGGGAAATTGCCGATTAAGAATTTATAGAGAAAATAGCGTCGCAAGTACAATTCTTAACCGACGAAAATTCCGCTTATCAATTTAAAAGGGTTGTCACAATTTAAGAATAAAATACTGGGAGTAGAATTCTCAGGTCGTCTCCCATCGAGTTGACAAAAGAGTGCAATTTATTGGTCAGGAATTTTCTGAGAATTTTTAGAGTTGGAGAACGGGAAATTAAAATAATTATTAATTAAAGCAATGAAAATTAACAAGAGGTTTTATATATTTGAAATAAAGAAGCCTTGACCAAGAGAAGATTAATTGGAAGTTCTATCCTTGTTGAATTTTCCCAAGTGTAAAGGTAAAAGGTTGTTGTTTCTACTTAGTTATCCCTTACCGAATAAAGAAAGGTCAAGTAACTGAACCAGCTCGAATTCACAAGTCCTAATCCTCTCCTATGGAAGGATTAGCGTTAGTGACTAGAGAGCCAGCCAACAACTTCCAAATTCCAATTAACACTTGAGTATTCCAACTCAAGGGTCTCCTTTTAATCAACTCCCAAGTCAAGTTAGAAGTCTACTCCATTGATATGAATGCCATTTTCATAAACGATAAAAGGGAAAGAAAAGAAGACATGAAAATTCAAATAAAGTAATAACAGAAAATTAATTAAAGGTAAAAATAATTCCTTGCATTAATAAATTCCAAAATCAAGATATCCATATGTAACTCTGAACAGGGTAAATGGGTGATAAAAGAGTAAGGAAACAAGAAAACAAACTAAAATGATAGAGACTTCAACGAAGGTAGTAACTCTTCTCAATACCCAAATTAAAAGCATAAAACTAAAAATCTATGAATGTGAAGAACCCTAGAGGAAGTGGTGATTTTTCTCTATCCCATTCAAAACTAAAAACTAAAATTATGTAAAAGTGAATGTGTCTTAAGTCTCTGCTTGTCCCTTGGCTCTAGTCCGTGTTTCTGGGCCGAAAACTGGGTCCAAACTCAGCCCAAAATCGACCCCAGCGTCTTCTGCGATTTCTGCACATGGCACACGTCACACGTATGCGTCAGTCACGTGTACGCGTTGATGGTCCTCTTCGCATGTCACACGTACGCATCAGTTACGTGCACGCGTCGCTGTGCAATCTCACTTGTCAGGCTTACGCGTTAGGTACGCGCACGCGTCGCTGTGAAAATCTCTAAATCACGCGCACGCGTGAGCCATGTATGCGCGTCGATCCTTGCTGGTCATCTCCTTTATTTCTTGTTTTCCTTCCATTTTCGCAAGCTTCCTCTCCATCCTTTAAGCCATTCCTGCCCTATACAGCCTGAAAACACTTAACGCACGGATCACGGCATCGAATGGTATGAAAGGAGAGTTAAAAATATACAATTTAGAGTCTTAGGAAGCAAGTTTTCAACCATAGAATAAAACTGGGAAGGATTTGTAAAACCATGCAAATTGTATGAATAAGTGTGCAAAGAGTTGATAAAAACCACTCAATTTAGCACAAGATAAACCATAAAATAGTGGTTTATCATGAACCCTTTCGGATTTTGATTCAGCTTTGCTTGAATCCCCAGATAGAGGTGTCTAGAGTTCTTAAGCACACTCTTTGGATCTTTGGATCACGACTTTAACTGCTCAGTCTCAAGCTTTTCACTTGACACTTTCACACCACAAGCATATAGTTAGGGACAACTTGTTTGAGCCACTTAGGCCAAGATTTCTTTTAGGCCCTCCTAACCATTGATGCTCAAAGCCTTGGACCCATGCTTTTGCCTTTTGGTTTAAAGAGCTATTGGATTTTTCTGCTTTTTATTTCTTTCTTTCTTTTTTGCATGCATATTTATATTTATTTAATTTTTTCTTTTATTGCAACATGCTTTTTCTTTTTCATTTTACTGCTTTTTCTTACTTCAAGAATCAATTTTTCTTTTGGATTTTTTAGATTACCAATAATACTTCTCCTTTTTCATTATTCTTTCAAGAGCCAACATTCTTAATTCCAACTTCAATCATGCACTGTTTATTCATACATTCAGAAAACAAAAGCAATGCCACCACATCAAAATAATTGGCTATTCTTATTATAGAACTCGAAATTCATGTATCTCTCAATTCTTTTTAAATAAAATTTTCTTTTAAGTAAGGTAAGAGATATATGGAACATTTTATAGCTTTAAGACATAGATAGAAGTGATCATGCAATAAAAACAAGAGACAGACACTAAAACATAATGGAAAATAGAAAATTAACATAAAAGCAAGGGGTGATGGAACGTGGTCACCTTAGTGACGGCGGCTACCACTTCCTCTAGAGTATCCAATAGAGGGCTTGATATCTTCAATGTCACACCCTTGTCTCTGTTGTTCTTCCCTCATAACTCTTTAATCTTCTCTAATTTTATTGAGGATGGTGGAATGCTCTTGATGCTCCATCCTCAACTGATTCATGTTAGAGCTTAATTCTCCCATAGAGGTATGCCATTGATCCCAACAGCTTTGAGGAGGAAATACATCCCTTGAGGCATCTCAGGAATCTCATGTTGAGGCAGCTCCACATGCTCATGTTATTTCTTCAAGTGCCGGCTCTCTAGTATGCTCCATCCTTCTTTTAGTGATGGGCTTGTCTTCCTCAATAAAGATGTCTCCTTCTATGACAATTCCAGTTGAATTGCATAGGTGACAAATAAGATGAGGGAAAGCTAACCTTGCTTGAGTGGAGGGCTTATCCGCCACTTTGTACAACTCCTGGGGTATCAACTCATGTACTTCTACCTCATTCCCAAGCATGATGCAATGGATCATGATGGCTCGGTCTATGGTCACTTCGGATCGGTTGCTAGTAGGGATAATAGAGCGTTGGATGAATTCCAACCATCCTCTAGCTATGGGCTTGACGTCAAGCCTTCTTAGTTGAATGGGCTTGCCTTGGGAATCCCTTTTCCACTGTGCTCCTTCCACACAGATGTCTGTGAGCACTTGATCCAGTCTCTAATCATGGTTGACTCTTCTAGTGTAAGGATATAGGTCTCCTTGCATCAAAGGCAAGTTGAACGCCAACCTCACGCTTTCCGGACTGAAGTCCAAGATTCTTCTTCAGACCATGGTGCTCCAATTTTTGGGAATTGGGTTCACACTAATGTCATGGTTTTTCGTGACCCATGCATTAGCAAAGAACTCTTGCACCATTAAGATTCCAACCTCTTGGATGGGATTGGTTAGGACTTCCCAACCTCATCTCCGAATTTCATGTCGGATCTCCAGATACTCATTCTTCTTAAGCTTAAAAGGGACCTCAGGGATCACCTTCTTCTTTGCCACTACTTCATAGAAGTGGTCTTGGTGGGCTTTGGTGATGAATCTCTCCATCTTCCAAGATTGGGAGGTCACGGCTATGGTCTTTTCTTTCCTCTTTCTAGAGGGTTCTCCAACCTTGGGTGCCATAAGTGGTAATAGAAAGCAAAAAGCAAGGCTTTTCCAACACCAAACTTAAATCTTTGCTCGTCCTTGAGCAAAAATAAACAAAAGAGAAGAATGGAGTAGAAGAAGAAGAAAATAGATGGAGACGGAGGGAGAAGGAGGGCTCGACCAAAGGGGTTTGAAAGTGTATGAAGTGTGTGTATGAAGGGTTAGTAAGAGGGGGTATTTATAGGGTTGGGGTAGGGTAGGGCTCCGTCATGGGAGGGTTAAATGGGAGGAAAATTTGATTTTGAAGTGGGTGGGGGTTGGTGGGAGTTATGATGGTTTTGGGAAAGAGGTATGGATATGATTGGTTGAGGGTTTATAGAGAAGAGTGTGTGGGAAAGTGTGAAAAGAAGAGAGAAGAAGGTGGGATAGGTGAAGATGTTGTGGGACCCACTGGTCCTGAGAGGCTAGGGAATTCGAATTCCCTGCTCCCCTTATGGGTGTTGAACGCCCAGTTCATGCTCTATAGCTGGCGTTCAACGCCAGCTTCCTGCTCTATTTAGGGTGTTGAACGCCCAGGAGGGACCTCCTTCCTAGCGTTCAATGCCAGGTCTATCTTCTGCTAATTTGGGCGTTGAACGCCCAGCCTTTGCTCCATGGCTGGCGTTCAACGCTAGCTTGCTGGTCTTATTAGGCGTTGAATACCCAGCAGAGACACCCTGTGTGGCGTTCAACACTAGGTTAGCTGCTCTTGGTGGGCATTGAACGCCCACTCTGCCTTCCTTGTCTGGCGTTCAATGCCAGCAAGACACTCTATCCAGAGTGTTCTGTTTTCATCTCTGAACCTTTCTGTCTTTGTTCTAACTACTGCACATGATCATGAACCTAAGGAAATAATTAAAGAAAATAAACTTAAGTAATTAAAAGAAATAAAAATAACTAAATAGGGCTGGGTTACCTCCCAACAAGCGCTTCTTTAACGTCATTAGCTTGACGGTTACTCCTTATGGAGATTGATATGGGCTCAGAATTTTGCCCCTTACAGTGTACTTGCTTTTTGTCTTCTCATGGATGTGCTCTACATATTCTAGAGACAGGATACGACTCACTGTATCTGGTATGACTGGCTTCTTGGTGAAGACAACTCTCATGCCAGGTGAGAGGCCTTCAGTGGGGACTTTCTTGTCCCTCCAGCCTTTAGGTACTTTCTTCTTAGTACATTTGTTCTCAGTGCTTGTTGATGGCTGACAAAGAGAATTTATCGTTGATCTAGATTTCCACAAAATAGAATTCCGTCGTTGAAAGTATAGTCTAGACCAACAATTAATTCCCAAATCAAATTTTTAAATTCAATACAAAATAACCGAGATTGAGAGTACTTCAACCTCGGGTCGTTCTCCCTAGGACACAATTGGAAGTGTTTCTCTTTCGGTTGTAAGGAAAAGGGGGTTTTCAAGCAAGAAATGAAAGATTAAAAGAACTAAGAAATCAAAGAACTAAGAGATAATCAAAATTGGAATTAATGCAATTAAAAAGGAAGTGAGATCAAAACTAGTGAAAATGCTATAAATGCAATAAAAGAGCCTTGACTTGGGAATGAGGATCCTAGGAATCCTATCATCGCCATAACCACAACTATGGTAATTATGATGAGTCAATCTCGCCTAGTCAACCCCAACCATCGAGGAGTAAGTCAAGCAAGCATAATTGACCTTAATCCATAAGTCCTAACCAACTTACCAAACTAGTTGATAAAAGGCTAGCGTCAATGGAAACAAGAATCAACTAACTACCCAAGAATTACCACTAAATGTCAGACATTATGACTCTAGTATCCTAGGAACTCAAACCACAAGCCAAGGTGGGAAAATCTACTCAAAATCTAAGGTTGGAATTTTCACAAACACCTTGTGTGCATAAAAGTAAAACATGGGAAATTGCAAGGAAAAATAGAAAACTATAACCAACTATCAATAATATCAACAAGAGACAAGCAATCAAGCATAAAGAAGGCATGAAATAATAAATTCATCAATCAAAACTTCAAGAACTCAAAATTGCATATATAAACAAAGGCTTGAACCAAAGGAAATGAAAATAAAGATAATGTAATTAAAGAGGAATTAAAGAGTACTTACAATAAAGATGATCAAAATCCAAAATTAAGCTTGCTATAAAATGCTACATGAAAACTACATAAACCCTAGGAGAGCTCTCTACTCTACACTACTCCTACTCCTAATTAACTATGCTAAAAAATGTAAAAAGTAGCCTTCTACTCTAATGCCTTTATATGGCTTCAATCCCCCTTGATATAGCACTTCCCTTTCAGCATTGGAGCTTCCAAAAATGGGCCAAAGGCCCCCAAAATTGTGCAGCATGCGTTTCTTTAATGAAATCACGTGCAGGGACCTGTGCGGACGCACAGGTGTATGCGTCCGCACACTCGGCTGTTTTGGTTCCTGTGCGTACGCACGGGTAGTTTTGCGCACGCACGCATGGAAATTTCCTCTTGTGTGTACGCACGCTGACTTGTGCGCACGCACACTTGGCTGATGCGGTCTTGTGCATACGCACGCTTGCTTGTGCGCATGCACACCTTGCTGTATGTGCTTTTCCTTGTTTTTCTTCATCTTTTCTCCCTTGTACATGCTTTCTTCCACTTTTGGCTATTCATTCTTACCTTTAAGGCCTGAAAACACTCAGCAAACATGTCATGGCATCAAATGGAATAAAAGTAGAATTAAATTGCTCATTTTAAGCACAAAATTACATGTTTTCACATTTAGGATCAAATTAGGGATAAAACACAAAAGTATACTATTTTGGTGCTTAAGTGTGAGTTCATGTGCTAGAATCTATCCAATTTTGAGTCAAAATACATCATCAAATATGGACTCATCAATGGCTGCCCAACACCAAATTTAGAATTGGTGTTTGGGGGCTTAATAAAGCTCTGCACTGAAAGAGATGGTTGGAACACTAAGTGTTGCACAGTTATCTCTCTTTTCTCAGAGGGAGAGATGGGGTGAGACATGTTGAACAAGATTTGATCCTTCCCTAGTTGTAAAATCAGTTCTCCCTTAGCTACATCAATGATAGTATTAGCAGTGGCTAGGAAAGGTCTTCCAAGGATGATGGATTCATCCTCATCTTCTCCAGTATCTAAGATTATGAAGTTTGCAGGGATGTAAAGGTCTTCAACCTTCACCAAGACATCCTCTACTAAGCCATATACTTTCTTCATTGACTTGTCTGCCATCTCGAATGAGATATTTCCAGCCTGTACCTCAAAGATTCTCAACTTCTCCATTATAGAGAGTGGCATGAGGTTTATACTTGACTCTAGGTCACACAAAGCCTTCTCAAAGGTCATAGTGCCTATGGTGCAAGGAATTAGGAAGCATCTGGGATCCGAAAGCTTTTGAGGTAGCTTCTGCTAAACCAAAGCAAGCTTTGAGTTCTTTGGTAAGCACTGGAGGTTCTTCCTCCAAGGGTTTTATGCCAAATAGCTTAGCTTTAGCTTCATGAGGGCTCCTAGGTACCGAGCAACTTGCTCTTCCCTAGTGTCTTCATCCTCATCAGAGGATGAGTATTCATCAGAACTCATGCACTGCAGGAGTGCATACAAAGGAACGTTTATGGTATCTACATGAGCCTTGGCTTCCTTTAATTCTTGGATATAGACTTCCTTGGTGGGCATTGAACACTTAGTAGGAACCTCTTCATTGGCGTTCAATGCCTGCATTGCTGCCAATTTGGGCATTCAGTTCCAGCTTTGATGACATTGTGGGCATTGAACACCCAGTGAGATCCTCTTCACTGGCGTTCAACGCCAAGCTTTTAGCCAGTTTGGGCGTTGAACACCCAGTAAGGTCTTCCTTACTGGCGTTCAACGCCAGCTTGTATGCTAGTTTGGGCGTTCAACGCCCAGTAAGGTCTTCCTTACTAGAGTTCAACGCCATTTTAGTCTCTCCAGATTCGGCCTCAGCCTCTATGGTGATGGCCTTACACTCTTCTCTTGGGTTTACTTCAGTGTTACTAGGAAGAGTATCAGAAGGAGTCTCAGGAATTTTCTTGCTTAGTTGACCAACTTGTACCTCCAAATTTCTGATGGAGGACTTTGTTTCAGTTATGAAACTATGGGTGGTCTTAAAGAGGTTGGAGACTATAGTGACTAAGTCAGAAAGGCTCTGCCTAGGAGTCTCCATATGTTCCTGAGAAGATGGGAATGGTGGTCTGTTGTTGAACCTGTTTTTATTCCTTCCACCTTGACTATTATTGAAGCCTTGCTAAGGCTTCTGTTGATCCTTCCATGAAAGGTTAGGATGATTCTTCCATAAGGGATTGTAGGTATTTCCATAGGGTTCTCCCATGTAATTCACCTCTTCCATGGTGGGTTGGTCATGAGCATAAGCTTCCACTTCATAAGAAGCTTCTTGAGTGCTACCAGCTGCAGCTTACATTCCAGTCAAATGCTGAGAGATCATATTGACATGTTGGGTCAATAGCTTATTCTGAGCCAATATGGCACTCAGAGAGTTAACTTCAAGAACTCCTTTCTTCTGAGGGACCCCATTGTTCACAGGGTTTCTCCCAAATGTGTACATGAATTGGTTGTTTGCAACCATCTCAATGAGTTCTTTACATGTTCAGGCATTTTGTTTAGGTGGAGGGATCCACCAGCAGAACTGTCCAATGATATTTTGGACGTCTCAGACAAACCATCATAGAAGATTCCTAGGATAGACCATTCTGAGAGCATGTCAGGAGGACACCTCCTGATTAGTTGCTTGTATCTTTTCCAAGCTTCATAGATGGATTCATCCTCTTTTTGTCTGAAGATTTGAACTTCTACTCTGATTTTTCTCATTTTCTAAGGAGGAAAGAATTTGGCCAAGAAAGCATTGACTAACTTTTTCCAAGAGTCTAGGCTTTCTTTAGGTTGAGAATCCAACCATATCCTAGCTCTGTCTCTAACCGCAAAAGAAAAGAGCATAAGTCTGTAGACCTCAGGATCCACTCTATTGGTCTTAACAGTATTATAGATTTGCAAGAATTTTGACAGGAATTGATATGGATCTTTCAGTGGAAGTCCATGGAACTTGTAATTCTGTTGTAGAAGAGAGACTAACTGAGGCTTAAGCTCAAAGTTAGTTGCTCTAATAGCAGGTATAGAGATACTTCTTCCATAGAAATCAGAGGTTGGTATGGTGTAGTCACCAAGAACATTTCTTGCATCTCCTCCATTATTAGCATTGTCTGCCATGTCTTCAGCTTCTTGTTCAAAATTTTCTGAGAGATTTCTTCTAGAGGGTTGTGCTTTAGCTTGTTGTAAATGCCTCCTCAGAGTCTTTTTAAGTTCAGGATCAGGCTTAAAGAGAGGTTCTTTATCTCTGTTCCTGGTCATAAACAAGAAAAAGAAAACAAGATAGAAAGAAAGGAAGCTTCTATCCTTGAATATAGAGGACTTCCAGTGAGATGTGAAGAAGAAAAGAAAAGAAGAATAAAAGAGAGGGTGAAGAAGAATTCGAATAAAGGGTAAGAAGAATTCAAAAGTTAGAGGTAAAAAGAGAAAATATTTTTGTTTTTATTTTTAGTTATTAATTAAATTTGAAAATAGAAGCATTAATTAAAAATATTTGAAAATTGATTGATGAATTTCGAAAAAGAAGAGAGAGAAATAAAGGAAGGATTTTCGAAAATAGATGAGGGAGGAATTAGTAAGGAAGTTTTGAAAAAGAAGAAAGAGAAAACAACTAACTAATTAGAGAAGATTTGAAAACAAGATAAGATAGAAGATTAGAAAAAGATTTGATTTTAAAAATTTTTGAAAAAGTCAACAAGATAAGATAAGAATTGAAAAGATAAAAAAAAAGATTTCAAAATTGAAATTTAAAAGAAGATAAGATAGAAAAGGTTTTAAATTAAAAAGAAGATAAGTTAGGTAAGAAAGATAAGACGAGGAAGTTAAGAAAACATAAGTCTTAAATCAAAAAGATTTGAAATCAAAATATAAAAAGATAGTTTTTAATTTAAAAAGATTTGAAATTTAAAATTTAAAAGAAAGATAAGATAAGAAAGAATCAAATTAAAGGAAAAAATTAGAAAAGATTTTAAAAATATATGATTTTAAAATTTGAATCTTGACTTGACTAACAAGAAAACACCTAATTTAAAAATTTTGAAATTAAAGAGGCAAGATTTTCAAAATTTAAGAAAAGATAAAAAAAAAAAGATATTTTAATTTTTTTATTTTTGAAATTAATGAAGAAAGAGAAAAACAACAAAAAGACAACAAACTTAAAATTTTTAGATCTAAGACGCCTAGAATTCGAAAATTGTAAAGATAAACACCTAAGGACACCAAACTTAAAAATTTTAAGATCAAAACAAGAAGAAAAACAAGAACACTTTGAAGATAAAAAAAAAACACCAAGAACAAATTCGAAAAATTCAAGGCAAATAAAGAACATACAAAGGACACTAAACTTAAAAATTTTGAAAACTAAAGGCACCAATTTCGAAAATTTTTTTAAAAGAAAAGATTCAAGAAGACACCAAACTTAAAGATTGACACATGACTCCAACAAAAGACACTATTTTTGAAAATTTTTTAGAAAAAAAAGATTCAAGAAATTCGAAAAAGACTCAAACAAGAACAAGAACAAAGACTCAAAAAAAAGATCAAGATTAATAAAGAAAACAAAAGGATTTTGAAAAAATTTTATTTTTTTTCAAAAATAAGAAGAAAATAAAAGACTCAAACAAAAATTAAAGACAATACCTATTCTAAGCAACAAAATAATCTGTTGGTTGTCCAAACCCGAACAATCCCTGGCAACAGCACTAAAAACTTGGTGCGCAGAATTAAACTTCACACAACTGAACCAGTAAGTGCACTGGGTTGTCCAAGTAATACCTAAGTGAGTCAGGATTGATCCCACGAGGATTGACGGCTTGAATCAAGCTGTGGTTATCTTGTAGATCCTAGTCAGGCAGATAGAAAAGTTGTTTGTTTGTTTAAAGCGAAAAAAAATTAAAATAAAGATAACGTTACTCAGTTGATGGTGAATGCAATGATAAGAAGATGGTTAATGCTTTATAGATGCTTTGTTCTTCCGGATTAATCCAGTCTCACTGTCTACTCCAACTGTGAATGATTTTTTCTATGGTAGGCTATATGTGATCAACGCCTTTCTTGAGAGGTCGCTAATTCTCCTATAGGCTGAACACTAGGGTTAGTGCACATCCAGTCTGAATGAGGGTAAAGCTCCTGCAGTTTATTCCCCTTGATGATCCTACTCAAAATGCCACAGACAAAGTTGAATCTTCTTGATCAAGGAATGTTGCGCCTTTGGTTCTAGCCTCTATCACAAAGACTCTAATCTCCCCATACCACGGCTGAACTGGTGTCTCGAGAAGTCCCCAACAAAGTCGTGGATTAGCCGTCTAAGAGATATATAATCAAGCTAGTGGTTCATTGATATCCGATGAAAGACGCTCGTTGAACCCATGTAGAATAGAGATAACCTTGTGCCGATTCAACTCATTCATAAGGTTGAAGAATGAAGATACATCTTAGAAAAGAGAATCAAACACGAATTGAGATAGAATAGTAATACTTTTATTAATCCATAAAACTCAGCAGAGCTCTTAACCTTAACCTAGGAGGTTTAGTGACTCACACTAATAGAAAAATACAATGAAAGGTTCAAATGGGTAAAGATGGTCGAAGATCCAAAAACAAGGGTGATCTTCTCCTTTAAATACTAATCTAATAACTAGGAATTATAAGAATAAGATAGGCTTAGGCTTGTAGTGCAAAAATCCATTTTCGGGGCCTACTTGGTGAGTGTTTGGGCTGAGTTTGAGTGGTCTCCACGTACTAGTAGGGCTCTAGGGCATTGAACGCTAGCTAGGGACACCTTTGTGGGCGTTGGACGTTGGGCACCTCTCTGTGGGCATTGGACGCCTGGACTGGGTGATAAATCCATATTTGATGATAATTTTTGGTTGAAATTGAATGGATTTTATCATATAAACTTGCACTTATTCCCTTAAATAGCATGCTTTTGAACTTTCTTCCTAATTTATGCTTGATTATGAAAACATGCTCTTTTGTGCCTAATTTGATTAATTTTATCCCATTTTCCTTCCATTCGATGCCTTGATGTTGTTTGTGAGTGATTTCAGATGTATAAGGTAGGAATGGCTTGGAGAGAATGGAAGAGGAGCATGCAAAGTGGAAGAAGCATGAAGAATCAAAGGAGAAGAGCACAGCGATGTGTGCGTACACACAAACATGCGTGTGTACACACAACCATCAGAGCAGAGCTAACGTGGCGGAAATTGGCGAGTTAAGAAATTGTTATAAGAGATACGTTGCAAGTACAGTTCTTAACCAACCGAAAATCCACTTATCAATTTAGAAGGGTTGTCACAAAATTAAAATTTAAAATACTGGGAATATGAATCCCAGGTCGTCTCCCAACGAGTTGCAGAAAGATGCGCTACTTTATTAATCAGATGTTTTCAAAAATGGTTTGAGTTGATAAACAGGAAATCAAATTAGAGAATTTATGTAATTTTAAATAAAAACCTTGACTGGGAGTAGATTAGTTGGAAGCCCTATTCTTGTTGGGGTACTCTCAAGATTAATTGATAATTGAAGGTTGTTCTGCTTAGTTACCCTTTACTAGGTAGAGGAAAGTCAAGCAAGTTGGAAAGCTATTTCTAGTCACAAGTCCTAATCCTCTCCCTTGAGAAGGACTAGTGTCAATGACTAGAGGGCGATCCAACAATAAACCCAATTACAATTTTTCTCTTGAGTAATCCAACTCAAGGTTTCCTTTGAATCATCTCCCAATCAAGTTATGGAACTACTCGCTCATTATGAATGTAAATTTCACAAAATAAGGAAGAGAAATACTGAAAGACATAATAAATAATAATCAAAAGGATCAATTAAAAATAAAAATAGTTCTTGTATAAATAAATTCTAGAAATAATCCAAGAGTAACTCTGAGTAAATAAAGGACATGAAAGAGTAAGTGACAAGTAAGGAAATAAACTAGAATGACGAAGTCTTGACGGAGGTAATAACTCTTCTTAATGTCCCAATTCAAAAAGCAATAAAAACGAAATCCTAAGAACTATCAATGTGTAGAGAAAAAACCTAGAGGAGAGGTAAAATCATATCTAAAACTAAAAATTATGCGGAATGAATGTTATTCTCTGGTCTCTGCATGTTCCCTGGCTCTAATCTACTTTTCTGGGCCGAAAATTGAGTCAAAACAGGGCCCAAAATCGCCCCCAGTGAATTTTGCAGATTCTGCAGATCGCGCATGTCACGCGATCGTGTCATCCAGGCGTTCGCGTCATCCAGCGTTTTGCCTTGCCACGCGTACGCATCGTCCACGCCTTCGCATCACTTGTGCAGTTTCTAATCCGCGCGGTCGCGTGAGCCATGCGTCTGCGTCACTTCTCGCTGGTTATCTCCTTAATTTCTTGTGTTCCTTCCATTTTTGCAAGCTTCCTTTCTAATCTCCAAGTCATTCATGCCCTATAAAGCCTGAAACACTCAACAAACAGATCACGGCATCGAATGGAATAAGGGAGGATTAAAATACAAAATTAAAAGTCTCTAGGAAGCAAGTTTTCAACCATAAAGTATTTTTAGGAAGGAATTATAAATACATGCTTATTTAATGAATAAGTGGGTAAAGATTTAATAAAACCACTCAATTAAACACAATGTAAAGCATAAAATAATGGTTTATCAAGAGCCACGCGTGCGCGTGAGCCGTATTGTGCGCGTTGCGCGTCCATTCAAGCATCGCCTAGTGTGCGTGCGCACAAGGCACAACTTCTTGTGCGTACGCACAGGAAGAGATTTTGGCAGAGTGTGCGTCCGCACACGTCTGTGCATACGCACAAGTCCCAGTGCGTGCCTCCATTAAAAAGTCACGTGGACTCGCATTTTGGGGCTCTTTTGGCCCATTTTTGAAGGCTTGGATGCTGAAATCAAAGGCTATATGAAGGGGGCAACATCACATATGAAGAAAATGTTTTTCATTAGGTCTTAGGAGGGTAGAAAAACACATTAGGAGTAG
The DNA here is from genome assembly GCF_059453495.1 of Arachis ipaensis. Taxonomy (NCBI): domain Eukaryota; kingdom Viridiplantae; phylum Streptophyta; class Magnoliopsida; order Fabales; family Fabaceae; genus Arachis; species Arachis ipaensis. Next base: position 90,555,115 of record NC_142438.1, read on the forward strand.
AAGTAGTGTAAATTAGGAAATTCTCTCTTAGGGTTCTTAATTAGGGTTTGTAGCATTTTATACTTCAAGTTTGATTTTGGATTATAGCAATTTCATTGTAAGTATCTCTTTAATTTCTCTTTTATTTACACTACTTGTTCTACACTTTCTTACATTTCACTTCCTTTGTCAATATACATAGCTTTGCAATTTTGAGTTTTGGTTCATGAATTTGATGTTTGATGCTTATTTTATGTTTGTTGAGTTGTCTTGGTTGCTTGTTATCATTTGTGGTTCTTAGCTTTCATTATTTTTCTAATTTTGTCATATTTTATGATTATGCATATTAGGTGTTTGATGAAATGCCAATTTTAGTTATGGGATAGATTTTCACCCCTTGGCTTGGAAAAATGAGTATATGGATTATTAGAGCCATAATGTCCAACATTTAGTGATAATTCTTGGGTTGTTAGTTGTTATTGTTTCCACTAACGCTAGCTTTTTACCAAATAATTTGGTAAGTTAGCTAGGATTTGTGGATTAATGACAATTATGCTCACTTGACTTATCCTTCGATGTTAAGGGTTGACTTAGTGAGATTAATTAATCCATCATAATTATCATAGTTGTGGTTATGGCAAGGAAGGGATTCCATAACTCATCCCAAGTCAAGGTTTCATTTATGTTTTGAACCACTTTTTCCATTACTTTATAGCATTACTTGTCCATATTTCATACATAGTTCTTTTATTCCTTTATTAGTTTATTAATTGTAATTTTGTCTTGTTCTTTTATCTCTTTATTTGTTCACTTCAATCATTATTGAAAACCCTTTGTTCTCACAACCAAAATTGTATGCACTCATTGGCTTTGGTTCCTAGGGAGAATGACCCGGGAGTCTAAATACTCTCGGTTTATATTTGCTTTGAATTGTGACAATCTTTAGAATAATAATTTGACTATTGGCCAATTGTTGGTTCAGAGCTATACTTGCAACGAAAAATCTACTTTGTGAAACTCCTAACCCACTTTTGGTCTCTCATCAAATTTTGGCGCCGTTGCCGGGGAGCTAGCATCATGAGTGTTATAGTTTTGGTTGTTGTTAATATGTGAATAGTGTGAATAGATACTTTTTGGTTATTTGTTTGCTTTTGTTGGTAATTAGGATTTTGTTTGTTTTGTTAATTGATGTCTTTAGTTTTTATTTCCTATTTTCTCTATGAGTTATCACCCTCTTGGCTTGGAGTTTGGTTGTGATCATTTTGTAGGGATTGATAACTTCAATTTTGGATTGTATTATGGGATTGGAGCATAAATTTTGGAAGAAGCAACCTCCTCTATACTACAATGAACCAAACCCTCTAGATTATGCATATCCAAACCAAGGATATAGTGGATCTCACTTAGATTATGCACCTTCACCACCATATGCCTATAGCCCATACCCCCAACATAACCCTCAATCACCACATTTTCAAACACCACACCAATACCATCATCCACCTTCTTACATACCACCTCAAAATACCTACCAACATGAACTACCTCCCACATATACCACCCTTCTCCTAAACTATGAACCTTCTTTTTCACCATAATGTGAAATTTTCCCACCCTTGGCCCAAGACCATCAAGACCTTCAAGCCTTTCTCTAAGATCAAGAAGGATTCTGTAGAACACAAGGGCAACTTATGGCCACCATAGCCGAGGCGGTAAACCGTATAGTACTCTCACACTCATCCAATCAAGGCATTCTTCTTGAGGAATGTGAAGGATCTACTAAAGATTATGGTGAAGAGGAGAGCATGGAGCCACAAGGGAAATAAGAATGGTTAGAGCATGAAGTGAAACAAGAGGGAGAAAGGGAAGTATGTGAATCAGAGGAGAGAAAGAGAGATATGAGGGAGATTGATCAAGATGAGGATTCCATCATTGATGATTTTTTGTCCTCCTTGGTCAATCCCCTTAATGATCCTAATGAGCCTCTTCTCATTAAGTTTCAGAAAGACATGGAGGTAGACTTCTCACAACCTCCTTGCTATGATGTGAGTAATGGGGAAGAGGAGGAAGATGTTAGTGAGGAAGGAGTTAACGACCAAGAGCACATCGAGTGGGTGGCAATCTCACCTATGAGCTTCATTGGCCCCACCAATATTCTATCTTGGAGACAGACTCCCAACTCAAGATCTTTCTTGGGTTGGTGAATGGTAGAGAAAGGAATGTTGGTTGCCAATTGAATCCAAGATTCTTCAAGAAAATCAATTCAAGAATTGGAGTTCAAGTGGGATGTCAAGCACAATTAGGTGATTTCCGGAGAATGTTGGGGTGCTACAAGGGTAAATTGAGAGCTTTTCCATCCGGCTTGGAGCATAGAGATCAACAAGAAGAAGAACGGGAAATTAGGACATGGGATCCCGGAGGACCTATGAAGTGCAAGCTTGGATAGAGATTTTAGAAGGAGTGGAAACACAAACCACCTTAGCAAGAGTCTCCTCAAAGAGTCCAACTTAAGGACTATAAACCAAAGTGCTAGGTGGGAGATACCCCACCATGGTAACATCTTTCTTACCCTTTCTCTTTGTTTATAGTCCTAGTTTATTGCATGTTTGCTTGTCTTAGTTAGCCTAGGATTAGTTAAATTTTGAGTTTAGATAGGTTGATTTTTGTATGGATCATGATTTGGTGAAGTTTTGAATGTTTGGGGTTGAGATTTTGATTGTACTAAGGCTAGGTACTTTGGTTTTTGAAAGAAAAAAAATATTTTTGAAACAGGGCATCTGTGCGTACGCACGCTGCTGTGCGTGCACACACAACTGTGAGTTTCGCGACCTGTGCGAGCGCACAAGCCTGTGCGCCCGCACACTCTTTGTATTGCCCTCTGTTCGCAGTGCCAGCACGGTCTGTGCGTGGGCGCTCCCCTGTTTTCCTTGGTCTGTGCGTGCGCACCATCTTGTGCATACGCACGCATGTTCCTTATCGCGCTCTATGTGCGGCTGCATAGGCTTGTGCGTCCGCACGCCAACTTGCAACCACTCTGGTGGGAGTGTTGGCACAGCTTGTGTGCGTGAACCCCTGCCCCTTTTCGCTCTTGTGCGTGCGCACAGACCTGAGTGCGCACGCACACATGATCCTGCTTGCAAAAAAAAACAGAGAGTCTTCAGTGCGCGCGCGCACGCTTGTGCGTTCGCACACTTCTATATCCCCGTTCTATTCGGAGCACTCGCACACCTTGTGCGAGTGTACACCTCCCCTGTTTTCATGTTGTGTGCTGGTACGCAGAATCGTGATTACACTTTAATCATGAAAAATTCATCGCTCTTTCTTTCCCTGGTAATGGCGCCAAAAACATGATGCCAAAACCACGGTTCACAACTCCGTGTAACTGACCAGCAAGTGCACTGGGTCGTCCAAGTAATACCTTACGTGAGTAAGGGTCGAATCCCACGGAGATTGTTGGTATGAAGCAAGCTATGGTCACCTTGCAAATCTCAGTCAGGCAGATATAACTTGATAATGGTGTTTTCGAATAATAATTAATAGAATAGGGATAGAAATACTTATGTAATTCATTGGTGAGAATTTCAGATAAGCGAATGGAGATGCTTTCATTCCTCTGAACCTCTGCTTTCCTGCTATCTTCATCCAATCAATCTTACTCCTTTCCATGGCTGGCTTTATGCAAAGGCATCACCATTGTCAGTGGCTACATCCCCTCCTCTCAGTGAAAAATATGCTCACATGCTCTGTCACAGCACGGCTAATCATCTGTCGGTTCTCGATCATGCTGGAATAGGATTCACCCTCCTTTTGTGTCTGTCATTAACGCCTAGCACTCGCGAGTTTGAAGCTCGTCACAGTCATTCAATCACTGAATCCTACTCGGAATACCACAGACAAGGTTTAGACTTTCCGGATTCTCTTGAATGCCGCCATCATTCTAGCTTACACCACGAAGATTCTGATTAAGAGATCTAAGAGATATTCATTCTAGCTTATTTCATGTAGAACGGAAGTGTTTGTCAGGCACGTGTTCATAGGGGAGAATGGTGATGAGCGTCACACATAATCATCACCTTTATCACGTTCTTAGGTGCGAATGGATATCTTAGAAGCGAAATAAGATGAATTGAATAGAAAACAGAAGTACTTTGCATTAATCTTTGAGGAACAGCAGAGCTCCACACCTTAATCTATGGAGTGTAGAAACTCTACCGTATGAAAATACATAAGTGAAGGTCCAGGCATGGCCGAGATGGCCAGCCCCCAAAACGTGATCACAGGATCCAAAATAATCCACAGATCCCAAGACTGTCAAAAAGACTAGTAAAAGGTCCTATTTATAATAAACTAGCTACTAAGGTTTACATGAGTAAGTAATTGATGCATAAATCCACTTCCGGGGCCCACTTGGTGTGTGTTTGGGCTGAACTTGAGTGTTGCACATGTAGAAGTCTTTCTTGGAGTTGAACGCCAGCTTTTGTGCCAGTTTGGGCGTTCAACTCTTGTTTTGGCTCCTTTTCTGGCGCTGGACGCCAGATTTTGGTAGAAAGCTGGCGTTGAACGCCAGTTTACATCATCTATTCTTGGCCAAAGTATGGACTATTATATATTTCTGGAAAGCCCTGGATGTCTACTTTCCAACGCAATTGAAAGCGCGCCATTTCGAGTTCTGTAGCTCCTGAAAATCTACTTTGAGTGCAGGGAGGTCAGAATCCAACAGCATCAGCAGTCCTTTTTCAACCTCTGAATCTGATTTCTACTCAAGTCCCTCAATTTCAGCCAGAAAATACCTGAAATCACAGAAAAATACACAAACTCATAGTAAAGTCCAGAAATGTGAATTTAACATAAAAACTAATGAAAATATCCCTAAAAGTAACTAGATCCTACTAAAAACATACTAAAAACAATGTCAAAAAGCGTATAAATTATCTGCTCATCACAACACCAAACTTAAATTGTTGCTTGTCCCCAAGCAACTGAAAATCAAATAGGATAAAAAGAAGAGAATATACTATAAATTCCAAACTATCAATGAAACATAGCTTCAATCATATGAGCGGGACTTATAGCTTTTTGCCTCTTGAATAGTTTTGGCATCTCACTTTATCCATTGAGGTTCAGAATGATTGGCATCTATAGGAACTCAGAGTTCAGATAGTGTTATTGATTCTCCTAGTTCAGTATGATGATTCTTGAACACAGCTTCTTTATGAGTCTTGGCCGTGGCCCTAAGCACTTTGTTTTCCAGTATTACCACCGGATACATAAATGCCACAGACACATAATTGGGTGAACCTTTTCAGATTGTGACTCAGCTTTGCTAGAGTCCCCAATTAGAGGTGTCCAGGGTTCTTAAGCACACTCTTTTTTTTTCTTTGGACCTTGACTTTAACCGCTCAGTCTCAAGTTTTCACTTGACACCTTCACGCCACAAGCACATGGTTAGGGACAGCTTGGTTTAGCCGCTTAGACCAGGATTTTATTCCTTTAGGCCCTCATATCCACTGATGCTCAAAGCCTTGGGATCCTTTTTATTTTCCTTTGCCTTTTGGTTTTAAGGGTTATTGGCTTTTTGCTCTTGCCTCTTGGTTTTAAGAGCTTTTGGCTTTTTCTGCTTGCTTTTTCTTTTTTTTTTTCTTTCTATTTTTTTTCGCCTATTTTTTTTTTCTGCAAGCTTTGTTCTTTGCTGCTTTTTCTTGCTTCAAGAATCATTTTTATGATTTTTCAGATTATCAAATAACATGTCTCCTAGTCATCATTCTTTCAAGAGCCAACATATTTAACATTCTTAAACAACAACTTCAAAAGACATATGCACTGTTCAAGCATTCATTCAGAAAACAAGAAGCATTGTCACCACATCAATATAATTAAACTAAGTTCAAGGATAAATTCGAAACTCATGTACTTCTTGTTCTTTTGAATTAAAACAGTTTTTATTTTAAAAGAGGTGATGGATTCATAGGACATTCATAACTTTAAGACAAAGTTACTAACTACTAATGATCATGTAATGAAGACACAAACATGGACAAACACATAACATAGAAAATTAAAAATAGAAGAAATAAGAACAAGGAATGAATCCACCTTAGTGATGGTGGCGTTTCCTTCTTGAGGAAGCAATGATGTCCTTGAGCTCTTCTATGTCTCTTCCTTGTCTTTGTTGCTCCTCCGTCATTGCTTGTTGATCTTCTCTTATTTCATGAAGCATGATGGAGTGCTCTTGATGTTCCATCCTTAGTTGTCCCATATTGGAACTCAATTCTCCTAGGGAGGTGTTGATTTGCTCCCAATAGTTTTGTGGAGGAAAGTGCATTTGAGGCATCTCCCGGATCTCATGGTGATGAGCTTCATACGCCTCTTGAGCTCCATGAATGGGCTCTCTTGCTTGCTCCATCTTCTTCTTAGTAATGGGCTTGTCCTCTTTAATGAGGATATCTCCCTCTATGTCAATCCCAGCCGAATTGCATAGGTGGCAGATGAGGTGAGGAAAGGCTAACCTTGCCATAGTAGAGGACTTGTCAGCCACCTTGTAGAGTTCTTGAGGTATAATCTCCTGAACTTCCACCTCTTCTCCAATCATGATGCTATGGATCATGATGGCCCGGTCTATAGTAACTTCAGACCGGTTGCTAGTGAGAATGATTGAGCATTGAATGAGCTCCAACCATCCTCTAGCTATAGGCTTGAGGTCCAATCTTCTTAGTTGAACCGGCTTGCCTTTGGAGTCAATCTTCCATTGAGCTCCTTCTACACATATGTCCATAAGGACTTGGTCCAACCTTTGATTAAAGTTGACCCTTCTAGTGTAGGGGCGTTCATCTCCTTGCATCATGGGCAAGTTAAACGCCAACCTCACATTTTCCGGACTAAAATCTAAGTATTTCCCCCGAACCATTGTAACATAGTTCTTTGGATCCGGGTTCTTACTTTGATCATGGTTCTTGGTGATCCATGCATTAGCATAGAACTCTTGAACCATTAGGATGCCGACTTGTTGGATGGGATTTGTTAGAACTTCCCAACCTCTTCTTTGAATTTCATGTCGGATCTCCGGATACTCATTTCTTTTGAGTTTGAAAGGGACCTCGGGGATCACCTTCTTCTTGGCCACAACATCATAGAAGTGGTCTTGATGGGCTTTGGAGATGAACCTTTCCATCTCCCATGACTCGGATGTGGAAGCTTTTGTCTTCCCTCTCCCCTTTCTAGAGGATTCTCCGGTCTTAGGTGCCATCAATGGTAATGGAAAAACAAAAAGCTTATGCTTTTACCACACCAAACTTAGAATTTTGCTCGCCCTCGAGCAATAAAAGAAAGAATAGATGAAGAAGAAGAAGAAATGGAGAAGAGGGAGAGTGGGGAGTGTTTCGGCCAAGAAGGGTATAGAGGGGTGTGTTGTGTGAATTTGATGAAGAATGGAGGGCTTTATATAGGGAAGGGAGGGGGGGTTAAGGTTCGGCCATATGGGTGAGTTTGGGTGGGAAATTGGTTTTGAATTTTTGAAGGTAGGTGGAGTTTATGAGGTAGGTTTATGGGGAAGAGTGGATGGATGTGAGTGGTGAAGAGGTGATGGGGAAGAGAGTTTGAGGTGATTGGTGAAGGGTTTTTGGGGAAGAGTGTTTATGGGGTTGTGTGAAAGAAAGTGGTGAGAAGAAGTGAGTGGAGGTAGGTGGGGATCCTGTGGGGTCCACAGATCCTGAGTGGATCCTGTGAGGTCCACAGATCCTGAGGTGTTCAAGGATTTACATCCCTGCACCCATTAGGCATGTAAAAATGCCTTAGCACACAACTCTGGGCGTTCAGCGCCAGGTTGGTGGCCATTTTGGGCGTTCAACGCCCATTTGTGTGCCATTTCTGGCGTTGAACGCCAGAACCATGCCTGTTCTGGCGTTCAGCGCCCAGAAGCTGCCCATTTTGGGCGTTCAGCGCCAGAACCATGCTCTGTTCTGGCGCTGAACGCCAGGCAGATGCTCCTCCAGGGTGTGATTTTTCTTCTGCTGTTTTTGATTCCGTTTTTAATTTTTATATTTATTTTGTGACTCCACATGATCATGAACCTACAAAGACATATAACTATGGAAAATATAGTTAGATAAATAAAAATTGGGTTGCCTCCCAACAAGCGCTTCTTTAATGTCAATAGCTTGATAGTTGGCTCTCATGAAGCCTCACAGATGTGCAGAGCTTTGTTGAGACTCTCTAACACCAAACTTAGAGTTTGGATATGGGAGTTCAACACCAAACTTAGAGTTTGGTTGTGGCCTCCCAACACCAAACTTAGAGTTTGACTGTGGGGGCTCTGGTTGACTCTGTTTTGAGAGAAGCTTTTCATGCTTCCTCTCCATGGTTGCAGAGGGAGATCCTTGAGTTTTAAACACAAGGGAGTCCTCATTCCATTGAAGGACTAGTTCACCTCTGTCAACATCAATCACAGCTCTTGCTGTGGCCAGGAAAGGTCTTCCTAGGATGATGGATTCATCCTCTCCCTTTCCAGTATCCAGGACTATGAAATCAGCAGGGATGTAAAGGCCTTCAACCTTTACTAACACGTCCTCTACTTGTCCATAAGCCTGTTTTCTTGAACTGTCTGCCATCTCTAATGAGATTTTAGCAGCTTGCACCCCATAGATTCCCAGTTTCTCTATTACAGAGAGGGGCATGAGGTTTATTCCTGAACCAAGGTCACATAGAGCCTTAAAGATTATGGTGCCTACGGTACAGGGTATTATGAACTTTCCAGGATCCTGTCTCTTCTGAGGCAATGTCAGTTGATCCAGATCACTTAGTTCATTGATGAACAAGGGAGGTTCAACTTCCCAAGTATCAATGCCAAATAATTTGGCATTCAGCTTCATGATTGCACCAAGAAACTTGACAGTTTGCTCTTCAGTAACATCCTCATTCTCTTCAAAAGAGGAATACTCATCAGAGCTCATGAAGGGCATAAGGAGGTTCAATGGAATCTCTATGGTCTCTAGATGAGCCTCAGAGTCCTTTTGTTCCTCAGAGGGAAGCTCCTTATTGATCACTGGACGTCCCAGGAGGTCTTCCTCCTTGGGATTCACGTCCTCCACTCCCCTTCTAGGTTCGGCCATGGTGCTTATGTCAATGGCCTTGCACTCTCCTTTTGGGTTCTCTTCTGTATTGCTTGGGAGAGTACTGGGAGGGATTTCAGTGATCCTTTTACTCAGCTGGCCCACTTGTGCTTCCAAATTTCTAATGGAAGATCTTGTTTCATTCATGAAACTTACAGTGGCCTTAGACAGATCAAAGACTAAGTTTGCCAGATTAGAAGTATTTTGTTCAGAGTTCTCTGTCTGTTGCTGAGTAGATGATGGAAAAGGCTTGCTGTTGCTAAACCTGTTTCTTCCACCTTTATTAAAGCCTTGTTGAGGCATTTGATCCTTCCATGAGAAATTTGGATGATTTCTCCATGGTGAGTTATAGGTGTTTCCATAAGGTTCACCTAAGTAATTCACCTCTGCTATTGCAGGGTTCTCAGGATCATAAGCTTCTTCTTCATGAGAAGCCTCTTGAGTACTGTTGGATGCAGCTTGCATTCCATGCAGACTCTGAGAGATCATATTGACTTGCTGAGTCAATATTTTATTCTGAGCCAATATGGCATTCAGAGTATCAACTTCAAGAACTCCCTTCTTCATAGGCGTCCCATTACTCACAGGATTCCTTTCAGAAGTGTACATGAACTGGTTATTAGCAACCATGTCAATGAGTTCTTGAGCTTCTGCAGGCGTTTTCTTTAGGTGAATGGATCCACCTGCAGAAGTGTCCAGTGACATCTTTGATAGCTCAGATAAACCATCATAGAATATATCTAGGATGGTCCATTCTGAAAGCATGTCAGAAGGACACTTTTTGGTCAACTGTTTGTATCTTTCCCAAGCTTCATAGAGGGATTCACCTTCTTTCTGTCTGAAGGTTTGAACATCAGCTCTAAGCTTGCTCAGCTTTTGAGGAGGAAAGTACTTGGCTAAGAAAGCCGTGACCAGCTTATCCCAAGAGTTCAGGCTGTCTTTGGGTTGAGAATCCAACCATACTCTAGCTCTGTCTCTTACAGCAAAAGGGAAAAGCATGAGCCTGTAGACTTCAGGATCTACTCCATTAGTCTTAACAGTATCACATATCTGCAAGAATTCAGTTAAGAACTGAAAAGGATCTTCAGATGGAAGTCCATGAAACTTGCAGTTCTGCTGCATCAGAGAAACTAATTGAGGTTTCAGCTCAAAGTTGTTTGCTCCAATGGCAGGAATGGAGATGCTTCTTCCATGTAAATTGGAATTAGGTGCAGTAAAGTCACCAAGCATTCTCCTTGCATTATTATTATTTTCGGCTGCCATCTCCTCTTCCTGTTCGAAAATTTCTGAAAGATTATCTCTGGATTGTTGTATTTTAGCTTCTCTTAATTTTCTCTTCAGAGTCCTTTCAGGTTCTGGGTCTGCTTCAACAAGAATACTCTTGTCCTTGCTCCTGCTCATATGACAAAGAAGAGGGCACAGAAAAATAATAATAATAATAATAATAATATGGATCCTTTATACCACAGTATAGGATCCCTTTGTGAGTGGAAGAAAAGGGGGAGACAAAGAATGTAATATAATGGAAGAAACACAACTGTGAGGAGGGTTGAGATGTGAGATGAGATGTTAGTAGATGAATAAATAAATAGAATAAGATGAGAGAGAAGGAATTTTCGAAAATAATTTTTGAAAAAGAGTTAGTGATTTTTGAAAATAGTTTTTGAAAAATGTTAGTAATTTTCGAAAATTAAGATTTAAAAATTAAAATAATTAATAAATTAAAAAGAAATTTTGAAAAAGGGGGAAGATATTTTCGAAAATGAGAGAGAGAGAGTTAGTTAGGTAGTTTTGAAAAAGTTAAGAAACAAACAAAAAGTTAGTTAGTTAGTTGAAACTAATTTTGAAAAGATAAGAAGTTAGGAGGTTAGAAAAGATATTTTGAAATCAAATTTTTGAAAAAGGTAAGATAAGAAGATATTTTAGAAATTAGTTTTGAAAAAGATTTTATTTTTAAAATCTCAATTAATGACTTGATTCATAAGAAATCACAAGATATGATTCTAGAACTTAAAGTTTTGAATCTTTCTTAACAAGCAAGTAACAAACTTCAAATTTTTGAATCAAAACATTAATTGATTATGTTATTTTCGAAAATTTGATATAAAAAAAAAAAGATTTTTGAAAAATATTTTTAGAATTTTCGAAAATAACTAAGAAAAATGAAAAAGATTTGATTTTTGAAAAAGATTTTGAAAAAGATAAGATGTTCAAATTGAAAATTTGATTTGACTCATAAGAAACAATTTGATTTTAAAAATTTTTGAAAAAGTCAATCCAAATTTTCGAATTTGATGAGAGAAAAAGGGAAAGATATTTTTTTGATTTTTGAATTTTTATGATGAGAGAGAAAAACAACAAAAAGACTCAATGCATGAAAATTTTGAATCAAAACAATGAATGCATGCATGAATGATATGAATGTCAAGATGAACACCAAGAACACTTTGAATGTCAAGATGAACATCAAGAACATATTTTTGAAAAATTTTTTATGCAAAGAAAACATGTAAGACACCAAACTTAGAAATCTTTCATGTTTAGACTCTAAGAAACGAAAAATGCACATGTAAAACAAGAAAAGACACAAAACATGAAAACATCAAGATCAAACAAGAAGACTTACCAAGAACAACTTGAAGATCATGAAGAACACTATGAATGCATGAAATTTTTGAAAGATGCAAGATGCACATGCAAATGACACCAAACTTATGACATGACTCATGACTCAAACAAGAAACACAAAAAATGTTTTTGATTTTTTATGATTTTCTTTTTTTTTTTTGTAAATTTTTTTTCGAAAATTATATGAAAAAGAAAAAATAAGGATTCCAAAATTTTTAACATGAATTCCAGGAATCTTGCCATGTTTAGTCTAAAGCTTCAGTCCAGGAATTAGACATGGCTCACTAGCTAGCCAAGCTTTCAATGAAAGCTCCGGTCTAAAACACTAGACATGGCCAATGGCCAGCCAAGCTTTAGCATGTAACATAAGAGAATATACTGCTCATTACTTATCGAAGTAACTTGCCTCTATGCTGATGGTTTGGAAGCCTCAGTCCAAAAGAATTTAGACATGGCTTTACAGCCAGCCAGGCTTCACATGCTTCATGAAACACTAGAATTCATTCTTAAAAATTTTGAAGTCATAGAATAATTTATTTTTGAAACCATTATTTTTATTATTAAATATTTTTTTTTCGAAAACAGATGAGAAAATTTTGAAATATTTTTGAAAAATTTTTGAAAGGAAAACAAAAAGAAAATTACCTAATCTGAGCAACAAGATGAACCGTCAGTTGTCCAAACTCGAACAATCCCCGGCAACGGCGCCAAAAACTTGGTGTTGTTGCCGGATCCAAACTTGGCACTGATGTTACCGGACCAAAAGCTTGCCGAAAACTCAAACAATCCCCGGCAACGGCGCCAAAAACTTGGTACGCGGAATCGTGATTACACTTTAATCATGAAAAATTCATCGCTCTTTCTTTCCCTGGTAATGGCGCCAAAAACATGATGCCAAAACCACGGTTCACAACTCCGTGTAACTGACCAGCAAGTGCACTGGGTCGTCCAACTAATACCTTACGTGAGTAAGGGTCGAATCCCACGGAGATTGTTGGTATGAAGCAAGCTATGGTCACCTTGCAAATCTCAGTCAGGCAGATATAACTTGATAATAGTGTTTTCGAATAATAATTAATAGAATAGGGATAGAAATACTTATGTAATTCATTGGTGAGAATTTCAGATAAGCGAATGGAGATGCTTTCATTCCTCTGAACCTCTGCTTTCCTGCTATCTTCATCCAATCAATCTTACTCCTTTCCATGGCTGGCTTTATGCAAGGGCATCACCGTTGTCAGTGGCTACATCCCCTCCTCTCAGTGAAAAATATGCTCACATGCTCTGTCACAGCACGGCTAATCATCTGTCGGTTCTCGATCATGCTGGAATAGGATTCACCCTCCTTTTGCGTCTGTCACTAACGCCCAGCACTCGCGAGTTTGAAGCTCGTCACAGTCATTCAATCACTGAATCCTACTCGGAATACCACAGACAAGGTTTAGACTTTCCGGATTCTCTTGAATGCCGCCATCATTCTAGCTTACGCCACGAAGATTCTGATTAAGAGATCTAAGAGATATTCATTCTAGCTTATTTCATGTAGAACGGAAGTGTTTGTCAGGCACATGTTCATAGGGGAGAATGGTGATGAGCGTCACACATAATCATCACCTTCATCACGTTCTTGGGTGCGAATGGATATCTTAGAAGCGAAATAAGATGAATTGAATAGAAAACAGAAGTACTTTGCATTAATCTTTGAGGAACAGCAGAGCTCCACACCTTAATCTATGGAGTGTAGAAACTCTACCGTATGAAAATACATAAGTGAAGGTCCAGGCATGGCTGAGATGGCCAGAGCCCAAAACGTGATCACAGGATCCAAAATAATCCACAGATCCCAAGACTGTCAAAAAGACTAGTAAAAGGTCCTATTTATAATAAAATAGCTACTAGGGTTTACATGAGTAAGTAATTGATGCATAAATCCACTTTCGGGGCCCACTTGGTGTGTGTTTGGGCTGAGCTTGAGTGTTGCACGTGTAGAGGTCTTTCTTGGAGTTGAACGCCAGCTTTTGTGCCAGTTTGGGCGTTCAACTCTTGTTTTGGCTCCTTTTCTGGCGCTGGACGCCAGATTTGGGTAGAAAGCTGGCGTTGAACGCCAGTTTACATCATCTATTCTTGGCCAAAGTATGGACTATTATATATTTCTGGAAAGCCCTGGATGTCTACTTTCCAACGCAATTGGAAGCGCGCCATTTCGAGTTCTGTAGCTCCAGAAAATCCACTTTGAGTACAGGGAGGTCAGAATCCAACAGCATCAGCAGTCCTTTTTCAACCTCTGAATCTGATTTCTGCTCAAGTCCCTCAATTTCAGCCAGAAAATACCTGAAATCACAGAAAAATACACAAACTCATAGTAAAGTCCAGAAATGTGAATTTAACATAAAAACTAATGAAAACATCCCTAAAAGTAACTAGATCCTACTAAAAACATACTAAAAACAATGTCAAAAAGCGTATAAATTATCCGCTCATCATGTGCGTACGCACAAGTGCTGTTTTGGGCAAAATTTTGTTTGTGATTTTCCTTAAGCCCTAACGCACTTCCACCCCCTCCATCCCTCCCCTACCTTTCATTTTCCATCTTTTTCTACTTGTTTTACTTAGTTTTCTTTGCATTTGATTTTTCATCTTAGTAATTAAATAAGTTGCAAGTGTTTTCCTGTTGATTGATTGGGTTGCTTGTTGATTGAATTTCATCAATGCACTTGTTCTTTGCCTTAAATTACTAGCACCTAATTGGATTTGCACATCTACCTTTTTGTTGCATATTAGGTGAAAACTTTTATGAGTGCACATGGAATTTAGTGAATTGAATTGAATTGCTTGTTCACCATAGTTTTAAAGTCAATATAATCACATTACAAGGTCCTTGTTTCTTGTTAATGCTTTGCATTTTTTTGAGTTGGCTTAACTTGATTCTATCAAGTTTGTCACCTTTTTGTAACAAACACCTTAACCATGTGATTATTTGATTTTTCCTAAGGATGAATAAGTAATTTTCTTTTCATCATTACATTGGTTATTATTTGTTGTGCTAATTTATATCAATTTTTCTCTTTCACTTGCACAACTTCAAAATCTAATAATTCCTCCATTCAATTCACTCTTGTTGTAGTTGCCTAAGTTTGCATGTGCTTAAATGTTTCTCATCCATTACTTGCATCTTAGGCCATTTAATTGAGGAACTCATTCTTACTTTTTGATTATGTGGATGCCATTTTAACCGGTCGTTGTGTGTATTATAACCGCGCACATAATTGGAATACACACATGGCTCATCTTTCTATCATACCACACCACTATGCAAAATTCCTCAATTAGATGCTTATTTACTCCTTCCTTTACCTTTTTTGTGCTACTTGCCCTATGATTCTTAATTATACTTTATTCATTCTTTTTTAGGATGAGACATAAAGGCAAGGAGCCGGGTGAGGAGGAGGAAACCGAGGATGGAGATGCCGAGAATACATTGGACTTGGCGGTTTTCACACAACCCAAGCCCCAGAATCCGCCAACCGAAGGTGGAGGAACTTAGAGACATTCTCTCCGGATCGTGTTCGTGCACGGAGGACCGTGCAATGCTTAAGTGTGGGGGAGGATTCGTCATTTTGGGGTGTAAATTCTCTTTTCCGAATACTTTACACTTTATCTTTGTTTCTTTTTATTATGTCTCTTGTAGATATTTAGAGTATCTTTGACTGCTACATTCCATTTTCTTCTAGTATATATATCTTAGCTTATGCATAGTTTATTTCTAGCTATTGAATGTTGCATTTTTACATCTTTTTCTTAGTATATATTTCATAGATAGAAGTTGTGATTGGATGATATGAATAGTATAATGCCTAGTTCAATTTTGTCCTAATTGTTCATGTTAGTTTTTCTTTGCGATGTTGAAAATTAGGAATAGAACTAGGAAACTCTTGAAATTGCATCCATCACATCATACATACATATAGAAAATAATTTTGGTAAAAAACAACAAAGATTTCCAAGAATTTTATTTTTTGGGCTTTCTATTGAATTGATTTAGAAAATTGTTTTTAAACTTGCTTGAATGAAATTTTGTGGAACATAGAAGAGAGATAGAACAAAATACCTTGTGAATTTTTGGGCTTATATTGAGTGGTTACAATTTTTAACCACTATTTTTGTTCATTGTGTGCCATGCTCTTTCTATGATTGCGATCTTAGATTTGCTTGATTCTTTATTTTTAATGATTGATGTTTAAATGCATTGAGTATGATTGAAGCCGTTTTGGAATTAAGCTTACTTACCCATATAGCCATACCCTTACATCTACCATTGTTAGCCAATCTTGAGCTTTTTAATCCCTTTTGTTTGTAACCACATCAAAACTCTAAGCGTAAAACCATGAAATGACCTTGAATTGTATCTTTGATTAATTTAGGTTAAGATGTGTGTGTTATTTAAGTGCGGGAGAATCTTTGGGAAGCATTGGTAGAGACAAATTTTGTTTTGGGTACTTATTGAAAAATTTGGAAAATGGGTGCACATTCATGTGTCAATTTGCTTTAACCATATGCATTTGTCACAGAAAAAAAAGAAAAAAAGAAAAAAAAGTAGAAAATAAATATAATATAGCAAAAAGGGGACAAAGGTTTCCCCAAAAGAAAAAAAATGAATAAGAAATGCATATGTGTTTTGAATGGAAACTAAGGCATGAATGTGTGTGAAAAGAAGTAATGGGTGGCTAGAATGAATTTTTGTGGGTTGATTGATATAGGTTGAGTTGGATACTTAAGCTAATCAAAGATTCAATCTTTTAGTCTACTTAGCCATATATTCATCTCACCCTTACCCCAACCCCATTACAACCTTCTAAAGACCTCATGATACTTGCATACATGCATCAAATACTTGTTGATTGTTAGATGAAAAGAAAATCCTTGAAAGTATGATTAGAGGAGATTTGAGTGATTAAACCCTAAATATCGAGTGATGATAGTGTATACACACCTAGTGAGGATTCGATCACTCAATTCTATATTTCCACCCTTCTCATCATGCATTCTTGCAAGTTCCTTCATTTTGATGAGTGAGTCAATTCTTTAGATTTTGATTGCATTGAACCACTTCTTTGCTTAGCCCTATATGTCTATACTCTTACTTGGAAATTTGATTGTTTGTTTTCACAAAATCAATAGGCATTATAGATAGATATATATATATATATAGTATATAGCATAGTTGCATGCTTGTAAGTAGTTGCATTGAATAATTTGCTTGCCCATTTATCCTTCTCCTTTGTATGTGTTTAGCATGAGGACATGCTATTGTTTAAGTGTGGGAGAATTGATGAATCCATATTTGATGATGATTTTTGGTTGAAATTGAATGGATTTCATCATATAAACTTGCACTTATTCCCTTAAATAGCATGCTTTTGAACTTTCCTCCTAATTTGTGCTTGATTATGAAAACATGCTCTTTTGTGCCTAATTTGATTAATTTTATCCCATTTGCCTTCCATTCGATGCCTTGATGTTGTTTGTGAGTGATTTTAGATGTATAAGGTAGGAATGGCTTGGAGAGAATGGAAAAGGAGCATGCAAAGTGGAGGATGCATGAAGAATCAAAGGAGAAGAGCACAGCGATATGTGCATACGCACAGACCTGCGTGCGTACACACAACCATCAGAGCAGAGCCACGCATGCGCGTGAGCCGCATCGTGCGTGTTGCGCGTCCATTCAAGCATCGCCTAGTGTGTGTGCACACAACTTCTTGTGCGTACGCATAGGAAGAGATTTTGGCAGAGTGTGCGTGCGCACATGTCTGTACGTACGTACAGGTCCCAATGTGTGCCTCTATTAAAAAGTCACGTAGACTCGCGTTTTGGGGTTCTTTTGGCCCATTTTTGAAGGCTTGGATGCTGAAATCAAAGGCTATATGAAGGGGGCAACATCACATATGAAGAAAATGTTTTTCATTAGGTCTTAGGAGGGTAGAAAAACACCTTATGAGTAGGAGTAGTGTAGATTTGGAAATTCTTTCTTAGGGTTCTTAATTAGGGTTTGTAGTATTTTATACGTCAAGTTTGATTTTGGATTATAGTTATTTCATTGTAAGTATCTCTTTAATTTCTCTTTTATTTACACTACTTGTTCTACACTTTCTTACATTTCACTTTCTTTGTCAATATATACATAGTTTTACAATTTTAGATTTCTAGTTGGTTAATTTGATGTTTGATTATTATTGCATGTTTGTTTGAGTTGCTTTTATTGATTTTGATCATTTGTGGTTTATAGCTTTCATCATTTTCCCAATTTTGCCATATTTTATGATTATGCCTATTAGGTGTTTGATGAAATGCCAATTTTAATTATGGGGTAGATTTCTATCCCTTGCCTTGAGAAAATGAGTGTATGGATTACTAGAGCCATAATGTCCAATATTTAGTGATAATTCTTGGGTTGTTAGTTGTTATTGTTTCCACTAACGCTAGCTTTTTACCAACCAATTTGGTAAGTTAGCTAGGATTTGTGGATTAATGACAATTATGCTCACTCGACCTATCCTTCGATGTTAAGGGTTGACTTAGTGAGATTAACCCATCATAATTATCATAGTTATGGTTATGGCAAGGAAGGGATTCCATAAATCATCCCAAGTCAAGGTTTCATTTATGTTTTGAACCACTTTTCCATCACTTTATAGCATTACTTGTCCATATTACATACATAGTTCTTTTATTCCTTTATTAGTTTATTAATTGCAATTTTGGCTTGTTCTTTTATCTCTTTATTTGTTTATTTCAATCATTAAAACCCCTTTGCTTCCCACAACCAATCTTAAGCACTCATTGGCATTAGTTCCTAGGGAAGACAACCCGGGAGTCTAAATACTCTCCGTTTATATTTACTTTGAATTGTGACAATCTTTAGAATAATAATTTAATTAGGGTCAATTGTTGGTTTAGAGCTATACTTGCAACGAAAAATCTACTTTGTGAAACTCCTAACCTACTTTTGGTCTTCGTCACTAGGGTAGATGGCTGGCGTTGAACGCTAGTTTTGGCCTTTAATTCTGAAGCAAAGTATGGACAATTATACATTGCTAAAAAGCTCTGGATGTTATATTTACATAGCCATTAAGAATGCTCCATTTGGACTTTTGTAGCTCCAGAAACTCTCTTTCGAGTGCAAGGAGGTCAGATCCTAACAGCATATGCAGTGATTTCTCTGCCTCTAACTCAGACATTTGCTCCAGCTCCTCAATTTCAGCCAAAAAATACCTGAAATTGCATAAAAACACACAAATTCAAAGTAGAACCCAAAAATGTGAGTTTTGCACTAAAACCTATGAAAACTCAGTAAAACTTAAATAAAACATAATAAAAATTATATAAAAATGATGGCAAAAAGCGTATAAAATATCCGCTCATCATCAGGCAAGCAGAAAGGGATGTTTTGGGGTTCAAAAGCATCAAACAGTAATTCAAAGAGTAGAAAATACAAATAGTGAGAATGGTGTGAAATATATGAGAGAAGGTAGTTAAGGTGTCAGAGTTGTGTATTCGTCCGAATTAAGTTTTCTTACCAACTATTTTAATCATGCAAGATTCATTTCATGGAAAACTGTTAGTAACTAAACCCTAATGTCTTAGTGATTTAGTCTCCTCTAACCTAGTTAACTGCCAATGTCTTAGTCACTTAATTTCGATTAGAGGGTGAAGTGCAATTCTAGTTTATGGCCACAAAAACCCTAATTACTCAAAGCAAAGAGGATTATATGTTACGTATCTCGATTAGTTCAAGTAATTAACGATTTAGGAGGAATTTACTTTCAAGCTATTGTTTAGGTGAGATATCTCTTCCAAGAATCACAAGAACTCATATAGAATAAGGATCATTCTTCCGATCCACCCAGATTCATAAAATTAAGAACGAAAGTATTCCTTGAAACTGAATCAATACATTAATTAAAATTGAAAAGCAATAGTCTCAATCCATATAAATAAATAGAGCTTCTAACCTTAACCAAGGAGGTTTAGTGGCTCATGCTTTAGAGAGAAAACTAGGGTTTAGAAAAGTGTGTAAGTGCTGAAGTGAGAAGATCCCCCACAAAGAATGAATCTTTTCCCTTTTATATCTAACCTATTTTGATTTGAAACTAAGATAAAAATAATAAATTCTAAACCTAAAATATTTTGTTTGTAAATAAACTTTACAAAAATAAAAGATAAAACAATAATTAAAAGCTAAATCTAACTAAAGATGCTCCAAGAGTGAAGTTTGATCCGGATTGCCTGGTGCTAAACGCCAACTTTGGCGTTTAGCGCCCAAAGGGCCAGAACGATTCTTTCCAATGCTGAGTTGCTGGCGCTAAACACCAGCTTGGCATTTAGCTCCTTGGTGGGCAGCTTCAATTCTTTTTGTTCTTGCCTAAAACTCTGCCAAATTGATCCGAAATTTCACCTGAAATGATTGAAACACTAAAACAACTCCAAGTAGCATCTAAAGATGATTTTAACACTAAAATATAATTAAACTCACTAAATTCTAACTTAATTTACCTAGAAAATAAGCAGAAAATAGGGTAAAGATTCTCACGCATCAAGAGGCAAGAGAGTTGGAACTCATGCAGCTGAAGCAAGGGTTTATGACTGTAGCAGAGTACACCAGCAAGTTCGAGGAGCTTTGAATATTTTTGAGAATTTGTCACGAGGGCTCAAGGATGACATTATGACTATTGTGGCTCCGTTGGAGATAAGGAGGTTCTCGGAACTAGTGAACAAGGCAAGGGTTGTAGAGGACTGTGTCAAGAAGGTAGCGGTGGTAACAGAAAATCGTGGTGATATTGACAACCGAGGTCATGGAGAGTACTTTTCACCGAGGGGATAGAGCTTTAAGAGAGATGGACATGCTCCTCAGCGTCTTCTAGGTCAAGGGAACTTTGGAAGGAACAACAATGACCAATTTTACCAAATGAGGAGAAGTCATCTATGCTATACTTGTGGACTGCCTGGACACCTTGCCAAAAACTGTTGTCGTGGGGGAAACCAAAATGCGGGTCAGAATCAACAACTAGACCATGTGTTCGCTATGGACGCGAGTGAGGCGACGAAGTCGGGGATTCTCTGATGAGAGGTAAGTGATGAGCGGATAATTTATACGCTTTTTGGCATTGTTTTTAGTATGTTTTTAGTAGAATCTAGTTACTTTTAGGGATGTTTTCATTAGTTTTTATGTTAAATTCATATTTCTGGACTTTACTATGAGTTTGTGTGTTTTTCTGTGATTTCAGGTATTTTCTGGCTGAAATTGAGGGACTTGAGCAAAAATCAGATTCAGAGGTAGAAGAAGGACTACTGATGTTGTTGGATTCTGACCTCCCTGCACTCAAAGTGGATTTTCTGGAGCTACAGAACTCAAAATGGTGCGCTTCCAATTGCGTTCGAAAGTAGACATCAAGGGCTTTCCAGCAATGTATAATAGTCCATACTTTGAACGATTTTAGACAACGTAAAAGGGCGTTGAATGCCAGTTCTATGCTGCTGTCTGGAGTTAAACGCCAGAAACAAGTCACAAACCAGAGTTGAACGCCAGAAATACGTTATAACCTGGCGTTCAACTCCAGAAAGAGCCTCTGCATGTGGAACATTCAAGCTCAGCCCAAGCACACACCAAGTGGTCCCCGGAAGTGGATTTATGCATCAATTACTTACTTCTGTAAACCCTAGTAACTAGTTTAGTATAAATAGGACTTTTTACTATTGTATTAGACATCTTTTGATCATCTTTTGATCATTTTTAGATCTCTAGACCTCCATGGGAGGCTGGCCACTCGGCGATGCTTACCCTCTATATTCACTTATGTATTTTCAAACGGTAGAGTTTCTACACTCAATAGATTAAGGTGTGGAGCTCTGCTGTTCCTCAAAGATTAATGCAAAGTACTACTGTTTTCTATTCAGTTCATCTTATTTCGCTTCTAAGATATTCGTTTGCACTTCAACCTGAATGTGATGAACGTGACAATCATCATCATTCCCTATGAACGCGTGCCTGACAACCACTTCCGTTCTACCTTAGATTGAATGAGTATCTCTTAGATCTCTTAATCAGAATCTTCGTGGCATAAGCTAGATTGATGGCGGCATTCATGAGAGTCCGGAAAGTCTAAACCTTGTCTGTGGTATTCCGAGTAGGACTCTGGGATTGAATGACTGTGACAAACTTCAAACTCGCGAGTGCTGGGCGTAGTGACAGATGCAAAAGGATAGTGAATCCTATTCCAGTATGATCGAGAACCTCAGATGATTAGTCGTGCTGTGACAGAGCATTTAGACCATTTTCACAAGAGGATGGATTGCAGCCATTGGCAAGGGTGATGCCTCCAGACGATTAGCCATGCAGTGACAGCGCATCGGACCATTTTTCAGAGAAGATACAAAGTAGCCATTGACAACGGTGATGTCCTTACATAAAGCCAGCCATGGAAAGGAGTAGGATTGATTGGATGAAGGCAGCAGGAAAGCAAAGGTTCAGAGGAACGAAAGCATCTCTATGCGCTTATCTGAAATTCTCACCAATGATTTACATAAGTATTTATATCCTTCTTTTATTATTTAATTTCGAAAACTCCATAATTATTTTATATCCGCCTGACTGAGATTTACAAGGTGACCATAGCTTGCTTCATACCAACAATCTCCGTGGGATCGACCCTTACTCACTTAAGGTTTATTACTTGAACGACCCAGTGCACTTACTGGTTAGTTGTATCGAAGTTGTGACAAATTATGAATTGAGATTAGAGCACCAAGTTTTTGGAGCCATTACCAGATATCACAATTTCGTGCACCAAGTTTTTGGCGCTGTTGCCGGAGATTGTTCGAGTTTGGACAACTGACGGTTCATCTTGTTGCTCGGATTAGGTAATTTTCTTTTTGTTTTATTTTCAAAAATTTTTCAAAAAAATCTTTCAAAAATTTCTCCTTTGTTTTCGAAAAAAAAAATTTTAAAATAAAAATATTTTCAAAAATATATTTTTCTTCAGAATTTTTAAGAATGAATTCTAGTGTTTCATGAAGCATGTTGAAGCCTGACTGGTTGTAAAGCCATATCTAATCCTTCTGGGTAGGGAATGTCAGGCATGTCATGTTTGAGTTACATACTAAAGCTTGGCTGGCTATTAAGCCATGCCTGACCCTTTGATTGGAGCTTTAGACTAAAGAGCATAAGATTCCTGGAATTCATATTAAAAATTTCGGAATCCTTATTTTTTTTCACATTAATTTTCAAAAAATCCAAAAAAAAAATTAATAAAATCATAAAAATCAAAAATATTTTGTGTTTCTTGTTTGAGTCTTGAGTCAGATTTTAAGTTTGGTGTCAATTGCATATTCATCTTGCATTTTTCGAAAAATTCATGCATTCATGGTGTTCTTCATGATCTTCAAGTTGTTCTTGGTAAGTCTTCTTGTTTGATCTTGATGTTTTCTTGTTTTGCATCTTTTCTTATTTTTCATGTGCATTTTTGCATTCATAGTGTCTAAACATGAAAGATTTCTAAGTTTGGTGTCTTACATATTTTCTTTGCATATAAAAATTTTCAAAAATATGTTCTTGATGTTCATCATGATCTTCAAAGTGTTCTTGGTGTTCATCTTGACATTCATAGCATTCTTGCATGCATTCATTGTTTTGATCTAAAAAATCTTCATGCATTGCATCATTTTCATGTTTTTCTCTCTCATCATTAAAAATTCAAAAATCAAAAAAATATCTTCCCCTTTTTCTCTCTTAAAATTTCGAAAATTAGATTTGACTTTTCAAAAATTTTTAAAATCTAGTTGTTTTTATGAGTCAAATCAAATTTTCAATTTAAAAATCTTATCTTTTTCAAAATCTTTTTCAAAAATCAAATCTTTTTCATTTTTCTTAGTTATTTTTGAAAATTTTTAAAATATTTTCAAAAATCTTTTTCTTATCTTTATCTCCTAATTTTTGAAAATAACATCATCAATTAATGTTTTGATTCAAAAATTTCAAGTTTGTTACTTGCTTGTTAAGAAAGATTCAAACTTTGAGTTCTAGAATCATATCTTGTGATTTCTTGTGAATCAAGTCATTAATTGTGATTTTAAAAATCAAATCTTTTTCAAAACTAATTTCAATCATATCTTTTCAAAAATATCTCCTTATCTTATCTTTTTTTAAAAATTTTATTTTAAAATATCTTTTCTAACTTCTTATCTTCTTATCTTTTCAAAAATTGATTTTCAAAATTCGTTTCAACTAACTAACTAACTTTTTGTTTGTTTCTTATCTTTTTCAAAACTACCTAACTAACTCTTTCTCTCTCTAATTTTCGAAAATATCCTCCCTCTTTTTCAAAATTTTTTTTTAATTAACTAATTATTTTAACTTTTGATTTTAAAATTTCAAAAATTACTAACCTTTTTCAAAAACTATTTTCGAAAACCACTAACTCTTTTTCAAAAATTATTTTCGAAAATTCACTTCCCCCTCTCATCTTCTTCTATTTGTTTATTTATTTACTAACATCTCTTCCTCACTCACGAAAAATCCGAACCCCCTCTCTCTCTCTCTCTGAGTTCAGATTTTCTCTTCTTCTTTTCTTCTATTCACACAGGGACCTCTATACTGTGGTAAAAAGGATCCCTATTATTATTATTATTATTATTATTATTTTTCTGACCCTCTTTTTCATATGAGCAGGAGCAAAGACAAGAATATTCTTGTTGAAGCAGATCCAGAACCTGAAAGGACTCTGAAGAGGAAACTAAGAGAAACTAAATTACAACAATCTAGCAAGCACCTTTCAGAAATTTTCGAACAAGAAGAGGAGATGGCAGCCGAAAATAATAATAATGCAAGGAGAATGCTTGGTGACTTTACTGCACCTAATTCCAATTTACATGGAAGAAGCATCTCCATTCCTGCCATTGGAGCAAACAATTTTGAGCTGAAACCTCAATTAGTTTCTCTGATGCAGCAGAACTGCAAGTTTTATGGACTTCCATCTGAAGATCCTTTTCAGTTCTTAACTGAATTCTTGCAGATCTGTGATACTGTTAAGACTAATGGAGTAGATCCTGAAGTCTACAGGCTCATGCTTTTCCCTTTTGCTGTGAGAGACAGAGCTAGAATATGGTTGGACTCTCAACCTAAGGATAGCCTGAACTCTTGGGATAAGCTGGTCAAGGCTTTCTTAGCCAAGTTCTTTCCTCCTCAAAAGCTGAGCAAGCTTAGAGTGGATGTTCAAACCTTCAGATAGAAAGAAGGTGAATCCCTCTATGAAGCTTGGGAGAGATACAAAGGACTGACCAAAAAGTGTCCTTCTGACATGCTTTCAGAATGGACCATCCTTGATATATTCTATGATGGTCTGTCTGAATTAGCTAAAATGTCATTGGATACCTCTGCAGGTGGATCCATTCACCTAAAAAAAATGCCTGCAGAAGCTCAAGAACTCATTGACATGGTTGCTAATAACCAGTTCATGTACACTTCTGAAAGGAATCTTGTGAATAATAGGATGCCTATGAAGAAGGGAGTTCTTGAAATTGATACTCTGAATGCTATATTAGCTCAGAATAAAATATTGACTCAGCAAGTTAATATGATTTCTCAGAGTCTGAATGGAATGCAAGCTACATCCAACAGTACTCAAGAGGCATCTTCTGAAGAAGAAGCTTATGATCCTGAAAACCCTGCAATAGCAGAGGTAAATTATATGGGTGAACCTTATGGAAACACCTATAATCCATCATGGAAAAATCACCCAAATCTCTCATGGAAGGATCAACAAAGGCCTCAACAAGGCTTTAATAATGGTGGAAGAAATAGGTTTAACAATAGTAAACCTTTTCCATCATCCACTCAGCAACAGACAGAGAATTCTGAGCAGAATCCATCTAGCTTAGCAAATTTAATCTCTGATCTATCTAAGGCCACTGTAAGTTTCATGAAGAAACAAGGTCCTCCATTAGGAATTTGGAGGCACAAGTGGGCCAGCTGAGTAAAAGGATCACTGAAATCCCTCCTAGTACTCTCCCAAGCAATACAGAAGAGAATCCAAAAGGAGAATGCAAGGCCATTGAATTAATTACCATGGCCGAACCTGTAAGGGTGGGAGAGGACGTGAATCCCATTGAGGAAAACCTCCTGGGACGCCCAGTGATCAATAAGGAGCTTCCCTTTGAGGAACCAAAAGAATCTGAGGCTCAACTAGAGACCATAGAGATTCCATTAAACCTCCTTATGCCATTCATGAGCTCTGATGAGTATTCCTCTTCTGAAGAGAATGAGGATGTCACTGAGGAGCAAGTCACCAAGTACCTTGGTGCAATCATGAAGCTGAATGCCAAATTATTTGGCATTAAAACTTGGGAAGATGAACCTCTCTTGTTCACCAATGAACTACGTGATCTGGATCAACTGACATTGCCTCAGAAGAAACAGGATCCTGGAAAGTTCTTAATACCTTGTACCATAGGCACCATGATCTTTAAGGCTCTGTGTGACCTTGGTTCAGGAATAAACCTCATGCCCCTCTCTGTAATAGAGAAACTGGGAATCTTTGGGGTGCAAGCTGCTAAAATCTCATTAGAAGTGGCAGACAATTCAAGAAAACAGGCTTATGGACAAGTAGAGGACGTGTTAGTAAAGGTTGAAGGCCTTTACATCCCTACTGATTTTATAGTCCTAGATACTGGGAAGGATGAGGATGAATCCATCATCCTAGGAAGACCTTTCCTAGCCACAGCAAGAGCTGTGATTGATGTGGACAGAGGAGAATTGATCCTTCAAATAAATGAGGACAACCTTGTGTTTACAACTCAAGGATCTCTCTCTGCATCCATGGAGAGGAAGCATAAAAAGCTTCTCTCAAAGCAGAGTCAAACAAAGCCCCCACAGTCAAATTCTAAGTTTGGTGTTGGGAGGCCACAACCAAACTCTAAGTTTGGTGTCAAACCCCCATATCCAAACTCTAAGTTTGGTGTTAGGAGGTCTCAACAAAGCTCTGCACATCTGTGAGGCTCCATGAGAGCCCACTGTCAAGCTATTGACATTAAAGAAGCGCTTGTTGGGAGGCAACCCAATGTTTATTTATCTAATTTTCATGTTTTATTAGGTTCATGATCATGTGGAGTCACAAAATAAATATAAAAAAATTAAAAACGGAATCAAAAACAGCAGAAGAAAAATCACACCCTGGAGGAAGACCTTACTGGCGTTTAAACGCTAGTAAGAAGCATGTTTTGCGCGTTCAACGCCAGATTAGAGCATGGTTCTGGCGCTGAACGCCAGAAATGCACCCTGGAGAAGAGCTAGCGCTGAACGCCCAGAACAAGCATGGTTCTGGCGTTCAACGCCAGAAATGGGCTACAAATGGGCGTTCAACGCCCAGAACAAGCACCAATCTGGCGCTGAACGCCCAGAGTTGTGTGCAAGGGCATTTTGCATGCCTAATTGGGTGCAAGGTTGTAAATCCTTGAACACCTCAGGATCTGTGGACCCCACAGGATCACCTCAGGATCTGTGGACCCCCCAGGATCCCCACCTACCTCCACTTACTTCTTCTCACCCCTCTTTCACACAATCCCATAAACACTCTTCCCCAAAACTCTTCACCAATCACCTCAATCTCTCTTCCCTATCACCACTTCACCACTCACATCCATCCACTCTTTCCCATAAACCTACCTCATAAACTCCACTTACCTTCAAAATTCAAAATCAATTTCCCACCCAAACCCACCCTAAATGGCCGAACTTACCCCCCTCCCTTCCCTATATATAACCCTTCATTCTTCCTCATTTTCACACAACACAACCCTCTTTTCTCTTCTTGGACGAAACACACCTCCCCCCTCCTCTCCATATTTTCTTCTTCTTCTTCATCTATTATTTCTTCTCTTACTCGAGGGCGAGCAAAATTCTATGTTTGGTGTGGTAAAAGCATAAGCTTTTTGTTTTTCCATTACCATTGATGGCATCCAAGACCGGAGAATCCTCTAGAAAAGGGAAGGGGAAGACAAAAGCTTCCACCTCCGAGTCATGGGAGATGGAAAGGTTCATCTCCAAAGCTCATCAAGACCACTTCTATGATGTTGTGGCCAAGAAGAAGGTGATCCCCGAGGTCCCTTTCAAACTCAAGAAAAATGAGTATCCGGAGATCCGACATGAAATCCAAAGAAGAGGTTGGGAAGTCCTAACAAACCCCATCCAACAAGTCGGCATCCTAATGGTTCAAGAGTTCTATGCCAATGCATGGATCATTAGGAACCATGATCAAAGTAAGAACCCGAATCCAAAAAATTATGTTATAATGGTTCGGGGGAAATACTTAGATTTTAGCCCGGAGAATGTGAGGTTGGCGTTTAACTTGCCTATGATGCAAGGAGATGAGCGCCCCTACACTAGAAGGGTCAACTTTAATCAAAGGTTGGACCAAGTCCTCATGGACATTTGTGTGGAAGGAGCTCAATGGAAGATTGACTCCAAAGGCAAGCTGGTTCAACTAAGAAGACTGGACCTCAAGCCTGTGGCTAGAGGATGGTTGGAGTTCATCCAACGCTCCATCATCCCCACTAGCAACCGATCTGAAGTTACTGTGGATCAGGCCATCATGATCCATAGCATCATGATTGGAGAGGAAGTAGAAGTTCATGAAGTCATCTCCCTTGAACTCTACAAAATAGCCGAAAAGCCCTCCCCTGGGGCAAGGCTAGCTTTTTCTCATCTTATTTGCCATCTATGTTACTCAGCTGGAGCTTTCATAGAAGGAGACATTCACATTGAGGAAGAGAAGCCCATCACTAAGAAAAAGATGGAGCAAGCAAGAGAGCCCATTCATGGAGCTCAAGATACGCATGAAGCTCATCATCATGAGATCCCGGAGATGCCTCAAATGCATTTTCCTCCACAAAACTATTGGGAGCAAATAAACACCTCCCTAAGAGAATTCAGTTCCAACATGGGACAACTAAGGGTGGAACATCAAGAGCACTCCATCATCCTTCATGAAATCAGAGAAGATCAAAAAGCAATGAGGGAGGAGCAGCAACAAAGACAAGGAAGAGACATAGAAGAGCTCAAGGACATCATTAGTTCCTCAAGAAGAAAACGCCACCATCACTAAGGTGGACTCATTCCTTGTTCTCACTTTCTGTTTTTTGTTTTCTCTATGTTAAGTGCTTATCTATGTTTGTGTCTTATTACATGATCATTAGTAGTTAGTAACTATGTCTTAAAGTTATGAATGTCCTATGAATCCATCACCTCTCTTAAATGAAAAATGTTATAATTCAAAAGAACAAGAAGTACATGAGTTTCAAATTTATCCTTGAACTTAGTTTAATTATATTGATGTGGTGACAATGCTTCTTGTTTTCTGAATGAATGTTTGAACAGTGCATATGTCTTTTGAAGTTGTTGTTTATGAATGTTAAATATGTTGGCTCTTGAAAGAATGATGACAAGGAGACATGTTATTTGATAATCTGAAAAATCATAAAAATGATTCTTGAAGCAAGAAAAAGCAGCAAAGAACAAAGCTTGCAGAAAAAAAAAAAGAGAAAAAAAATAGCGAAAAAAAATAGAAAGAAAAAGAAAAAGCAACCAGAAAAAGCCAAAAGCTCTTAAAACCAAGAGGCAAGAGCAAAAAGCCAGTAACCCTTAAAACCAAAAGGCAAGGGCAATAAAAAGGATCCCAAGGCTTTGAGCATCAGTGGATAGGAGGGCCTAAAGGAATAAAATCCTGGCCTAAGCGGCTAAACCAAGCTGTCCCTAACCATGTGCTTGTGGCGTGAAGGTGTCAAGTGAAAACTTGAGACTGAGCGGTTAAAGTCAAGGTCCAAAGCAAAAGAAGAGTGTGCTTAAGAACCCTGGACACCTCTAATTGGGGACTTTAGCAAAGCTGAGTCACAATCTGAAAAGGTTCACCCAGTTATGTGTCTGTGGCATTTATGTATCCGGTGGTAATACTGGAAAACAAAGTGCTTAGGGCCACGGCCAAGACTCATAAAATAGCTGTGTTCAAGAATCATCATACTGAACTAGGAGAATCAATAACACTATCTGAACTCTGAGTTCCTATAGAAGCCAATCATTCTGAACTTCAATGGATAAAGTGGGATGCCAAAACTATTCAAGAGGCAAAAAGCTACAAGTCCCGCTCATCTGATTGGAGCTATGTTTCATTGATAGTTTGGAATTTATAGTATATTCTCTTCTTTTTATCCTATTTGATTTTCAGTTGCTTGGGGACAAGCAACAATTTAAGTTTGGTGTTGTGATGAGCGGATAATTTATACGCTTTTTGGCATTATTTTTAGTATGTTTTTAGTAGAATCTAGTTACTTTTAGGGATGTTTTCATTAGTTTTTATGTTAAATTCACATTTCTGGACTTTACTATGAGTTTGTGTGTTTTTCTGTGATTTCAGGTATTTTCTGGCTGAAATTGAGGGACTTGAGCAAAAATCAGATTCAGAGGTAGAAGAAGGACTGCTGATGCTGTTGGATTCTGACCTCCCTGCACTCAAAGTGGATTTTCTGGAGCTACAGAACTCAAAATGGCACGCTTCCAATTGCGTTGGAAAGTAGACATCCAGGGATTTTCAGAAATGTATAATAGTCCATACTTTAAATGCCAGTTCTACGCTGCTGTCTGGAGTTAAACGCCAGAAACAAGTCACAAACCAGAGTTGAACGCCAGAAATACGTTATAACCTGGCGTTCAACTCCAGAAAGAGCCTCTGCACGTGGAACATTCAAGCTCAGTCCAAGCACACACCAAGTGGGCCCCGGAAGTGGATTTATGCATCAATTGCTTACTTCTGTAAACTCTAGTAACTAGTTTAGTATAAATAGGACTTTTTACTATTGTATTAGACATCTTTTGATCATCTTTTGATCATTTTTAGATCTCTAGACCTCCATGGGAGGCTGGCCACTCGGACATGCTTACCCTCTATATTCACTTATGTATTTTCAAACGGTAGAGTTTCTACACTCCATAGATTAAGGTGTGGAGCTCTGTTGTTCCTCAAAGATTAATGCAAAGTACTACTGTTTTCTATTCAGTTCATCTTATTTTGCTTCTAAGATATTCGTTTGCACTTCAACCTGAATGTGATGAACGTGACAATCATCACCATTCCCTATGAACGCGTGCCTGACAACCACTTCCGTTCTACCTTAGATTGAATGAGTATCTCTTAGATCTCTTAATCAGAATCTTCGTGGCATAAGCTAGATTGATGGCGGCATTCATGAGAGTCCGGAAAGTCTAAACCTTGCCTGTGGTATTTCGCGTAGGACTCTGGGATTGAATGACTGTGACGAACTTCAAACTCGTGAGTGCTGGGCGTAGTGACAGACGCAAAAGGATAGTGAATCCTATTCCAGTATGATCGAGAACCTCAGATGATTAGCCGTGCTGTGACAGAGCATTTGGACCATTTTCACAAGAGGATGGATTGCAGCCATTGGCAAGGGTGATGCCTCCAGACGATTAGCCATGCAGTGACAGCGCATCGGACCATTTTCCAGAGAGGATACAAAGTAGCCATTGACAACGGTGATGTCCTTACATAAAGCCAGCCATGGAAAGGAGTAGGATTGATTGGATGAAGGCAGCAGGAAAGCAGAGGTTCAGAGGAACGAAAGCATCTCTATGCGCTTATCTGAAATTTTCACCAATGATTTACATAAGTATTTATATCCTTCTTTTATTATTTAATTTCGAAAACTCCATAATTATTTTATATCCGCCTGACTGAGATTTACAAGGTGACCATAGCTTGCTTCATACCAACAATCTCCGTGGGATCGACCCTTACTCACGTACGGTTTATTACTTGGACGACCCAGTGCACTTGTTGGTTAGTTGTATCGAAGTTGTGACAAATTATGAATTGAGATTAGAGCACCAAGTTTTTGGAGCCATTACCAGATATCACAATTTTGTGCACCAGT
Source organism: Arachis ipaensis (assembly GCF_059453495.1). Taxonomy (NCBI): domain Eukaryota; kingdom Viridiplantae; phylum Streptophyta; class Magnoliopsida; order Fabales; family Fabaceae; genus Arachis; species Arachis ipaensis. The sequence continues at coordinate 90,586,815 of NC_142438.1, forward strand.
AAGCATGTAAAGTTGGTATGATATGTTGCTAGGACCAAGTTTAGCATAGTTTTATCCTATGGAACTTTGCTGTTAGGGCTGGCCGAACTTAGTGTTTGGTTGGAGGAACTAATGGGAATAGAGGAGATTTCTGGTGGGTGTAGTTAAGCAATTCGGATTCTTAATGGCAACTAATCAGAGTGACACAGCGGAAGGCGGGAGTGAGCATCGGCACGATAGAACTGTGATAGATGAGATGCCTTGATGACTTGCTTAGGTTGACGATGATAAGTAGTAGAACACTTCGTGGAAGGAGGAGTCTTGAGGATATAACATGTGATTTGAATTTTGGAGACAAAATTCCTAATTAGGAAGGGAGAATGTAAGAAGCGAAATTAAATCAATCGCTTAATTAAGAATAAAATAATAAATTAATTACCTGGAATAGGTTCAAAAATTTAGACATTTTAATTTGAAAATTTAAATGTGAGATTCAGATTCAATGATATTTTTCGAGTGGAAAAATATAATTTTCTGCGAAAAATTGCTTAAAAATGTGTATCAGTAAATTAGCTGGCAGTACCGGCTTAAGTCTGTCCGGTACTGCGTGAGAGAAAGTAAAACTGTAGAGATTCTTAGAAAATATTTAGAATTGAAAATCGGGCGTTAATCTTAATGGTTTTAGCCCAAAGTTGGGCCAAACAAAACAAAAGTGCTAAGCGGTCGGACCGGGCCCAAGTTGGGCCCAACACCAACATATATAAACAACTTTAGTGAGCCAAATCAGCTCATAACACACATACACACGTGCGCGCGCGCACACACACACACACAAAAGAGGGTTGCTACTGAGAATTGAGAGAGGAAGAAGAAGTGGCACTATTCACTTTCATCTTCATTTGCTTGTAACTCGAGCTACAGTGCTCCGATTTGTATCCCGTTTGCAGCTACGTGAAGCTCTTGCTGAGCCTGTCATTTCTACCTAAGAATTTTTGGTAAGAAATCATGTTTCACACTCCTTCATTCAGCCCTAACAATTTCAAAAATTTAGGTTTTGGTTTTGAATAAATTTTGTATTTTGGTTGTTTAGGTGCCATCCAATAGTGGGTTATTATTGGTTTGCACCCCAAACACCTTTGGGTAAGGTAAGAATGCCCTAAACCCTTATGGATTTGTGATTTTGGTGAACCCTAGGTATTAATTGTCATAAATTAATTGTGTATAGCTTGAAAATTGTGATTATTGGAGCTTGTGGATTGTGTTTGGTGGCTTGATGAACTTAGGAACCCTGTGGAAGCTTGGTTGGAATCAATTTGGTGAAATTGAGAGTGTTGAAAATCGACCAAGGTATGGTTTCAGTTTTCTTTATGTAATATGTAATGTTTCGTCAAACTTAGGCTAGCGGACCATAGGATAAGATTGAATTGAATATATGATTGTTTGAAATGTGTTTGTGGCATATGCATATTGATGGAGGTTGAATAATTGTATGTTTTGAAATATGATTGTGGTGGATTGTAATGTGATGATGATCGATGATTAATGATCGATGTATGTATGGTATTTAAAGAGGGATGATTGAATTAAGGAATGAGAATTTGATGGATTCGGTTAATGATTGATGATGCTTTGTGATGATTATGTTGATAAGAACCTAAGGAAAATTGTGAGGATTGAATGGTTTTGATAGTTATATGATTGAGAAATGGTTGGAGAGTGCTTATTATGGATATTTGGGTTGTTTTGAGTATGTTTGAACTGGTTTGGTTTTGGAGTTTTGAAAAACTAGAGAACTTTACCAAATTTTGTAAAACCTTATTTTGATGAACTTTGATTAGGGATAACTTGGCCTCTGGTCCTTTGTTTTTGACAAAAAATTAATTTAAATGAAAGTTGGGTCCGAGAGTTTTAAGACATTTGAAGAATGGACAAAAAAATTTTAAAATGAAAAAATTATGTGTGTTTGAAGTTCGGTATAAAAATATGATTTCTGTAGCTTTTAAAAAATTTCTAAGTTTTAAATGGCATGTGTATGCGACTGCTACACGCGACGCAGAGATTGGCTGCTACCATGCACCCATGCCTACACCGCATAGGTGTGCGTATGCGAAAACGATGATTTTTTAGGCATGCGTACGTGGCATGTTACACACGATGCGAGTCTCCTTTACTGTTATAAGATCTTGTGTACACGAGTGTAGCATGCGTACGCGACATGTGCATTTTGACATGCAAGCGTACGCATGACTCTTTTTTACTGAAATTTGTTTTTCTTCATTTTAAAGGTTCCTCTACCTTTCTAAACGATGATTTTTGAGGCATGCGTACGTGGCATGTTGCACACGACGCGAGTCTCCTTTACTGTTATGAGATCTCGTGTACGCGAGTGTAGCATGCGTACGTGACATGTGCATTTTGACACGCATGTGTACGCGGATAGGTGCATGCGTACGCATGACTCTTTTTTGCTGAAATTTGTTTTTCTTCATTTTAAAGGTTCCTCTACCTTTCTAAACTTCCATAACTTCTATTTAAGACTTATAACTAGTGATTAGGCCTTGAGACTATTGAGGATAAGTTAGATGACTTAAGATTAGATATTTTCTATTTGATTCTTAGAGACGGTGACTTAGGCTTGGGATGAACTATGGATGGAATGACATGAGTGAATTGGGGGAGTATTGAAAGGATAAAATTTTAAGGACTAATGATGAGTTTGGAACATAGGAATTAAATGATCATGGTTGATGAGATTGATGAGATGAGAATCCATGGACTTGTGCTATGAGCAGTGATCACTGTGAGTAAATTATATGAACTTGTGCCATGAGCAAGTTAATCCCGCTTGTCGAGGTCGCGGAGCTGGCGTAAGGACAGTGGTTAATCCAGCTTACGTTGAGATGTGAAGGCTGAGATAGTATTCCGCTCACATAACCTTCTATGCCACAAGAGTGTGTCAGGCACTATATCCTTGGAATAACAGTGTGCCAGGCATTATATCATCAGAACGATAGTGTGCAGGGTACTATATCACTGATGTGGCAGAAAGGCTACATCCAAAAGGATGTGTAGTTAGCAATTTATAGTCGACAATGTGATATCATAGCCAATAGGAACATGCATTCATCATATGCATCTTCTATATGCTTGTTTGCTTTGCTTAACTCCTGTTATGCCTAAATGAATCTTATGCCTATTTACTATTTGTTTTACTTGCTGTATATGTATATTACTTGTACTCTACTTATTTGCATTAATTGTGCTTTCTGCTGGGATTGAGGAGGCTTGGTAGGCGGTGGTGATGGGATCACATGGAGGTTAGACTAGCGAAGGCTGTGGGACAACGGTGTTTCTATTATTAGAGATTCCTTAGGATTTAGATAACCCTTTATGGATTGTTAAATTGTTTCTAAGTTTTAAATCTCTATATCGGTGTAAAGTTCTAGGATTGCCTTTGGCGTCTTGGGACCTTATATCTTATATATTGGGCATTGTTACCATACTGAGAACCTCTGGTTCTCATACCATATGTTGTTGTTATTTTTCATATGCAGGTCACAACCCACCTTGGTGAGTTTGCAGACATGGTGACAGAATGGAGGATGGCTTCTCTTTTGTTTTATCCTGCTTTACTTTTGTTGTAGTTATCCTCTGATCTTTTGAATATATATAACTTGGTTACCTTAGAGGTTTTTGTTTTAAACTTTGAGAGATAGGAAGTAAGCCTTTTATAAAACTCTGTTGTATTTCTTGACTAGTCGGCCTAAACTCCGCAGCTGTGACTAGTTTCTTTTGTAAATTATATATATGTTTACTTTGTTTAATTATTTGCTTCTACCTTGTATCTTGGAGCTTTAATGCAAGGTTCTATATTTATATATTTTGTTCTTATCTTGCCTATGCGTTTAGTTATTGTGTGAACGCTTCGCGCTTTGTAATTTCACTCTATGCGACTTTGAATTTTTATTCCTTCATCGGGCTTCTAGTGTTATTATATATATATATATATATATATATATATATATATATATATATTATTGTATGAGCTTTATAACTGTCGTGGCACTTTGTTATCCTTCGCTTTACGGCTAGAGGTAAGGTTTAGGGTGATAGGATGTTACATGAAGGCTCTGTGTAGAACTCATTTCTCCATAGAACCTCCTCTCCGCATTCTTGTACATTTTTCCCTATTTTTCAATCACACAAACAATGGTATTCTTCCTCTTCTTCTCAGATTCTTTTATGTGATTGAGTAATAACATAGAAAAAAGGAGTAAGAGTGAGAGTAGACCGCAAGTAACGAAATTCTCATTGACCAAAAATACTATTTATTAGAGTAGATGATGTCATTTTTCTCACCAAACTACCAAAATCTAATTTGTACACACCTACTCTAATTCAGAATAGTTTAACATCATGAATAGCTATTATCTACATCACCAAAATAACCATTACTTTTTTCAATTTGTAGCTAAATGACGCTGCCTAGCCCCAATTCTAAAGTCCCCTTTGGACAAATCCTTTGAACTGTCATAGTAACAAAAATGAAATAGAAGAACTAATACACAATAACTAATTATAGAAAATATCATAGCAAAATTAAAAGACTAATCCCCAACTTCTTATTAGAGTAAATCTCGAAAGATACTAAATAACTTAAGAAGAAGAGAATGAAGTTATAATTTAAAAAAATAGAAGAATTGAGACAGAAAAATGAATTAGCAAAAATAATATAGCAGAAGTAAAACTCCAATTTCCTATTAAAGTAAACACCAAAATAACTAGTTGACTTAACTTCTTTCAAAGTAACTGGCACTGTGAGGCTACAACAGGCTTCATCATTCAGGGAAGGCAACGGCACATCACCAAGACAATCTGAATCCACATCCTCCGACTGGCAGAATAGGCATTTATAAAAGGATCCAGCTTCCCTTCTAAAGACCTCCGGATCCGTTTCTCACAACCCATCTTGAAGAAAGAGATCATGAATCTTATTATGCTTTCTCCGCACAAGAGTATGAACATGAAAGAACTTGGCATTTCTATCCCCAAATTTTACCCACTGCTCTCTAGATTTCTAAAACTATAGAAGTTTCTCCTGCATAACCATGTTATTAAATTCCTCAATTAGTTGTTGTTCTTTTTGCCGCATAGTCAATCCTTCATTACTTCTAGTCACTTCTAAAGGAAATTAATCTGCCTCTCCAATTCGCATTTCCTAACAAAAATGTTGCCGAACACTTTAGAATTAAACTCTAGATAGTTCTTCTGCACTTCTTAAAGCTTGCCATGCACCTCTCTGTAGCCAGCCCGCCAAGACTAGTTCACAATATCTCTGTACCCCGGGTGAGTTGCCCAAGCCGCGAGAAACCGAAAAGGTCTATTCTTTTTCGGTTGGGGACGACATGTACAACGTACTAGGATAGAACATTGATTAGACTGAAGCCTATTTAAAATTTCTGCGTAAGCCTCTGGAAAGAGAGATAACCATCCACTGTTGATACAAATCCGGTCAAGTTTTTTCGCCACCTCAACACCATTTTTAACCCTTCTGTACCAAGAAAATTGTCTTCTAATAGTCTTCAAGTCAAACAGACCACTATCCCCTAGAGAGGCAGCAAGCCGATCTGCATGGTGACTTGAGAAGAGGCAACCCTTAGATTCATGAGAGAATAGTACTTCATTAAAATCACCAAGAACAATCCATGGCCCACAAAAAGACAAGGACTGAGTAACAAGATAATCTCATAGCAGAACTCTGGTATTAAACTGAGGACTATTATAGATACCACTGCACCTCCAAATCACATTATTTACCTAAACCTCAACTGTAACACACTGATCGGAAGCATCAATCCATTTGCAGTGAGCACCCTGCATTGCAGAAAAGAACCAGATACCCCCTTATGTTCTGATGCCTCCACTATACCAATAGAGTGATAACCAAGTCTTTCCTATAATAGTTTTAAGTGTTGAAAAGGACAGTGAGTTTCAACCACAATAAAAATTAAAGGTTTAAATTTCCTATCCAGCTCTTTACAATTCACTCGGGCTAACTTATGCATACTTTTAAGGCGTCGGACCCTGATGGGTTTCAGGCTTTCTTCTTCAAAGAATATTGGGAGATTATTGATTTTGATGTTTGGACTATGGTTCGTCATGCATTCTCTAGTTTGGATATGGATCCAAGGATGACGGAAACTCTTGTGGTTCTAATTTTGAAGGTAGAAAGCTCAATTTCCATGAAGGATTTCTGACCTATTAGTCTCTGTAATATGATTTACAAAGTTATAACGAATGTCCTGGTCAATAGACTTCGTCTCATCTCAAAGAGATTGTTGGACCCCTTCAAGGAGGGTTTATCCCGAGGAGAAGAACCCCAGACAACGTCATTGAAGCACAAGAGGTTCTCCATTTTATGAAGAAGACAAAGTCAAAGAGAGGCACCCTAGCCTTTAAGATTGATCTGGAAAATGCGTACGACAGAGTGGATTGGGGGTTTATGAAACAAACCCTTGTGTGGTTTGGCTTTCCTCCTCCGACAGTCAATTTGATTATGCATTGTGTCACTGCTTCCTTGCTGTCTATTCTCTGGAATGGGGATAGATTAAATAGCTTCACTCCGAACAAAGGTCTTAGGTAAGGAGACCCTATGTTATCGTATCTATTTGTGTCGTTTTATTAATTAGCAAGTTGATAGGGGCTTGTGGAAGTCGGTTGCTGCTTCTAGAGGCGGTCCAAGAATTTCTCATTTGATGTTCGCCGATGATTTGCTTCTTTTCTGTAAATCCAAAAAATAAAAAGTTCAAACTGTAATGGTAGCTTTGGAAAACTTCTACAGAGCCTCTGGGATGAAGGTTAATGTCGAGAAATCTAAAGCACTATGCTCTAGGAATGTTTCAGCGACAAGAAGAAAAGAGATTTTCACCGGAGTATCCTCCATCAGATTTGTCCATAACTTGGGTAAGTATTTAGGGGTGAACCTTAATCACTCTTGGGTGACATGCGCAACTTTTAACAATGTTCTGTACAAGATTCAGGGAAGGCTAGCCAGCTGGAAAGGAAGATTACTTAATAAGGTAGGTAAACTACGTTTGCTTAATTCGGTAGTGACTGCAATTCCTACTTACCGCATGCAGGTATCTCTTTTCCCTAAAGGGGTAACTAATAAGATAGAATTCATGATGCAAAAATTTCTATGGAAGGGTCAAGTTGATAGTAGAGATCTGAATCTGTTTAACTGGAAGGTGTTGGTCACCCCTAAGAAGTTTGGGGGTCTGGGAATTAGAGATCCTATTTGTGCTAATATTGCTCTTCATAGAAAGCTAGTTTGGCAACTTTTTCACCATCCTGACAAGCTATGGGTTCAACTGTTGATGGAGAAATACCATTCCTTTAGGGATAATTGCTTCAGTCGGTCTCGAGGTAGGGGATCTTATGTTTGGAAAAGTATATGTCGAGCTTGGGATATCTTAAAAGAAGGATTTATTTGGAGCATTAAGGATTTGAAATAAAATTTTTGGTTTTTTAAATGGAGAAGAGAGGGGCGATTGTGTCATGAGATAGATTATGTTCGTATTTCTGATTCGGATCTCCGGATCTTGGATCTTTGGTCATCTGGACAGTGAAACTTTGAGAATATCTATTTTTCTCTGAATCAGTCTCTGCAGAGCAACATTAGCTCTAACAACCTAGATGTTCAAGATGGTTCAGAGGTTGGTTGGTGTTGGACTAGTGCGGCTTCAAAGGTTTATGATGCTCGTAGTGGTTATTTGTGGGTCAATAAGAAGATGTTTAGTTGGGAGGATAGAGAAAAATTGGCTTTGGGAGGCACTCCCTACTGCTACATTTCGTTTTAGGAGGGGCATTTTGCACACGGATAGCTGTCCAAGATGTTTCTCAGGTCAAGGATCGGTTTTACATTGCATTTGGGATTGTCCAAAAGTCCAGCTAGTTTGGCAAGCTTTGGGGGATCTGTGGTCAACCTCTGAATTTGATGAGTTGGTTCTTACATAATAGCAAACAACTCTCCTTTAGATTCTTTTCTGGTCTCTGGTGGATTTGGTGTTCGAGGAATAACAAGATCTTTCATCCCCACGAGCCTTTGATTACGGACAAGGTGATTAGTATGGCATTGTCCTTGGAAAAGGAGCTCCAGAATATTTTTAAGTTGCAAGGAGTGTCTATCCCCTTCACCATTAGTGGCTCTTGAATTCCCCTCTTGGTGGGTACCTTTAAAATTAATTGTGACGTTAGCTATCCTAGCAATGGTGCTCGGGTTGGTTTTGCCTGTGTTAGTAGAGATTGGAAGGGAAGGTGACAATGAGGCTATCTGAGAACAATTGAGAGTCATAATATTTTGCCAGGAGAGTTGTTTGCTATTTAGAGATGTTCTCTTTTAGCCTGGGACTCAAGGCAAAGAGATGCTATATGTAAGGCAGACTGTGTGAAGGCCTTTATTATTGTCAATAATTTTTAGGATTGTTTTGGTTTTATTGATTCTTTGTTGTTGAAAATTTGGATATCATGCCTTGGAAATGACATGCTGATTTCCTGTAGATCTTGAGAGATGCAAATACAGTAGCAGATATCATGGCAAAAACGGCAATGCGAATCCTTTCTCCCCAAGTGAAACTTCCGTTGTCTTGGAAGAAGTTTGAGAGTACTATTCAGTGAAATTGCCTTTTTTAAGCAGTTTCTTATTTCATTTTCCTTTTCTTTTTTTTTTTACCAAAGATAGAAAGACTCGAACCCGCAACCTCTTAAATGAGTATGGGAGACTATGCCATTTGAGTTATAACTCATTGGCTTTCATTTTCCTTTTCTTGATTGTTATTTGTTTTTTTTTTCAGTCACAAAAAATATTAAAATAACTACATAACAGAAGAACATGATTAAAATAACAAAAACACGTAAATAGAAAATAAATGAAAACCGTATAAATAAACTATCCTTTGCAGCACTAATAAAAATAATGAAAACCGTATAAATAAACCATCCTTTGGAGGAAACAAAAACCTAACAAAGGAACATTCTTTTTTTCGAAGACATAAGTTTCAGAAGCTACTATCTTGTCTGATTGACGACAGTGAGACAGAGTCAAATCCTGGTATCTAAGGTTGAAGACAATCATCACGTTTATACCAAATTATTAGAAAATCCAACTCCATGTACGAGAAAATCCCGAAGAACTTTGACCATCACCACCAAATCAGCATCCAACAAATATGTCTTGTAGACAAAAATTGATAATTCGAAGAAAATTCCACCTCAGAAATGAATCAGCCTAAAATCCAGAGAGGTCTCTACATTGGAGATAAAACAACGTGAATGCTCATGTATTATGATTTATGATAGCAGTAGTTTGATTGACGAAATAAAGTGTCTAGAATGTTTTGATACACACCGGTGAACGAGCAGCATGCGCATTGGGGAAAGCTGATTCGCTGCGTCAGCTCCACGCTACCTGCCTTTTGACGCAGCACACAAGCTGCGTGTTGTGTCAGAGCAAACTGCAACTGATATATCACGCCAGTAACCAATAATGTTGCATTACACCATTTATTTGTCCATATAAAAAATAATTTCTGTTCATTCCGGATCTCTCTCTCTCGCTCACTCTACTTCTCAGCGCAAACACTCTCCTCTCCGCCGCCGCCAATGCAGGACCAACTGGCAGCCGTATCACTCAACGACGCCGATGAAGTCCCCAGAGCCCAATTCTCCGACCGTGTCCCCATCCGATCCATAGTCTCCCGGCCCGACGGCGGCTCGGGCCTGGTGGGCCGGAAAGCCCGTGTGGGTGGGTGGGTGAAGACAGGGAGGAAAGCCGACAAGGACGCATTCGCCTTCTTGGAGCTCAACGACGGATCCTCCGCCGCAAACTTGCAGGTCATCGTGGATGCTTCCCTAGGAGACCTTGGGCAGCTGGTCCCCACCGGAACCTGCGTCGTCGTAGACGGCGAGCTCAAGGCGCACCCAAACCCTAAGGGCAAGCAGAAGGTGGAGCTTCGCACCCAGAAGGTTCTCCATGTTGGTCCCGTCGATCCCGCCAAGTACCCTTTGCCCAAAACCAGACTCACCCTCGAGTTCTTGCGTGATTTCGTTCACCTTCGTTCCCGAACCAACACCGTAATATTCTCAAAATCCGTTCTTTTATGTTGTTTTCAATTTCCTAGTTTATTGCAAGAGTATTTTGATAATTGAAGATAGGTTATGTTTCTGATGGGATAGTCGTGTATGGCTGCAGATCTCTGCTGTTGCCCGAATTCGACACGCTCTTGCTTATGCTACACATACCTTTTTCCATAACCAAGGATTCCTTTATGTACACACTCCGATTATCACGACCAGTGATTGTGAAGGTGCTGGGGAGATGTTTCAAGTTACAACTTTGCTCAGTGAGGCAGAGAAACTGGAGAAGGAACTAGCGCAGAATCCTCTTCCGACCCAAGCTGATGTAGAAGCTGCTAGACTGGTTGTGAAGGAGAAAGGAGATATTGTTTCCCAGTTGAAATCTGCTAAAGCAAGCAAGGCAGAAGTTAATGCTTCTGTGGATGAGCTTAAACAAGCTAAGGAGAGTCTCTCCAAGTTGGAGGAGAGATCTAAGTTGAAGCCTGGTATACCTCAAAAGGATGGAAAGGTGGATTATACTAATGATTTCTTTGCCCGCCAAGCGTTTTTGACTGTTTCGGGCCAACTTCAAGTCGAGTCCTATGCTTCTGCTCTTAGTGGCGTATATACATTTGGGCCAACGTTTCGTGCAGAGAATTCTCACACTTCCAGGCATTTGGCAGAATTTTGGATGGTAGAACCTGAAATTGCATTTGCTGAGTTGAAGGTATGTGAAACTCGGACTATCTCTCTGACCGATGGGCATATCGTCAATGGCCATTGTTTCAAGTTTTAGGAAATATGTTTCCGGGTTATTTTTTCTTCTCTGGTGTTAACTTTGTTGGATGCGCAGTTCAACTGCCCATATCCCTTCCAACTCCTCCTGGCCTTAGATATTGATTTTCTGCTGTACTTTGTCGTGTAGGATGATATGAACTGTGCCGAAGCATACGTGAAGTTTTTGTGTCAGTGGTTACTTGACAATTGTCTAGAAGATATGGAATTTATGGCTGACAAGTTTGATAAAGGTTGCATTGATCGTTTGAAAATGGTTTCTTCAACACCCTTTGTTCGAGTTACTTATACAGAAGCAGTGGAAATCCTTGAGGAGGCTGTGAAGAATGGTAAAAAGTTTGAGAATGAAGTGAAATGGGGAATCGACTTGGCATCTGAGCATGAAAGGTAGGTTTAGATTTGTATTTTCACGTTCTTCTTTTTATTGATTTGTGTTGAATGATATCATGGGGGCATGTTGTTATGCAGGTACCTAACAGAGGTAAAGTTTCAGAAGCCTGTCATTGTCTATAACTATCCAAAAGAAATCAAAGCATTCTACATGCGACTCAATGATGACTCAAAGACTGTAGCTGCTATGGATGTTCTTGTCCCAAAGGTATGGATCTGTCGATTTGATTTGGAACATTGTCTTCAGTGCGTGGATGCTGATGAGATATCAAGATGCCTAGTTTCATTGTTTGTTGGCATAATAAAAGCTTTCAAACTAAATTCAGGTTGGAGAGTTGGTTGGTGGGAGCGAAAGGGAAGAGAGATATGATGTCATTCAAGAAAGGTATGAAGAGACAAAATTTGTCGGATTTGGATCCTCTAAAGTTTGAATTCTACTTTAGAGAGTAAAGTGTGATCTCTTACCATTGATTTCATATGTGGGACCAAAAATAAATATGAAAGAGAAATTGTTTAAGGGTAGAAGATCACACTTTAATCTCTAAAGTCAAATTCAAACTTTAGAGGATCTAAATCCAAATTTGTCTGCTTACCCTGCCTGGTGATTTGTTTCCGTCCACAGAAGATACCTCACATTGTCTTTACTTATTTACATTTTGCAGAATTAAGGAGATGGGGTTACCTCTTGAGCCGTATGAATGGTACCTTGATCTGAGGCGGTATGGAACAGTTAAACACTCTGGATTTGGTCTTGGCTTTGAGAGGATGATTCTTTTCGCCACGGGCTTGGAAAATATTAGAGACGTGATTCCCTTCCCACGATATCCTGGTAGAGCAGATCTATGATCTTTATTTCCAGTTGCACTTCTCTTGCACAAGGTAGAGATGTAGTTTTGTAGCATGAATAGTGGATTTGCTGGGTTTTATATATAAATCAGATATTTATCTCCACAGTATTGTATTTCATTCATTAGAGAGCTTTGTATAAATATTTTCCTAAGCATGGCCAGGAAACGATATTCTGTTTACTTCTCACAACACAAAGATGTACTTAATTTATTCAATATGAATAAAGTCCGATTTGCATTTTGTGCAATTCGTCATTTATATGTAGTTGTATAAAGTTGAACACTGTTTTAACTTTTAAACTCATTCGCAACAAAGAAAATTGATGCTATGCTATGTTCTAATGAAAATTCAAGGGTTTTATATTTCTTGTGTATTTCCTTAATATTAAATTATGACTTGTGCTGATTAACAGCAACTTCTTCTTCCCTTAATTTTACCCGATATAACTTTGGAGAGCATAAGAATCTCAGTATCTTCTGGATACAAGCCTTGCATTGAAGCGTAGCATCAATCATAGTCTTCATTCCTGCACAACAATTAGCTTCTTCCACGATTTTTGTTCTTATTCACAAGCAAAAATCAGAGGTATTCGCTTAGCATTATGCTGCCTATCTTCAGCCAATAAAGCAAGGAACCCACTGAAATTCCCACAAAAAGTTCAATTGTTCTTTTTCAATATCCAACCTATTTTGCAAACAATTCAATACCCATGTAAGTTAACATGTCTAAAGTCTAAACTTGTCAGCCGTAATGGCAAATTCACGCAAGGTACGAACAGCTATAAAATTCTGTTGATTAACAGCAATGACACAACTTGCATAAACTTTAGAGAAATGTGATTCACTAAGTTGCTCAGTAAAACGAAAATTATTATAGCATCCAAAATTGCTACTACCACATCTCACCAAAACATCGCCACTCCACCAGATGCCACCTTAAACCATGTCACTTGCTCTCTGATCAGGTGACTGTTCCTATCTTAACTCTCCCTGCTGTTGTTGGCTGATAAGGGTATCAGCCTCAATCCATATGACTGATTGAAAATAATTCACAGGTTATCCGGTCAATCCATTCCAAAAATTGCTTCCCATATCACCAGGGCACAATGTCCACTCTAGCCTGCTTTATAGCTATACATGTACCCACGAAGCTTTCTTATCTCTTCTGATGACTCACTTAGCAAATGATCCACGTAGAGGCAGATTGTGGCTCCCCTGCAGCAGCATAGTAAGTTAGTAACCAAGCAACAAACTTACCTGTTTAGTGCTACACAAATTAAATAAGTAAAAAAGGAATAAAAGATAAAAGAAAAGAATATATTATTAACAGCGCTTACCCAAGAGGACCAAATGGCAGAAAGATAACATCCCATCGGAATTTAGGCAGCCTATAAGAAAATTAGTGTTATATATTAGAGGTGAGGGAAGCACCTGAAATAGCACATATTTGAAGGGGGATATAAACAGCAGAAAGAATAGCTGAAGATAGTATAGGAAGCAGTTATAGAATGGAAAATATTACCAGAGCAGGCATAACATCTTGATTTTCTTGAATGCTTTCTTGAATATGCATTGGTTCAAATGTACTAAAATACAAATAAGTTCCCTATGATAGTGTATACTAAAAAGTAAAAACCAACCCCATAGCTAAATTATATATTATATTCCAGTAATTTCATGCTTTTATATCTTAGTTGATTTTCAATTCCATATGGTGACCATGATTATTTGGTGGTTATCTATGAACTTACCTCAACATGTAATATAACCAGAACATTGCAGGAACAATGGCAGTAAACCACGAGTACCAGATCCATCTTCTGTGATGCACTGACTCATCAATCAATCCTTTCATGGAAAATGAGCACACTAAAACAGCCATCCAGTCTGTAAAAGCTATTCAATTAGTTTTTGACAACAGCCGCCACCACATAAATTGACAAATTAATAGCATATCATGTGTCTACTTCAATTGCAAGTTCATACTGATAACGAAGGCGATAAAAACCGAACATAGGGACTAAAGACACAATTTCTATAGAAAATGCAGAAAAAAAATAAGGAACCTAAAATAGGAAGTCTAGCTGAGGTATATGTATATAATTCTAGATAAGTAAAGGAATGAACCTGCAGAGATAATCATCCATGAGTAGATGTCCTCCATGAAATAGGCATAAGGCCTCTGTTTATCAAGAACAAAGAAAGGTTAACAGCATATTCAGTAAAACAAACAATCACAAAAATCAGAAAATGAAAACGTTATTAGCTACAATGACTTCAATGCTATATATTTGGAAAAGGAATAATAAGAGTGTACGACCACAAAGCCTTCCAACATACAAAATTCAATTGTCCTCTTGGTAAATAGGCAAACGACTTATTTTCATCCAAGGCATACAAAATACGTTATCATCAAAGACAAAAGCAAAAAAGTTTAATAGTTTCAACATGGATCAAACACATAACAAGCCTCAGAAGACTCAAAATCAGATAACAAAATAAAAGAAAAGAAAAAAACAAATAGCTATTATTCCACGCAACATTCTCACATCACATGCATGCTTGAAAGAGAGTTGCAACATACCATCTCCCATGGAGATGTAACCTGTTTGAAGATGGAATACAAAAGAAACTGCATGTAACAGAAGAGCAGAATGGCAAACACCCTCTACATAATAAAAAAGGAAAATAAAATCAGAGATGAGTTCATATAAAAAAGATTAAAATCAAATTGACTTAAAAAGAAAAAGGAGATGATACCCTCCAAAAGCGATTATTCTCAGCTTGAGTGGCCTCTAAAGAGCGAACAAACTCTTCTTGCTCTGTAAACCAAAATTGGAATCACAAAATGACCTAAACTGATAGTTGCATTGAATAAAATGGAAAAGTGGAAACCTTGAGGGCCCATGGGACGAGAGTCTTCATCGTCGTGGATGGGAAGAGAGAACTTGTCGTCTCCTGAATTGCGCCATTTCCTTGCAAGCTTCTTCATTTTCCTCTTCTTCGCCCTTCGCCCTTCGCCCGTTGCCAATTTTTTTGCACATTAACACACAGCTATTGACCCCAATTATTTTTCTTACCAAAGTATTATTTTGGTTCTAAATATTTGGATTTGGTTTCTAATATTTCAAACCTTTTAATTTTGTAACACTTTTTTTTAAATTTTTTTATATAAAATCTTAAATTCTAGCCATTAATTATCAACATTCTAAAATTAAAAAAAAATTAAATAAGTGACAATTGGTGAATTAATTTTACTTACAAATGTGTTATTTAGTAGAAAAAATATTGATAATTGATCGAGATCAGTTTAGCAACTTATAAAATTGGGAGAAGATTCTATTCAAAGGGAGTTATAAAGAATTTCAACACTTGCTTGCATATTTTTAATTTTGTAAAAGACTCGAGTTGGTATTGATAATATGATACGATTCGATTGGTAATCGATTTTGACTAGATAGTAAGGCAAATCTTTAAAATTGGGGAACATGACTTAGGAGACAGTTATCAAGTTGTATTTGCCGAGAACAGTTATTTTGAGTCATCACCAAATCGACAGGTGCCAGCACATAATTGGTGAAAGATGCTTATAAATAGAGTAGCAAATAAGGGATTGGAGGTTGAAAAATCGTTTCAGAAACACTCATATCCTCTGTGACTTTCTGAGACTTTTGGTCTTAAGTTAATTTCTGTAAGTTTTCTTCCATATTCTTATATTTCTTTATCATTTTTGCACTTTACATTAATGCAGTTTATCTTTCTCGCAAGTTCAATATTTATCTTTTATATTCTGGTTTTATTTTAAATACTTTGCAGCATTAATTATGTTTAGTAAAATTTTTCTTTACATTTTAAGTATGTATTTTCGCAAGTCAGATTGGTTTTGATTTACTAGTTCATCCTTAAAGACAGTAATATAAAAAAAAAGCTTGCTTCTTCATCGTGACAAAGAAGAGTAAATTTTGATTCCAGATTGGCTTTTAATGCATGGTAAAATTGGTATCCGCAAAGAGGATTATGTTTCGCTCCCAGAAAATAGATATTGAACCAACCTAGATGTTTTTGCAATTAAAATTTATTTGCATAGATTTGTGAAAACTCTGTAAAACAAATTGACAAGTCCAGTAAAACAGTTTTTTAAATATCAAAGTTGTATTTTCAATTTCATGCATAAAAGGATTTCAAAAGTGTATGCGATTGCAAAGTGGTAGAATTATTAATATGTTTGAAAAAGTTTCAAATAGTAATGTATAATCAAATGTACCAGTAGGTATCGCACAAACTTCTGCAAATTCATTATCACATACAGAAAGAAGTACCTAAAATTCTAGAAAATTGTTGTAGTTGTTAAAGCAAATACTAGGGGTAATGGGTGAAATCCATGCCCTAGAAGTGCGCTAATACAAAATCTATTACCAGTAACTACAAAGTGGCGCCTATTTGGCCTTCCTCTTGGCTATATGCCACCATCAGGCAGTTACGCACCTCCAGTCAGATTTGGAAATGCGCCAGTTACATTGAATAACCAACCACTCGAGATTATTCAGTTGGTTCCTTGTCCAATAGTTCAGGATCAATGACTACTTTTTGTTAGCATATGGATGTGAGTCATCATGATTTAGTTAATTTACTAACTCATCAAATGACTGCAATTCTTAACCCAATTATGACTGATAATAATACTAAGTATGATCAGTTAGCTAGGTAAGTCGATAGAATTGTTATAATTGTAAATTTGATGAATGGTATGGTCAACCTCAAAATATACGTTATAATAATGAGAAAAGTTTCCATAACAATCTTAATGACAAAAATCATCCTCACGTCGTTCGACGTGGTCAAAATGCTGATGATGTCTTGAATTGAATTCGAGCTAATCAGCGTGGTGGTTATTATCAGATGATAAGGATTGTTGAAAATACCCTCAATCGAGTAGGTATTAATGTGGTATTTATGCATCGACCTATATCGTTTTAGCTTTTCCTGAAACAATACAAATGGCTAAGGTACCTACGGGGTAAAAAAAATCCTAAAATTGTTACCAAGTTTGTTGGAGAAGTACGAGAATCAACTGTAGAGCATATTGCTCGATATTTGGCTAAACTTGGAAATCTAGCAAACAATGAAGATTTGAAAATGAAGTTTTTTCTTTTTATTTGACAAAAAAATATTTTTACATGGTTTTTGAATTTAAGACCCAATTCGAGTTGGGCTCAATTGAAAAATACATTTCATAGTCAATTTTATAGAGGTGAATCGAAAGTAACTAACAGATTTGTTTGCCTTTAAAATAGAGGATGATAAATTAATAGATGATTATATGATTCGATTAAAAAATGATCGCAGTCAATATTTTGTGTCGATTCCTGAAAGCAAGATTGTCAAAGTAGTAATCAAGGGTTTTTGACGTTAGAGATTTTTGCCAGTAAAGAATATCATAAAAATAGTCGCATTGTAGATATAGTTTCTAAACCAACAAAAATCCCTTCATACAAACGTTTTGGTTGTCACAAGTAACAAACCCCTTTAAAATTGATAACCGAGTATTTAAACCTCGGGTCGTCTTCTCAAGGAATTGCAGGGAGGTGTTCTTATTATTGGTTATGAGTTTGTAAATTGGGGGGTTTTAATGTATAAGATAAAAAGCAAGAATAGTAAATGACAAGAAAGTAATATTGTATTAAATTAAATAAATAATAAAACTCTTGGCAAGGTATAAGAACTGGAAGTCCTATTCTTGTCAATTGCGACGAGAATTGGGTTTTAATCCCACTTTGTTAACCTCTAACTATGAAGGTAAATCAAGTAGATTAATTAGCTTAATCCTCAGGTCCTAGTCAATTCCTATGGAAAGACTAGAGTTATTGGAGCAACTCCCAATTTCAACCACTGCTTTATTTGACAGCTTAAGCGTTACCAATAAATCAACCAAAGCCAAAAGGGAAAAATCTAAATTATTTATATAATAAAAAGGAGCAATCATAAGTCTGAAATACCTCAAGATATATTAAATAGAAAATCAATCTAAACATAGAGAGTCATAAACAAAATTGAGAAAAGAAATAAAAGAACATTGAACCTGGGATTGAGAGTCACTCTAAAACTAAGAGAAATCCTAAATCCTAATCCTAAGAAAGAGGAGAGAACCTCTCTCTCTAAAAACTACATCTACTCCTAAAATTGTGAATATTGAGAGCCTCCTATGAATGGATGCAGTCCCCCACTTTATACCCTCTAATCTGTGTTTTCTGGGCCGCAAACTGGGTCAGAAACAGTCCAGAATTCGCTGGTTTCGAATTTTGCCACGCTGGATTTCCGTCACTGCGACGCAGCCGCATGGATCACGCGGTCGCGTCGCCTAGCGTCAGGGGAACTATAACATATTATATATCAAATCGAAGCCCCAGACGTTAGCTTTCCAACACAACTGAAACCGCATCGTTTGGACCTCTGTAGCTAAAGTTATAGCCGTTTGAGTGCAGAGAGGTCAGGCTGGACAGCTTAGCAATTTCTCCAACTTCTTGCATTCCTTCCACTTTTGCATGCTTTCTTCCCATCCTCCATGCCATCCTTGCCTTATAATATCTGAAAACACTTAACACACATATCAAGGCATCTAATGGTAATAAGAGAGGATTAATAATAAGCAAATATAAGATCAAAGAAGCATGTTTTCAACCAAAACACATAATTAGGAAGGACATATAAAACCATGCAAATAGTATGAATAAGTGGGTAAAGAGTTAATAAAAACCACTCAATTGAGTACAAGATAAACCATAAAATAGTGGTTTATCAACCTCCCCACACTTAAACAATAGCATGTCCTCATGCTAAGCTCAAGAGAAGCTATAAAGATGAAGAGGAATGGTAGAATGCATGAAATGCAACCTATCTATATGAATGTAACTACATGCAAAAAATGTTTCTACCTTCTTGGTTAAAAGTAAATAATCTCTTCAAGACAAACGTAAACCAGATTTCACTAATTCAAATCATACAATAAAAAGCAAGTAAACTTGTAAGAAGACAGCTCATGAAAGCAGGGAACATAGAATCAAGCATTGAACCCTCACTGGTAGTGTGTATCACTCTAATCTCTCAAGTGTATAGGGTTATTCACTCTACTCTTCTCTAGTCATGCTTTCTAAACCTTGTTCTTCATCTAACCAATCAACAATATTTAATATACCAATGCAAACGTCATGAGGTCTTTTTCAAGGTTGTAATGGGACTAAGGTAAGGGTAAAGGTATATATATAGCTAAGTGAGTTTTATAAATTGAATCTTTAATTAATCTAAGCTCTCACCTAATATACATATACTCTATATACTTTTAAATTCATGCCTAGCTACCCATAATTCCCACTTTTTGTATAATTCCCATACTCACGTACCAAATTTTCTTTAATTTTTTTATCACATGTGCATTGATCTTTTATTAAACTTAATATTTGGGGTAATTTTGTCCCCTCATTTATTTATTTATATTATATATATATATATATTTTTTTTCTTTTTCTCTCTCTCTTTTTTTTTGTAGAGAAATAAACATAACTTATCAATGCACATGGATTTTTCTATTATTTTTCTATTTTGGTTTTTCATGAGTAAGTTCCCAAATTCCTAATATTCAAATAAATTAGAAACATGTTACATTCCCTTATCAACCCATGTTCCCAAAATTTCCCCACACTTATTTGCTACACAATCTCTATCTTAAACTAACCAAAGATTCAATTGGGATAATTAATTTGTTTTCCGCTTAAGGCTAGTGATGTGGTTATAGAACAGAAGGGGATTAAAAGCTCAAGGGGCTAACAAAGGTGATGTAAAAGGTAGGCTTATTTGGGGTAAGTGAGTTGATAATCAAATATGGCCTCAATCATACGCAAGCATGTAAATATACTAAACAAAGGACATATAGACTAGAACAAAATACAGATTACAATCATAGAGAAGGAAACACACAGGAATAAAATATTTATGGTTAAATAATGTAACCATGTAAATAAGCTCAAAGTCTCACAGGTTGTGTGTTCTTTGGCTCAAAAACCATGTTCCAAATACAACTTCAAACAAGTTTAACACAAAAATTTTGGTTTTAAATTAGTGAAAATTTTCAAAAAAATAGGATCTTTAAGAAGAAACTTATTATTTTAACCAAGCAGTAACTAAATGCAAAATCAAATAAACATGCAATTAAATATGCAAATGCAACAATTAACAAAGAAAATAAAATATTGGTGTTTGAGACAGGAAAGTACTAACCCATGGAGATCGGTATCGACCTCCCCACACTTAAAGATTGCACCGTCCTTGGTGCATGCTAAGATGTGCAAGTGGATGGGGGTTGTGGTTCCTCAGCTGGGGCTCTTTTTGTTCCTTTCCTTGCTGTTGATTTGGGAGTGACTTTCTCTTTTCCTTTCTTGGTGGTCATCCTGAAAAAGGGAAGAGAAAGTAAATTAAATTCAAAGGGATATATATAGCAAGGAAGACAACGGAAAAGGTGGTGATGGATGCACATTAAGATATAACTGACATTATCACATGCTCGCGAGTACAAGCCAACAATGAGAAATAGCTAGTGCATATAAAGACAAGTGAATGCAAGGTGTTTATTGGCATGCCGGCAAAGGGCATGAGTAGCATAGACCAAGCAATACTTTGTAACAAACCATCACGTTTGTATTGACAATTAATTTCAATTAATACAATAGTAAAGGGAGTTTATGAAAAGCAAGCATTCAGAGTAGTAGGATAAAAGATACTGAAAAGCAGTGCACAATGCCATACGGGTGTTTTCACAAACACATAGCATGCATGTTAAATAATCTAATGAAAATAATAAATTGAACATGCAAGCAACCCTTTAAAAATAAATATATATAATTGTCAAATAATTCCTCTAATAATCCACAAGTAAAATATAGAAATAATGACCTAAATAAATTTTGAACACCAATAATGCAATAAATGAAAGTATGTAAATAAACTAAAATAAAATAAAAAGAAAAATAAAAAGAATGAGAAGGGAAAGAAGATAAGAAAGGAAGAAGAAAGAAATAAGAAAAGATAAGAAAAATAAGGATTAGAGAAGAAAAGATAAGAAATTTGGCTGATCTGGATAATCTGTGCGCCGCTTGTGACGCGGACGCGTGAGTGACACGGTCGCGTGGTGCGCAAGAAGGTCAGGTGACGCGGACGCGTGGGACACGCGTTCGCGTGACTTGATTTGTGCTAGTGGCGCGAGTGCAGCCTCGCGGTCGCACAACTCTCTGTTCAAACTTAGTATTGCCAAAATCCTGGGTGACGCGATCGCGTGGGGGACGCGATCGCGTGAGTGGCCATCATGGGATATGACGCGGACGCGTGAGGTACGCGTTCGCGTGGTGAGGCTTGGGCTACCAGCACGAGTCCAGCCCAACTCCAGCTCAACTTTCGGCCATGCACCCTTTGACTTCGAAATCCAAGTCACACGGCCGCATGGGGCACGCGATCGCGTGGGAGGCCAGTATTCCCCTGCGACGCGGACGCGTCAGCGATGCGGTCGCGTGGGACGAATTGTGCCACTAACACACCTCCAGCCTTGCTCCAGCGTGACTCTCTGTTCGTTTTTTATTTTCTCTTCTCTCCTTGCGACGCGGTCGCATCGCTGATGCGGTCGCGTCGCGTGCTCACTTTTTTTTTTTTAGTCTGAAAAATGCAGAATGCAGTGTTAATATGAATGTGATGCAAAACTCCAGGTTCAATATAACAAAATAAAATAAAATTCAAAAATAAATAAAACTAAGTAATGAAAAGGGAACGATCATACCATGGTGGGTTGTCTCCCACCTAGCACTTTTAGTTAAAGTCCTTAAGTTGGACATTTGATGAGCTTCCTGTTATGGTGGCTTATGCTTGAACTCATCCAGGAATCTCCACCAGTGTTTGTGATTCCAGTAACCTCCGGGGTCCCAAATTAGGCATGTAAAACCCTTAAGAAGCTTCAAACAGATTCTTAGGCTCCCGGGGTGACAAATGTCAGAACAGATTCCAGGATCCCAAACTTTACTTTTACACCCGTTCTTGTCTCGATCTGCACTTTTCCAGTGGGGTGAAAGGTGATCTGAATTCTCACTGCAGCGACCAAACAACTTCCTAGACCCATTCAGTTGAGCTTTATACCAACCTTTGCGTTTGAACTTAAAGCTTCCAACCATGATGAACCTTGCAGGACAATTCTTATCACTGGCCATCTTCCTCTTACTCTTAATGCCACAAAGAGCTCTAAGTTGACCATCCGTCTCCAGTAGCCCATATTCAAGTGGGATTAGAAAGCTATGGGATATGAATTTTACCCACTTGAATGTTGTGAAGGATGATGGCAACTTAGGGGGAGGGGTTTCCAACAACTTTGGCAAGGTAATTTCAAGCTCCACTCCCTTGTGCTCTTCTTTGACATCTTCTACCTCTTGATCAACCTCTACAAAATCTTCAACCATGATCTGCCTTGGAGGTTGTACGCTCTTCTCAACATCAACATCAAACACCGTGGAAGGAGGCTCTATGACTGGACTTTCCAATGGAGGTACAGCATCTCTTAAGTCTGCAACCACTTCTTTATTTTTAATAATTGCTGCTTTGTCCAGTTGTTTAAGTATAAAATCGTACACATCCTCGATATTTTTCTTTCTATGACAACTCCTTTCAACTATTCTTTCATCTTCAAGAGTCTCTCCTACCCTTACCCGTAGGGCCTCCTCTAGCTCTTTATGAAGTATGGATTCGTGAAGATGATACCTTCTTTCCTGTTCCATATCAATAGCATAATTGGGATCATCTTGCTCTTGGATTGATGGATGTGGGTGCTCTTCCATGGATGGTGGTGATGGGATGGAAAGATTATTCTGTGGTTGACAAGGAAGTGCACTAGAGCTTGAGGGTTGATTGTTGAAGGTATTTGGTGGTCTGATTTGGGTGAAGAGAGCTTGTATAGTAGAGTTTAGATTGGCAAGTGCTTTCTCCATGGAGGTTTGGGGTGGATCTATGTATGGTTCATTTGGTTCATAAGGTGGTTGGTATGGTGGATGTGGGTTAGGGTCATATGGAGGTGAATGGTGGAAAGAGGCTTGTGAGTATGGCGGTCCCAAGTTGTGTTGAGGAGGTTCATAGGCATATGATGGTGGTTGTTGATAGTCCATTGGAGGTGGTTGTTGCCATGAGGGTTGATTAAATCCTTGTGGCTCCTCCCATCTTTGATTGTTCCAACCTTGATGCCTGTTCTCATTGTAATTTCTTCTTCCTGCAACATAATTGTAACTAGACTCATAGCCAAAGGGGTGAGAGTTCATAGTAGCAAAATAAAAATTAAAAAATGAAAATAAAAACAAATTTAAATTAAAAGGTTATTTAAATTTTGAATTTGAAAATTAAATTTTGAAATTTGAAATTTGAAATTTTGAAATTTGAATTTTGAAATTTGAATTTTAAATTTTTGAAATTTGAATTTTTGAAATTTGAAATTTGAAATTTGAAAATTTTTAAATTTAAATTTTGAAAATTTTTAAATTTGAATTTTGAAATTTGATTTTTGAAATAAGATAAGATAAGATAAAAATTTTAAAAATAAAAATCTGAAATTTTTTTTTTCGAAAAAAATTAATTAAAAATATTTTTGAATTTAATGAGGAAAGAGAAAAACAATAAAATGACACCAAATTTCAAATTTTTAGATCAAAATGAAGAAAACAACTAAGAACAACTTGAAGATCAAGATGAACACTAAGAACAAATTTTTGAAAAAATTTTTTTTTAATAACCAAATAAAAACAAATAACCTCTTAATTTATGGAAAAGCAAAAATAAAAATAAAAATAAAAACAAATAAACAAGCAAAAATCAAAAAAATATTTACAATAACCAATAATAAGGCACACGTTTGCAATTCCCCGGCAACAACGCCATTTTGACGCTAGAGATTTTTGCCAGTAAAGAATATCATAAAAACAGTCGCGTTGTAGATATAGTTTCTAAACCAACAAAAATCCCTTCGTACAAACGTTTTGGTTGTCACAAGTAACAAACCCCTTTAAAATTGATAACCGAGTATTTAAACCTCGGGTCGTCTTCTCAAGGAATTGCAGGGAGGTGTTCTTATTATTGGTTATGAGTTTGTAAATTGGGGGGTTTTAATGTATAAGATAAAAAGAAAGAATAGTAAATGGCAAGAAAGTAATATTGTATTAAATTAAATAAATAATAAAACTCTTGGCAAGGTATAAGAACTGGAAGTCCTATTCTTGTCAATTGCGATGAGAATTGGGTTTTAATCCCACATTGTTAACCTCTAACTATGAAGGTAAATCAAATGGATTAATTAGCTTAATCCTCAGGTCCTAGTCAATTCCTATGGAAAGACTAGAGTTATTGGAACAACTCCCAATTTCAACCACTGCTTTATTTGACAGCTTAAGCGTTACCAATAAATCAACCAAAGCCAAAAGGGAAAAATCCAAATTATTTATATAATAAAAAGGAGCAATCATAAGTCTGAAATACCTCAAGATATATTAAATAGAAAATCAATCTAAACATAAAGAGTCATAAACAAAATTGAGAAAAGAAATAAAAGAACATTGAACCTGGGATTGAGAGTCACTCTAAAACTAAGAGAAATCCTAAATCCTAATCCTAAGAGAGAGGAGAGAACCTCTCTCTCTAAAAACTATATCTACTCCTAAAATTGTGAATATTGAGAGCCTCCTATGAATAGATGCAGTCCCCCACTTTATACCCTCTAATCTGTGTTTTCTGGGCCGCAAACTGGGTCAGAAACAGTCCAGAATTCGCTGGTTTCGAATTTTGCCACGCTGGATTTCCGTCACTGCGATGCGGCCGCATGGATCACGCGGTCGCGTCACCTAGCGTCAGGAGAACTATAACATATTATATATCAAATCGAAGCCCCGGACGTTAGCTTTCCAACGCAACTAGAACCGCATCATTTGGACCTCTGTAGCTAAAGTTATAGCTGTTTGAGTGCAGAGAGGTCAGGTTGGACAGCTTAGCAATTTCTCCAACTTCTTGCATTCCTTCCACTTTTGCATGCTTTCTTCCCATCCTCCAAGCCATCCTTGGCTTATAATATCTGAAAACACTTAACACACATATCAAGGCATCTAATGGTAATAAGAGAGGATTAATAATAAGCAAATATAAGATCAAAGAAGCATGTTTTCAATCAAAACACATAATTAGGAAGGACATATAAAACCATTTGTAAATAGTATGAATAAGTGGGTAAAGAGTTAATAAAAACCACTCAATTGAGTACAAGATAAACCATAAAATAGTGGTTTATCAGTCTTGGTTTTAATATGCGTTGAAAATTAGTCAATGTGTATATCCCTGACCTAGCTCAATTGGCTGAAAGAGTTAAACAAGTTGAATTATTAAGGAAAGAAAAAGAGGCTTTAAAAAAGAGAGTTAATAAAAAAAATTATACGTCTTTTACTCGAAAAGAAAAAAGTTTCATATGTCGGAATGAAATTTTCGAGTGATGAATTTGAATCTAATTGTGCTGAAGTTGATTTGGCTGAATTAAAGAAAGGTCCTCCTTATGTTTGCCTTTTACTAAAGAAAATTGTAATTTTGATAAATCTAGTGAATCAAAATATAAGGGTGGAAAGAAATATAGTTTCAATTAAGAAATCGGAACAAATTTTTTATGTGTTGCTCAAAGATAAGTAATTGGTTATATGGTCATGGAACTGAACCGGCAGGTGCACCGGCTCGTACCAAGTAATATCTTAGGTGAGTGAGGATCGATTCCACAAGGATTGCTGGACTGAGCAACAATAGTCAAATGAATCACTTAGTTAGACAAGCAGAAAGTGATGTTTTGAGGTTCAAAAGCATTAAACAGAAATTCAGAGAGTAAGGACGCAAGTAGTGAAATTGGTGTTAAAGATATGTGAGAAGATAGTTAAGGTTTTGGAGTTATTTATTCTTCCAAATTAAGTTTTTTTACCAACTATTTTAATCATGCAAGATTCATTTCATGGTAAACTGTAATTGACTAAACCCTAATTCCTTAGTGATTTAGTCTCCTCTAACCTAATCAACCGCCAATTCCTTGGTCAATTAACACAGATTAGAGGGTGAGGTTCAATTCTAGTTTTTAGCCACAAAAACCCTAATTACCCAAATATAAGAGGATTATATGTCACATATCCTGTTAAGTCCAAGCAATTAGCAGTTTAGGAGGAATATACTTTCAAGCTAGTATGCAAGTGAGATAACTTTTTGATAGTGAGAATTATTGTCGGTTTAGAAATTCCTCAATAGAAATAGAATTTCTTCGTTGTAAGCATAGTTCCAAACCAACAAATAATTCTCAATCAAATTTTAATATTGGTTGTCACAAGTACAAATCCCAATAAAAACCGAGAGTATTTAAACCTCGGGTCGTCTCACAAGAAATTGCAATGAAGTGCTCAATTATTGGCTATGAAGGAACAATGGGGTTTGATTTGATATTTGACAAGAAACGTAAATAACAAGAAAGTAAATGAAAATTAACTAATAAAGGAAAGGAAAGGAACTCTTGGCTAAGGCATGGAAATTGAGATCACCATCCTTGTCTACAAACCATATATTGACAATTATGAGGGACCAACCCATCAAGTCTACTTCTATGCTTGAAGTACGTCAAATAGGCTTGATCAACATCAACCCATAAGTCCTAACCCAGCTACTAATTAACTTAGTAGTAGGCTAGTGTTAATGGGTATCAAATTGACCACTAAGGGTTCTCAAATCACCAATTCAATGAGACCCAATGACTCAAGGTCATCCAATTTCCTTAGCCTAAGCCAAGAGTGTGGAACTACTCTATAACTAGTGAAAATATTTCATCAAACACCTAGAGTGCGATAAAAGTAAACATCACAAAATGCAAGAATTAATGAAACCCATAAATAACACACACAAGAAACCAACAATAGAAATTAAGATAAACATAAAAAGACATGGAAACATAAAATTGCATTGAAAGAAAATAAAAAATTCAACAAGGGTTCATGAAAGTAAAAATAGCAAAATAAAGAAATCAACAAGAAAAACTAAGAAGATTAAGACAATAGAACAACAAAATATAAAGAGAGCAAAACTAAAAACAAGAATTAAAAATTGGATCTAAGAAAAATTGACCTAAACTACCCTAAATTCTAGAGAGAAGGGAGAGCTTCTCTCTCTAGAATTCTAACCTAAAACATGATCAAAACTCTACTATGACTACTCCCCCCCCCATTCCCTTGCAATCCTTGGGTTCAAAAGCATCAGAAATGAGTTAGATTTGGGCCTCCTTGAGCTCAGAAATCGCCCCTATTCCCTAAATACATGCTGCTTGTCACGTGGTGCGCAGAAATTGTGATTACAGTTTGATTATGTAAAATTCATCGCTCTTTCTTTCCCTGGTAATGGCGCCAAAAACATGATGCCAATACCATGGTTCACAACTTCGCACAACTAACCAGTAAGTGCACTGGGTCGTCCAAGTAATACCTTACGTGAGTAAGGGTCGAATCCCACGGAGATTGTTGGTATGAAGCAAGCTATGGTCACCTTGTAAATCTCAGTCAGGCGGATATAAAATAGTAATGGGGTTTTCAAAAATAATTAATAAAATAGGGATAGAAATACTTATGTAAATCATTGGTGAGAATTTCAGATAAGCGAATAGAGATGCTTTCGTTCCTCTGAACCTTTGCTTTCCTGCTATCTTCATCCAATCAGTCTTACTCCCTTCCATGGCTGGCTTTATGTAATGCATCACCATTGTCAATGGCTACTTTCGGTCTTCTCTCGGGAAAATGATCCAAATGCCCTGTCACGGCACGGCTAATCATCTGGAGGCATCAACCTTGTCAATGGTTACATCCTATCCTCTCAGTGAAAGTGGTCAAAGCACCCTGTCACGGCACAGCTATTCATCTGTCGGTTCTCGATCATGCTGGAATAGGATTTACTATCCTTTTGCGTCTGTCACTACGCCCAGCAATCGCGAGTTTGAAGCTCGTCACAGTCATTCAATCATTGAATCCTACTCGGAATACCACAAACAAGGTTTAGACTTTCTGGATTCTCTTGAATGCCGCCATCATTCTAGCTTACACCACGAAGATTCCGATTAAGAGATCTAAGAGATACTCATTCAATCTGATGTAGAACGGAAGTGGTTGTCAGGCACGCGTTCATAGGGAATGATGATGATTGTCACGTTCATCACATTCAGGTTGAAGTGCGAATGAATATCTTAGAAGCGAAATAAGATGAATTGAATAGAAAACAGTAGTACTTTGCATTAATCTTTGAGGAACAGCAGAGCTCCACACCTTAATCTATCGAGTGTAGAAACTCTACCGTTAAAATTACATAAGTGAAAGGTCCAGGCATGGCCGAATGGCCAGCCCCTCTGATCTAAGAACCAGGCGTCCAAAGATGACTAATACAATAGTAAAAGGTCCTATTTATAATAAACTAGTCACTAGGGTTTACATAAGTAAGTAATTGATGCATAAATCCACTTCCGGGGCCCACTTGGTGTGTGCTTGGGCTGAGCCTTAACTTTCCACGTGCAGAGGCCATTTGTGGAGTTGAACGCCAGGTTTTGATCCATTTCTGGCGTTCAACTCTGGTTTTTGATCCATTTCTGGCGCTGAACTCCAGAATTGGGCAGAGAGCTGGCGTTGAACGCCAGTTTACGTCATTTATCCTCGAGTAAAGTATAGACTATTAAATATTGCTGGAAAGCCCTGGATGTCTAATTTCCAACACAATTAGAAGCGCGCCATTTTGAGGTTTGTAGCTCCAGAAAATCCACTTTGAGTGCAGGGAGGTCAGAATCCAACAGCATCAGCAGTCCTTCTTCAACCTCTGAATCTGATTTCTGCTCAAGTCCCTCAATTTCAGCCAGAAAATACCTGAAATCACAGAAAAATACACAAACTCATAGTAAAGTCCAGAAATGTGAATTTAACATAAAAACTAATGAAAACATCCCTAAAAGTAGCTAGATCCTACTAAAAACATACTAAAAACAATGCCAAAAAGCGTATAAATTATCCGCTCATCACAACACCAAACTTAAATTGTTGCTTGTCCCCAAGCAACTGAAAATCAAATAGGATAAAAAGAAGAGAATATACTATAAATTCCAAACTATCAATGAAACATAGCTCCAATCAAATGAGCGGGACTTATAGCTTTTTGCCTCTTGAATAGTTTTGGCATCTCACTTTATCCATTGAGGTTCAGAATGATTGGCATCTATAGGAACTCAGAGTTCAGATAGTGTTATTGATTCTCCTAGTTCAGTATGATGATTCTTGAACACAGCTATTTTATGAGTCTTGGCCGTGGCCCTAAGCACTTTGTTTTCCAGTATTACCACCGGATACATAAATGCCACAGATACATAATTGGGTGAACTTTTTCAGATTGTGACTCAGCTTTGCTAAAGTCCCCAATTAGAGGTGTCCAGGGTTCTTAAGCACACTCTTTTTTTTTTTGCTTTGGACCTTGACTTTAACCGCTCAGTCTCAAGTTTTCACTTGACACCTACACGCCACAAGCACATGGTTAGGGACAGCTTGGTTTAGTCGCTTAGACCAGGATTTTATTCCTTTAGGCCCTCCTATCCACTGATGCTCAAAGCCTTGGGATCCTTTTTATTTGCCCTTGCCTTTTGGTTTTAAGGGTTATTGGCTTTTTGCTCTTGCCTCTTGGTTTTAAGAGCTTTTGGCTTTTTCTGCTTGCTTTTTCTTTTTCTTTCAATTTTTTTTCGCCTATTTTTTTCTGCAAGCTTTGTTCTTTGCTGCTTTTTCTTGCTTCAAGAATCATTTTTATGATTTTTCAGATTATCAAATAACATGTCTCCTAGTCATCATTCTTTCAAGATCCAACATATTTAACATTCTTAAACAACAACTTCAAAAGACATATGCACTGTTCAAGCATACATTCAGAAAATAAGAAGCATTGTCACCACATCAATATAATTAAGCTAAGTTCAAGGATAAATTCGAAACTCATGTACTTCTTGTTCTTTTGAATTAAAACATTTTTCATTTAAGAGAGGTGATGGATTCATAGGACATTCATAACTTTAAGACAGAGTTACTAACTACTAATGATCATGTAATGAAGACACAAACATAGATAAGCACTTAACATAGAAAACGAAAAATAGAAGAAATAAGAGCAAGGAATGAATCCACCTTAGTGATGGTGGCGTTTCCTTCTTGAGGGACCAATGACGTCCTTGAGCTCTTCTATGTCTCTTCCTTGTCTTTGTTGCTCCTCCCTCATTGCTTTTTGATCTTCTCTTATTTCATGAAGGATGATGGAGTGCTCTTGATGTTCCACCCTTAGTTGCTTCCAATAATTGTGTGGAAGAAAATGTATCCCCTGAGGTATCTCAGGGATCTCTTGATTTGCAGTCAAATGTTCTACCACTGAGCTATAGACCCTTGATGAAAGCTTTTGTCTTCCCTTTCCTCTTTCTAGAGGTTTCTCTGGCCTTAGGTGCCATCAATGGTTATGGAAAAAACAAAAAAGCTATGCTTTTACCACACCAAACTTAGAATGTTGCTCGCCCTCGAGCAAAAGAAGAAGGAATAGAAGAAGAAGAAGAAGATATGGAGGAGATGGGGGGATGTGTGTATTCGGCCATATGGGTGGGATTGGGTGGGAAAGAGATATTGAATTTTGTAGGTAAGTGGGATGTATGGATGTGAGTGGTGAATGGAAAATAGAAGGGATGATCATGAATGGAGAGAGAGGGTGAGGTAGGTGGGGATCCTGTGGGGTCCACAGATCCTGAGATGATCCTGTGGGGTCCACAGATCCTGAGGTGTTCAAGGATTTACAACCTTGCACCAAATTAGGCATGTAAAATGCCCTTGCACACAACTTCTGGGCGTTCAGCGCCAGGTTGGTGCCCATTTTGGGCGTTCAACGCCCATTTGTTGGCCATTTCTGGCGTTGAACGCCAGAACCATGCTTGTTCTGGGCGTTTAGCGCCAGCTCTTCTCCAGGGTGCCATTCTGGCGTTCAGCGCCCAGATGATGCCCATTTTGGGCGTTCAGCGCCCAGACACTGCCCATTTTGGGCGTTCAGCGCTAGAACCTTGCTCTGTTCTTGCGTTGAACGCCAGGCAGATGCTTCCTCCAGGGTGTGATTTTTCTTCTGCTGTTTTTGATTCCGTTTTCAATTTTTATATTTATTTTGTGACTCCACATGATCATGAACCTATAAAGACATATAACCAAGAAAAATATAGTTAGATAAAAATTGGGTTGCCTCCCAACAAGCGCTTCTTTAATGTCAATAGCTTGACAGTGGGGCTCTCATGGAGCCTCACAGATGTGCAGAGCTTTGTTGAGACCTCCCAACACCAAACTTAGAGTTTGGATATGGGGGTTTGACACCAAACTTAGAGTTTGGTTGTGGCCTCCCAATACCAAACTTAGAGTTTGACTGTGGGGGCTTTGTTTGACTCTGCTTTGAGAGAAGCTTTTTCTGCTTCCTCTCCATAGATGCAGAGAGAGATCCTTGAGTTATAAACACAAGGTTGTCCTTATTTAATTGAAGGATCAATTCTCCTCTGTCCACATCAATCACAGCTCTTGCTGTGGCTAGGAAAGGTCTTTCCAGGATGATGGATTCATCCTCTTCCTTCCCAGTATCTAAGACTATGAAATCAGCAGGGATGTAAAGGCCTTCAACCTTTACTAACACGTCCTCTACTTGTCCATAAGCCTATTTTCTGGAATTATCTACCATCTCTAATGAGATTTTAGCAGCTTGCACCCCATAGATTCCCAGTTTCTCTATTACAGAGAGGGGCATGAGGTTTATCCCTGAACCAAGGTCACACAGAGCCTTAAAGATCATGGTGCCTATAGTACAAGGTATTATGAACTTTCCAGGATCCTGTCTCTTCTGAGGCAATGTCAGTTGATCCAGATCACTTAGTTCATTGATGAACAAGGGAGGTTCATCTTCCCAAGTATTAATGCCAAATAATTTGGCATTTAGCTTCATGATTGTACCAAGGAACTTGGCAGTTTGCTTTCAGTAACATCCTCATTCTCTTCAGAAGAGGAATACTCATCAGAGCTCATGAATGGCATAAGGAGGTTCAATGGAATCTCTATGGTCTCTAGATGAGCCTCAGAGTCCTTTGGTTCCTCAGAGGGAAGCTCCTTATTGATCACTGGACGTCCCAAGAGGTCTTCCTCCTTGGGATTCACGTCCTCCTCTCCCTCATTGGGTTCGGCCATTTTGGTTATGTCAATGGCCTTGCACTCTCCTTTTGGATTCTCTTCTGTATTGCTTGGGAGAGTACTAGGAGGGATTTCAGTGATCCTTTTACTCAGCTGGCTCACTTGTGCTTCCAAATTTCTAATGGAAGACCTTGTTTCATTCATGAAACTTATAGTGGCCTTAGATAGATCAGAGACTAAGTTTGCTAAATTAGAAGTATTTTGTTCAGAGTTCTCTGTCTGTTGCTGAGTGGATGATGGAAAAGGCTTGCTATTGCTAAACCTGTTTCTTCCACCATTATTAAAGCCTTGTTGAGGCTTTTGTTGATCCTTCCATGAGAGATTTGGATGATTTCTCCATGATAGATTATAGGTGTTTCCATAAGGTTCGCCCATATAATTTGCCTCTGCTATTGCATGGTTTTTAGGATCATAAGCTTCTTCTTCAGAAGATGCCTCTTGAGTACTGTTGGATGCAGCTTGTATTCCATTCAGACTCTGAGAAATCATGTTGACTTGCTGAGTCAATATTTTATTCTGAGCCAATATGGCATTTAGAGTATCAATTTCAAGAACTCCCTTCTTCATAGGCGTCCCATTACTTACAGGATTCCTCTCAAAAGTGTACATGAACTGGTTATTAGCAACCATGTCAATGAGTTCTTGAGCTTCTGCAGGCGTTTTCTTTAGGTGAATGGATCCACCTGCAGAAGTATCCAATGACATCTTTGATAACTCAGATAAACCATCATAGAATATATCCAGGATGGTCCATTCTGAAAGCATGTCAGAAGGACACTTTTTGGTCAACTGTTTGTATCTTTCCCAAGCTTCATAGAGGGATTCACCATCTTTTTGTTTGAAGGTTTGAACATCCACTCTAAGCTTGCTCAGCTTTTGAGGAGGAAAGAACTTGGCTAAGAAAGCCGTGACCAGCTTATCCCAAGAGTTCAGGCTATCTCTGGGTTGAGAGTCCAACCAGATTCTAGCTCTGTCTCTTACAGCAAATGGGAAAAGCATGAGCCTGTAGACTTCAGGATCTACTCCATTAGTCTTAACAGTATCACAGATCTGCAAGAATTCAGTTAAGAACTGAAAAGGATCTTCAGATGGAAGTCCATGAAACTTGTAGTTCTGCTGCATCAGAGAAACTAGCTGAGGTTTCAGCTCAAAATTGTTTGCTCCAATGGTAGGAATGGAGATGCTTCTTCCATGTAAATTGGAATTAGGTGCAGTAAAGTCACCAAGCATTCTCATTGCATTATTATTATTTTCGGCTGCCATCTCCTCTTCTTGTTCGAAAATTTCTAAAAGGTTATCTCTGGATTGTTGTATTTTAGCTTCTCTTAGTTTCCTTTTCAAAGTCCTTTCAGGTTCTGGATCTGCTTCAACAAGAATATTCTTGTCTTTGCTCCTGCTCATATGAAAAAGAGAGAACAGAAAAATAATAATAATAGGGGTCCTTTTTACCACAGTATAGAGGTCCCAGTGTGAGTAGAAGAAAAGAAGAAGAAGAAATTCGAACATAGATGGAAGAGGGGGTTCGAATTTGGGTGAGATGAAGTGTTAGTAGATGAATAAATAAATAGAAGGAGATGAGAGAGAGGGAGAATTTTCGAAAATAATTTTTGAAAAAGAGTTAGTGATTTTCGAAAATAGTTTTTGAAAAAGGTTAGTAAATTTCGAAAATTCAAATAAAAAAATAAAATAATTAGTTTAATTAAAAAGAAATTTTGAAAAAGAGGGAGATATTTTCAAAAATTAGAGAGAGAGAGAGAGAGAGAGAATTAGTTAGGTGGTTTTGAAAAAGATAAGAAACAAACAAAAAGTTAGTTAGTTAGTTGAAACAAATTTTGAAAATCAATTTTGAAAAGATAAGAAGATAGGAAGTTAGAAAAGATATTTTGAAATCATATTTTGAAGAAGATAAGATAAGGAAGATATTTTTGAAAAGATATGATAGAAATTAGTTTTTGAAAAAGATTTGAATTTTAAAATCACAATTAATGACTTGATTCACAAGAAATCATAAGATATGATTCTAGAACTTAAAGTCTGAATCTTTCTTAACAAGCAAGTAACAAACTTGAAATTTTTGAATCAAAACATTAATTGTTATTGTTATTTTCGAAAATTTAATATAAAAATAAGAAAAAGATTTTTGAAAAAGATTTTTGGAATTTTCGAAAATAACTAAGAATTTTGAAAAAGATTTGATTTTTGAAAAAGATTTTGAAAAAGATAAGATTTTCAAATTGAAAATTTGATTTAACTCATAAGAAACAACTTGATTTTTTTTTTAAATTTTTTGAAAAAGTCAATCCAATTTTCGAATTTGATGAGAGAAAAAGGGAAAGATATTTTTTTGATTTTTGAATTTTTTATGATGAGAGAGAAAAACATGAAAATTATGCAATGCATGAATTTTTTTAGATCAAAACAATGAATGCATGCAAGAATGCTATGAATGTCAAGATGAACACCAAGAACATATTTTTGAAAAATTTTTTATGCAAAGAAAACATGCAAGACACCAAACTTAGAATTCTTTAATGCTTAGACACTAAGAATTCAAGAATGCATATGAAAAACAAGAAAAGACACAAAACATGCAAATGCAAAGATCAAACAAGAAGACTTACCAAGAACAACTTGAAGATCATGAAGAACACTATGAATGCATGAATTTTCGAAAAATGCAAGAGGCACATGCAATTTGACACCAAACTTATAACATGACTCAAGACTCAAACAAGAAACACAAAATATTTTTGATTTTTTATGATTTTATAATTTTTTTTGTATTTTCTTTTAATTAATTTTTTTTTCGAAAACAAGGGAGAAATTTTTGAAAGATTTTTGAAAAATTTTTTTTGAAAACAAGACAAAAAGAAAATTACCTAATCTGAGCAACAAGATGAACCGTCAGTTGTCCAAACTCGAACAATCCCCGGCAACAGCGCCAAAAACTTGGTGCGCAAAAATTGTGATTACACTTTGATTATGTAAAATTCATCGCTCTTTCTTTCCTTGGTAATGGCGCCAAAAACATGATGCCAATACCATGGTTCACAACTTCGCACAAATAGAGATGCTTTCGTTTCTCTGATTATTCAATCTGATGTAGAACGGAAGTGGTTGTCAGGCACGCGTTCATAGGGAATGATGATGATTGTCACGTTCATCACATTCAGGTTGAAGTGCGAATGAATATCTTAGAAGCGAAATAAGATGAATTGAATAGAAAACAGTAGTACTTTGCATTAATCTTTGAGGAACAGCAGAGCTCCACACCTTAATCTATCGAGTGTAGAAACTCTACCGTTAAAATTAAATAAGTGAAAGGTCCAGGCATGGCCGAATGGCCAGCCCCTCTGATCTAAGAACCAGGCGTCCAAAGATGACTAATACAATAGTAAAAGGTCCTATTTATAATAAACTAGTCACTAGGGTTTACATAAGTAAGTAATTGATGCATAAATCCACTTCCGGGGCCCACTTGGTGTGTGCTTGGGCTGAGCCTTAACTTTCCACGTGCAGAGGCCATTTGTGGAGTTGAACGCCAGGTTTTGATCCATTTCTGGCGTTCAACTCTGGTGTTTGATCCATTTCTGGCGCTGAACTCCAGAATTGGGCAGAGAGCTGGCGTTGAACGCCAGTTTACGTTATCTATCCTCGAGCAAAGTATGGACTATTATTTATTGCTGGAAAGCCCTGGATGTCTACTTTCCAACACAATTGGAAGCGCGCCATTTTGAGTTCTGTAGCTCCAGAAAATCCACTTTGAGTGCAGGGAGGTCAGAATCCAACAGCATCAGCAGTCCTTCTTCAACCTCTGAATCTGATTTCTGCTCAAGTCCCTCAATTTCAGCCAGAAAATACCTGAAATCACAGAAAAACACACAAACTCATAGTAAAGTCCAGAAATGTGAATTTAACATAAAAAAATAATGAAAACGTCCCTAAAAGTAGCTAGATCCTACTAAAAACATACTAAAAACAATGCCAAAAAGCGTATAAATTATCCGCTCATCATCACGCGTACGCATGGCTCACGCATATGCGTCGCATTGCAAATTCCTCTTCACGTGTGCGCGTCGCTTGCGAATCTCCTTCTCTCGCGTACGCGTGGGTGACACGTGCGCGTAGCCTTGAGTTCATCAAATCCTCATTTATTCATGAATTCTCCATTTTTGCATGCTTTTTCTTCATTCCTTCAACCCAATCTTTGCCTTCTAATCCTGAAATCACTTAACAAACATATCAAGGCATCGAATGGAATTAAAGTAAATTAAATTTATCAATTTTCGGACCTAAAAAGCATGTATTTACTTTTAAGCACAAATTAGGAGAAATTCACAAAACCATGCTATTTCATTGAATAAATGTGAGAAAAGTTGTTAAAATCCCCTAAATTCAACACAAGCTAAACCACAAAATTGTGGTTTATCACTTTTCCAGGAATCAATAAGAATTCATGTAGAAAACGAGTTATTTTCCAATACACTCATATTCATAAGATGTAGAACTATGTAATATTTGAAATTAAATCAATACATTAATTAAAATAGAATGATAATAGTGTTAATCCATGGAAATAAATAGAGCTCCTAACATTAACCAAGGAGGTTTAGTGGCTCATGACTCAGAGAGAAAACTAGGATTTTGAAAAGCGTAAACTGTAGAATGAAGTCCGTAAGAGAAAAAAACCTCCCGAAGGGCTAAATCTTTTCCCTTTTATATCTATCCTAATTTTGATTAGAAACTAAAATAAAATAATAAATTCTAGACCTAAAATATTTTGTTTGTAAATAAAAATAAATAAAACAAAAGAAAATACAATAATTAAAAGCCAAATCCAACTAAAGATGCTCCATTGGTAAAGCTTGATCCGTGTTGCTGGCGCTAGCGCCCAAGGGGGCAGAAAGTCTCCTTTCAATTCTGGCTTGCTGGCACTAAACGCCAGGCTTGGCGTTTAGCTCCCTAGTGGGTAGAGAGCTTCCTTGCGTTTATGAGTGGTGCGGAATTTATAACCCACAAACTAACTGGCAAGTGCACCGGGTCGTAACAAGTAGTACCTCAAGTGAATGAGGGTCGATCCCACGAGGATTGATGGAGTAAGTGATAAACCCCAATTTTGTGGTTTATCTTGTGCTTAATTTGGGTGGTTATATCAACTTTTCTCACATTTATTCAATGAATTAGCATGATTTTGCAATTCTCCCTTGATTTGTGCTTAAATGTGAAAACATGCCTTTTAGGCCCTAAAATTAGTGATTTTAATTCACTTTAATTCCATTCGATGCTTTGATGTGTTTGTTGAGTGATTTTAGGTTTATAAGGCAAGTATTGGATGGAAGGAATGAAGAAAAAGCATGCAAAGTGGGAGAACTCATGAAGAAATGAAGGAACCGTAAAGCTGTCAAGCCCGACCTCCTGGCACTCAATTGATCATAACTTGAGCTACAGAGGTCCAAATGAGGTGGTTTCAGTTGCATTGGAAAGATAACATCTGAGGCTTTGAAATGATATAAAATTTGCTATATTTTGTTTGATGCATAGGGGCGCGCACGCACCATGTACGTGCATGCGCCGATGGAGCACGTGGGTCCACTTTAGTGAAATCGCCCCCAGCGATTTCTGAAGCATTTTGGGCCCAATCCAACTCATTTCTGATGCTATTGAACCCAAGGATTGAGGAGAGAATGAACCAAGTAGTCATAGTTTAGTTTTCATCATGTTTTAGGGTAGAATTCTAGAGAGAGAGGCTCTCTCCTCTCTCTAGATTTTAGGGTAGTTTAGGTTTAATTTTCTTAAATCCAACTTTTAATTCTTGTTTTAATTTAGTTTCTCCTTTTAATTTCTTGTTGCTACTACTCTATTCTTCTTAGTTCTCTTGTCAATTTTACTTTTATGTCTCTTTTTATGTTCATGAACCCTTTGTTGGATTTGGATATTTTCTTTAATGAAATTTAATGTTTGATGTTCTTTTATTGATGATTTGAGTTGTTGATTTACTTTTCTTGCAATTGGTAGTTGGTAAATTTTATTATTCTTGCACATTTACCATGCTTTCCCTTTGTACCCACCAAGTGTTTGACAAAATACTTGGTTGGGCTTTAGAGTAGATTTTGAGCATTCTTGGCTTGGAAAGAGTAATTGGGCAATCTTGAGTCATGAAAACCCAACTTATGTTGGTGATCTAGAGTTGTTAGCTAATATTGTTTCCATTGACGCTAATCTTTTGCTAATTTAATTAGTAAGTTGATTAAGACTTTTGGATTGAGATTAGCTAGTCTTATTAGACTTTCTCTCATGGAAGATAATATGATACCTTCTTCCAATGTTGGAGATGACGTAATAAGATAAATTCTTGTTATTATTGTGGTATGATTGATTAGTCTTGTTTGACTTTCTCCCTATTTGTTGGAGTTGACTAAATAAGATGAATTAATAATTGCATGACTAGGATAGAAAGCCTATGATCTCAACACTTTCCATGAATGTCTCTCTTTATTACTTGCTTTCTCTTATTTACTTGCTTGATTTACTCTTCTTGTCATTTAAATTCTTGCTCCTTTATATTTTATTGCCCTTTTTATCAACCAAAACCCCCCTTGCTCTTCATAGCCAATAATTAGACACTTCATTGCAATTCCTTGTGAGACGACCCGGAGTCTAAATACTCCGGTTAATTTTTATTTGGGGTTTGTACATGTGACAAAACCATATTTTAATTTGATGCGAGAGTTGTTTGTTGGTTTGGAGCTATGCTTACAACGAAATTCTTATTTCTACAAGAGAAAATCTAGACCGACAAAAATTCTTGCTATCAAATTAATGGCACCGTAGCCGGGGAGTTGCAACGGTGTTATATTGTTAGCTATTGTGAATATGTGAATATGTTTGCCTTTTGTTTGTTTGTTAGTTTTTGTTAGCCTTAGGACTTTGTTGCTTATTTTTGTTAGTTTTTGTTTTTGTTTGCTACTATGAATTCTCATCACTTTGGCTATGAGTTTGGCTCAAATTATGCTGTAGGAAATGGGAACTATAATGACAATATGCATCAAGGATGGGACAATCAAAGGTGGGAGGAGCCTCAAGGGATTGATCAACCTTCTTGGCAACAACAACCTCCGGTTTCTTATGGGTATAATTTTAATCCTAATGCATATCAATCTAATGGATGTGGTGACCCTTATTGTGATTGTCAACAACCACCACCACATGCCTATGAACCACCCCCTCAATATGATTTTGAACCACCTTACTCACAAGCCCCCTACCACCAAACACATCATTATGACCCTAATTCTTATCCACCATACCAACTACCTTATGAACCATATGAACCACACATGGAACCACCACCATTCCAACACAATTACTCTCAAGAACCACCTCAATATACACCATCTCCATATCCTTACCAAGATGAACCACCTTCCAACTACAATGCCTTCCCCTCAAACAATGAACCCTCTCTTCCACCACTACCCTCCGATGAAGCCTCCATGTTGGAATTGAGAGATCTTGAATCTCATATCTTAAGGCAACAAGAGGAGGATGAAAAGAAGTTTAAAGAGCTAGGAGCCAAAATGGTTATCCTAGTGGAAGCCGTTAGCAATATGGCCTCCTCCCGACTAAGCCTAACCAACCAAGGCACTCCCATTGACGAATGTGGAGAAGCAATTAAGGAGCCTAGTGAGGGAGTGAGTTTAGAGCTTCAAGGTGAAGAAGAGGAGTTGAAGCAAGGAGTGCAACAAGAGGAGGAAGTTAAGACAATTGAGCCGGAAGAAGTGGTTGAAGCCTTTGAAGAGGTTGACCAAGAGATGGATTCAATCATTGAAGAATTCTTATGTACAATTGAATCCTCTCCAATTGGGTTTGACATGAAGATCAAAGAAGAAGATGCCCAACCTCCCATGCCCTTGGTGAGCAATGAAGAAGAACTTGAATTGGAAGCAAGCCACCAAGAGGAAGAGGTTGAAGTGGAGGAAAGTTGCAAAGAGGTGAAGGTAATCATGGAAGAGCACAAGGAAGTGGAACTTGCAAGATTATTAGGACCATCCCTTCCTAAGTCTCCATCCAATACAACATTCAAGTGGGTAAAATTCTTATCCCTAAGCTTTAATCTCTCACTTGAATATGGTTTGCTTGAGACGGATGGGCAACTTAGAGCTCTTTGTGAAATTAAGAGTAGGAGAGAGTTATGTAATGGTTGGAAACATCACTCTAAGTTCATGATGGTTGCATGCTCAAAGTTGAATGGCAATGGTTGGTGTAAAACCAAATTACATGGGTCTAGGAGAATATTTGGATGCTTACATGAGAATTCGAATCACTTGCCACCCAATTGGAATTGTGATGATCAACTTGAAGATGGGTGTAGAAACAAGATTTGGGATCCGGGAATATATGAAGACCAATTTTGGAAGCCCTTAGCTTGTGTGGAACTTCATCAAAGTTTGGTGCCATTGATCTTGAATTTTGGAGCTTACTTGAAGTCCAAGCATTAGTGGAAGTTTCAAGACGAGTTCAAGCATAAGCCACCATGACAAGGAGCTTCCCAAATGTCCAACTTAAGGACTTAAACTAAAAGTGCTAGGTGGGAGACACCCCACCATGGTAAACTCTTTCCATTCTCTTGTAAATATAATCAATGGATGATTGGAGTTGCCATTGTATGTAGTTTTTGTTATTTTCTATATTCTTATACATATTGCTTTGATTGATTGGTTATTTCTTAGTTTGTTTTGATTAGTTTAGTTGTTGTTGAATTGCATTTTGCTTGTAGTAAAAGTTTTATTTTTAGTGTATTTGAAAATTTTTCAAAAACCAAAAAGATTTGTTGTTGAACTTTAATTTTGATTGTTTTAGAATTCTTGTAGATTAGGAGAGTGCCCTGTTTTTACAAAAAAAAAAAAAATAGGGCATCGGCGCCCAAGCGAGCAGTGCGCGCGCGCGCCGTTGTGGTTTCACAACTCCTAGTACTAAAACCCGAGAGTTGTGCCCACTTTATGCCTACTTTGTGCCAGACGATCCGCGCGTAAGCACGCATGGCGCGCGCGCACCGATTGTCCCTGCCACATCCGCGCATAAGCACGCATGGCGCGCGCGCGCGGATTGTTTTTGCTGCATCCGCGCCCAAGCACGCATGGCGTGCGCGCGCGGATTGTACCTGCTGCATCCGTGCCTAAGCACGCATGGCGCATATGCGCGGATTTGCA
Organism: Arachis ipaensis; assembly: GCF_059453495.1. Classification (NCBI taxonomy): domain Eukaryota; kingdom Viridiplantae; phylum Streptophyta; class Magnoliopsida; order Fabales; family Fabaceae; genus Arachis; species Arachis ipaensis. The sequence continues at coordinate 90,628,482 of NC_142438.1, forward strand.
TCCTGTTTTTCTCCTTTCTCCTTTCTCCTTCTTTCTTCTTTCCTTCTTCTTTCTTTCTAATTTTTTTTTCTTTCTTCTTCCTCTCTTGGAAAATTTTTTTTCTTTATTTAAAAAAAAAAAAATAATAATAATAATAATAAATAATTAAAAAAAATTAAAAAAAAATAAAAAATATAATAATAATAAAAATTTTTTTTCTCTTTTCTTCCATTTTCTTTTATTGTATTTCCTTGTTTTCATTCATTGCATTTTAATTTTATTTTTGTAACTTGTTTTCCTTTTTATTTTCTAAGTTTCTTGTTTTAATAATGGTGTTGGATTCTTATATTCAATTGTTGAGAATTTCTTGGTTAATCTTGGTGCTTTGTGACTTGTTTGGCATTAATTGTAATATTCGCTCTACACACAAGATTAGTGCTTTAGTCCGTCCTGATGCATGATCCCTTGTTTTTGTACCTCATCATCATTGAGTTAGGATGGGACCAATGCTCTCATGCTTATCACTAATCTTGTTTGTGTCAATTGTTGATTAAGCTTGATGCAACATGCTCTTCATGTCATTTGCCCATGCTTTGACTTTTCTCTTGCATCAAGTATTAATTGATATGCCCTTTGTCTATATTGCTCTCTCACTTACATGCGTAGCTAACATGTAGTGAGAACCTTACTCTTAGTTGGTATTAGCCCCCGCCTATGTTCTACTTGCTTTGATATCTTTGATGTAGGCTTACTTATCCTTCTTTCTCTTTCCTTTTAGGTTGGCCACCAAGAAGGAAAGAAATGGAAAGACATCAAATGGGGCAACAAACAAGTCCTTCCGCACAACCTTTTGAAGGAACTCATCAATTGTAGCAACCTGTCCACCTTGCTCTTCTTTGCATGCACCGAGGACGGTGCAAATTTCTAAGTGTGGGGAGGTCGTCCGACCGACCTCCATGGGTAACAACTTCCTTTTTCAACACCAAATTCTTAATTTTTGTCCTTGTTAGTTAGTTGTTGCATTGCATGATAGGTTGCATGCTAGTTAGAAATTGTACATATTTTACCACTTCTTTTTATGTTAGGACTACTTGGTTAGGATGATGATTTCTTTTCCAAGAAACTGTTTTTAGGGCATCCTACCAATTTGAAATAAAAAAAATTTTTGTGTTGAACTTGCTTGAAGAATGTATTTTGGAACATGGTTTTTGAGCTAAGAACACAAGCATGTGAGTTTTGAGCCTAATTGTGTGGTTACATCTTATAACCACTTATTTTCATTCTTGTGTGCATTGTTCTCTTTCTATGATTGTGATCTTTGATTTGTTTGATTCTATATGTCCATTATTCCATGTATACATGTACTTATATGATTGAGGCCATCATTTCATTTAGCTCACTTACCCAAATAGCCTACCTTTTATCAACCATTGTTAGCCAAATTTGAGCCTATTTAATCCCTTTTGTTCTTAATGTTAGCACATCATTACCCTTAAGCGAAAAACAATAAATGTCCTTAATTTGGATCTTTGATTAGCTTAGGCTAGTGAGGGTGTGTATCATTTGGGTATGGGAACCTTGGGACATTGGTTGAAGTAAAAGTGTATTTTTTTTATTTTTGTTGAAAATCATGGGATTGGGTACATGCTTATGCATTAAATATGTAAAACCATATGCATTGATACGTTTGTATATACTTTAAAAAAAAATGTGTGTGAAAAAAAAACGTAAACAAAATATATATATATATATATATATATATATATATATATATATATATATATATATATATATATATATATATATATATATATATATATAGAAAAAGAAAAAAAAAAGAGAAAAAGAAATAAAAAGGGGACAAAAAGGCCCTAAAATAAAGTTCAATAAAAATCAATGCATATGGAATGTGAATTAAAGAGAATGCATGAGTATGTGAAAAAGTGGGAATCATGGGTAGCTAGGTACTATATTAGAATTTTATAGGTTGTTGTATGTGTTTAGTGAGAGCTTAGGCTAATCAAAGATACAAATTTCAAGCTCACTTGACCATATACATCCCACCTTGACCCTAGCCCCATTACAACCTATGAATAACTCTTCATGATGAATGTATGCATGCATTGAATAATTGTTGATTGTTAGATGAAAAACAAATCATGGAAAGCATGATTAGAAGAGAATTGAGTGATCGACTCTATACACTAGAGCGACTAGAGCGGATACACTTCCGGTGAGGGTTCGATACTCAATTCCTTGTTCCCGGCTTTCATGAGCTTTTCTTCTTGCAAGTCTATTTGAACTTCATTTTGATATTTGAATTGGTGGGATTCAAGAATCTTCATACTACTTAGCCCTACTTGATATATATTCTTGGAGATTGATTTGCTTTTGACCAAGTAGGTAGAATCATCTTGCATTTAGTTGCATTCATATAGATAGGTGCATATAGTTTATTTGCATTGAATAAATGTTCATACCCTTTTCTTGTCCTTCTTTATTCTTAGCATGAGGACATGCTTAGTTTAAGTGTGGGAAGATTTGATAAACCTCGATTTTGTGGTTTATCTTGTGCTTAATTTGAGTGGTTTTATCAACTTTTCTCACATTTATTCAATGAATTAGCATGATTTTGCAATTCTCCCTTGATTTGTGCTTAAATGTGAAAACATGCTTTTTAGGCCCAAAAATTGGTGATTTTAATTCACTTTAATTCCATTCGATGCCTTGATATGTTTGTTGAGTGATTTCAGGTTTATAAGGCAAGTATTGGATGGAAGGAATGAAGAAAAAGCATGCAAAGTGGGAGAACTCATGAAGAAATGAAGGAACCGTAAAGCTGTCAAGCCCGACCTCCTGGCACTCAATCGACCATAACATGAGCTATAAAGGTCCAAATGAGGCGGTTTCAGTTGCGTTGGAAATATAACATTCGGGGCTTCGAAATGATATAAAATTTGTCATATGTTGCTTGACGCATAGGGGCGTGCACGTGCCATGTATGCGCGCGCGCCGATAGAGCACGTGGGTCCACTTTAGTGAAATCGCCCCCAGCGATTTCTGAAGCATTTTGGGCCCAATCCAACTCATTTCTGATGCTATTGAACCCAAAGATTGAGGAGAGAATAAACCAAGTAGTCATAGTTTAGTTTTCATCATATTTTAGGGTAGAATTCTAGAGAGAGAGGCTCTCTCCTCTCTCTAGATTTTAGGGTAGTTTAGGTTTAATTTTCTTAAATCCAACTTTTAATTCTTGTTTTAATTTAGTTTCTCCTTTTAATT